>NC_081569.1:62424070-62551862 GCF_022355385.1 Mustela nigripes | reverse complement strand
AAGAGGGTTCCCCTTTCTCCACATCCTTTCCAACACTTGTTGTTTACTGTCTTGTTGATTTTGGCCATTCTAACTGGTGTAAGGTGGTATCTCAATGTGGTTTTGATTTGAATTTCCCTGATGGCCAATGATGATGAACATTTTTTCATGTGTCTGTTAGTCATTTGTATGTCTTCTTTGAAGAAATGTCTGTTCATGTCTTCTGCCCATTTTTTGATGCAATTCTCTGTTTTTGGGGTGTTGAGTTTGAGGAGTCCTTTATAGATCATGGATATCAGCACTTTGTCTGTAGTGTCATTTGTGTATATCTTCTCCTATTCCATGGGTTGCCTCTTTGTTTTGTTGACTATTTCCTTTGCTGTGCAGAAGCTTTTTCTTGATGAAGTCCCAAAAGTTCATTTTCACTTTTGTTTCTTTTGCCTTTGGAGACATGTCTTGAAAGAAGTTGCTGTGGCTGATGTCGAAGAGGTTACTGCCTATGTTCTCCTCTAGGATTTTGATAGATTACTACTTCATGTTCAGGTCTTTTATCCATTTTGAGTTTATCTTTGTGTATGGTGTAAGAGAATAGTTGAGTTTCATTCTTCTATCCATAGTTGTCCAATTTTCCCAGCACCATTTACTGAAGAGACCTTTTTTTCACTGGACATTTTTTCCTGCTTTGTCGAAGATTATTTGACCATATAGTTACAGGTCCATATCTGGACTCTCTGTTTCACTGGTTTTTGTCTGTTTTTCTGCCAGTACCATGCTGTCTTGATGATCACAGTTTTGTTGTAAAGCTTGAAATCAAGCAATGTGATGCCCCCAGGTTTGTTTTTCTTTTTCAACATTTCCTTAGCAATTTGGGGCCTTTTCTGGTTCCATACAAATTTTAGGATTGTTTGTTCCAGCACTTTGAAAAATGCCAGTGGAATTTTGATCAGGATGGCATTGAAAGTATAGATTGCTCTGGGCAGTATAGACATTTTCTCTCCCGTATAAGGACACAGCAGGAATACAACCATCTGTAAGCCAGTAAGAGGGCTCTCACCAGAACCCAACTGTCCTAGTGCCCTTGTCTTCAATTTCCCAGCATCCAGAACTGAAATATAAATCTGTGTTGTTCAGGCCACCCAGTCTGTAGTAATTTGTTATAGCAGCCTGCACTGAAACAGTCACCTAGATAATGAAATAGCACTTTGCCACCCAGTTCACAAGCCCCATCTATATGCTCCAGCATAATTGTAGCCCTTTCCCTTTCCCTGATTAGTAATTACTACTCTGACTTTTATACAAATCACTTTCTTGCATTTTTCTTTTTATAATTTTATCACAAAATGTGCATTCCTAGAAACCATAGTTTAGTCTTGTCCATTTTTCTTAGTGCATTTTAAATCACTCAATCCTAATTAACTTATGATTCTTCAGGGACAAGCTATTGTATAAAAGAGGGCATACCTGAAGTCCACTTATCTTTACCATTGTAGTAAAGGCATTTGTGGATGGGAACATGTTACCCTTATTCTTGAAATTCACGGGGAATAACCTGTGTGGTTTGCTTTTCTTACTTGCATGGACATCTTAAGGGCATCCCCAATATGTATGAGTCACTATCTCTAAAAAGAAAAGGGAGAGAAAGAAAAGGAACAGCACTGAAGAAGAAAAGCTTACGGGACAAGAGAATATATCTTCAGCTATACATTAGGAAGGGTGGCAGTGTGAGGACAGGAGAAAAAGGGTCAAGAAAGATAGTGTTACACCCTACAAGCTCTCAATCTGCTTAAATTCTCTGAATTCTAGGAAACATCAATCTTTCAGAAACAGTAAATGGCAGATGAAAGATAGGATGAGGAGTCAGGATCTGGTCATGGCAAACATTTCCTTACCCCATCTAAAAGGGAGATTATCAGTAGAAATTATGGAGAAAAAATAAAGATCACCAAATGGGTAGTTTTGATAGGGCTGATGATATAAAGGATGGTCCCTAAAGCTTCAGTTGGGATCATATACAATTGTTTAAGTGGAATTAGACATAATAATAAATATCATCATTTTCCACAGCCCTTTGAACAAATAGGAACTTCTGCAACTTATGCATAGGTTTAAAATAATCTACATTGGTACATAAAAACCTATAATATATTTCTCCAGAGAAATAATATTATGAATTGTGATGAGAGGGGCACCTGGATGGATGCAGTTGGGTAAGCACCCAACTCTTGGTTTTAACTAGGGTTGTGATCTCATGGTCGTGAGACTGAGCCCTGCATAGGCCTCTGTGCTCAGTGCAGAGTTTTCTTAAGACTCTCCCTCTCCTCTTGCCCCTCCCCACTGCATGCTTGCTCTCTAAAATAAATAAATGAAGGAAGGAAGGAAGGAAGGAATAAATAGTGATGAGATATTTAGGTTAGCCCACAAAATATTTAGCTCATGGTATAACTGATGAACTGTGGTTTTGTAATGAAAAGAAAATGAGTTACAGTAGGGTGTAAAAATTAAATTCCATATGAAATAATTGAATGATAAATAATACAGTGTTTTGAAATTTTGAATGTAAAAAAATAAATTTTGAATGTAGTGTTGAATGAAAATCACCTTTTCAGAGGCTAATATGGGAGTAAATGGAAAACTTTATAATGGTGTTGAAGTAGGCTTTTGAATATTTTTCAGGGGCTTCATACACAACTCACTAACATTTTATTTGTCTTAATTTGGAACATTTTTATATTTACAAGTTGAATGAAGAGAGACAGGAGAAAGGAAAAGATGAAAATATTTTGAGATGGAAGAAAACTGTATGAAGATATATTAAGACAAAAAAAGTGTGGGAATTATGAATTACTTTTATTTTCTTTATTAGTCTTTTGATAGTAAATGTGATTTATTTTTATAATGAAAAAATTAAAACTTTCTTTTTACAGAATATGTGGAACGAGGAAAACATTGCCTGTGGTGATATTAACTAAAATGGAGTTCAGAAGGGAGATGGGTCATCTCTTTATAGGGGCAATTGAAGCTATAAAATTGGATGGGAAATCCCAGAAAGACTTCATAGAGCAAAGCAATAGATTAGAAGAAAAAACCCTGGGGTACACCAACATTTAAGGGATGGAAGAGAGAAAGAGTCTGAAATAGACTGGAGACACACCAGAGAGAATGGTATCTTGGAAGCCACATGGAAAAATCTTTAAGAAGGAGATTGTTTTCCATGGTGTCAATCCACAGAGATGGGGCAAGATGAAGAGAGGCCAAAGGTGCTCACTGGTTTGGCTAAAATAGGCCAATTCCATTTCTTCTATGTTCCCAGGACTCTCCCACTTGATTCTCAGTGAGGGCAGACTCTCCCTGCTAACTTGCAAGATTGCGGGCACTGACAAGAATGATAGTGCCCCTTAGGCAAAACCCCTTCCCTCATAAGAGACACCCTTATCATTACATGCCCACATCACTCTACACACCAATCAGGTAAAATCAGTTAGCAAATGCTCGAAGGACCATTTTCTCATGCACACAATAGCTGAAGTCATGATTAGTTTTCTCCTTCCAAAGATGGTTTAGAAAGAATATGATGAACCAACATGTATGAATCAGGGGGATGGCAGCCTAGAGTACCAAGGAGAAGTGTGTGGGTCCATTTCCAGGCTATTTATTCTCCTTTGCTGACTTGTCTCCCCCCCCCCCCCTTTTGTCAATATCATGCCATCCTAGTTACTGTAGCTTTATGATAAATTTTCAAATTAGGTAATATTAGTCCTCCAAATTTTTCTTCTTTCAAAACTGTTTTTGCCCTATTCTTAGGTCCTTTGTATTGACAAATGAATTTTAGAATTGGTTTGCCAAGAGATTTTGACACTGCACTGAATCTAAAGATTTACTTGAGGAGAATTGATATCTTAACAATATTGAGTCTTGAAACCTGTGGACATAATATATCTCCCCCTATTTGTTTAGGTCTCCTTTAATTTCTCTCAGCAACACTGTGTGGCTTTCAGTGTTAGAGTTTTTAATATTGCTAATTAGTTGCATGTGAAATGGTGTCTCATTGTGGCTTTAGTGCAGGTCCCTGATCATCACTGAGATCAAGCTTCTTTTGAGTGTTTATTGGCCTATCAGGCTTCCTCTGCAGTGCTTTCGTATTCACCCTGCATTTTATTTCCCAAGAATCTCTCTGTTCAGGTGATTTTATGGTCTCCTGTTTTTCATCTGTTTTTTGTTTTTATTGGTAGTAAAAAAATTTTTTCCTTATTTAGCTCTTAAAATTCCAAAATAGTAGTTTAGACTTTAGGGCAAACACCTCTTTACATCTTTTTATTCCTTGTTAACCTTATCCTCTCCTATTTTGTGCCAACAGGAAGTCCTGCTCTTTCTCATGTGCTGTGGCATGTTGTAGCTTAGATAACTTTTGAGAATTCTGATTTGAAAGCAAAGCATGAGGTCACTTCACTTGTCATTGTCCCTTGGGCGATGCCCAGTTTATCTCTTTGCTCAGCTAATCTGCTCTGATTCCTCATGGTTCACTGCTTGGACGTTCTGTGATTCTGTTCCAACTGAGCACATTAAAAGAGAGAGGTAATTCCCGCGTCACTGGGCAGAACTTGGGTAGCCTGGGGTTCTCACCTTTGAGGCAGGAGGCACCTTGGCAGATTGCTCAGCAACTCTGGGAGACGGTGGGTAGAAAGCATGAGAGCCTCAGTCATTGTTCTGTGAACTTGCTTTCAGCAGTGAAAGGGATCTCCATGTAGCAATTTCTCAAGAAACAATTTTTGATTGATTTTGATCTAAGAAGTAGACCTTTGATTTCTGGTGGCTACAAAGTAGGCTTTCTGTGATTTCTAAGTCAGAGACCTGCATGGGTCTGGTTGTGTCTCATAGGATATTCTTTACGCACGTTAGAATTTGTTAAGTAGTTAAGTTTTGCCTTTCAGTGCTTCAAACATTTGTTGAATACCTACTGCATGCCAGTCGCCTATCAGGACCCTAAACCATCAAAATGAAGAAGGCAAAACCTTGCCCTGAAAAGCTTACAGATACCAGAATGTAGGTAGGAGTTAACTAACTCCCATGCTTTCTCAAGAAGAGGAAAGGGAAGGCAAAGGCAGGAGCAGGAAGAACTACTCTAAGGCACAAAAAGCAAAGTGTTTACTTATGGAAACTTGGCCAGGAAGAATAGAGCTAGAAAATTAGATGAATACCTGCAACATATGATTTTTGACAACTGGACAAGAGACCAAAAAGAGAGCGATATTTTCAGAAGTTGGCAATCAGAGGTTTCTGGGCTCCCAGACCCTTGCTCATGCTGTTCTCTTCCTAGATCACATTCCATGACCTTCTCACTTAGCCACTCCCACTCATACTCAAGGACACATCTTAGATTTTATTTCCTACAGGAAAGCTTTCCTCCTCACCTCCCACTTTGGCTAGGGGACGCTCTTAGTTGCTTTGGTAGCACTATGTCGTATACCTTTACTCTTCCACTTATCACACTGTATTGAAAATGGCCTCTGTCTTTTCCCAGTAGACAACGTGCATATCTTGCTCGCCTCATACATCGTGTCTCGCACGGTATGAGACACACTCAATAAGTATCTGAAGAATAAAAGAGTAAGCCAGGAACTATCTGGTGAGTAAATGAACAGATGTACAAATATGGGGCAGGAAAGGGGCATGGTTAGCCCAGAGAAAGAAAAGACCTAAATATAAGAATAAGGCTGAGGGCTTTGGCGCTGGAGAAATAAATATCATTAGAATGTGACAGTTAATTGGAGAAGTGTCTTATTTTTGTTGTGTTACTGATTGTTGTTGGTCCCAGACCCCTCCACATTCAGGTTAAAGGCTTAACACAAATTATTAAAAATTGATTATGTGCCTGGTAGTGTTTTAGGTGTCGTGGGAATTGTGATTTTTGCCCATAGAGCACTTACAGATAAGCCTCTGTTGTTATCTAAGTGAAAGGACTACTGGGGAGGGAAAAAAACCCAGGGTCAGGACATAGCTCTTCCCTCTAGATTGGGTTCATCTATTAAGCAACACCTTTTAGAAACATTCAAATGTCTGTAAGTTAAATTCCTCCAGGCGATGACTCCCCATCCTAGTGAAGTGCTTCGTTCAAAGCCAAAATCACCATTGTTATGACCTTTCCCTGGTAGAGTGACCTCCAAAAAAGTTAATTTGATATATTTTAACAGAATCCTCAAATATTGAACGAGTAGGCTAACACCAACAAAAAGAAATGTAGGAGGTAGGCATAATAAGGCCTCCATTTAGTTTCAGCAGCTAATTGCACAAGTAGAAGATTGGGGATGTCTGGCTTAGTAAAGGAGTGCTTGAAATGGGGTTCTAGCACTCACAGACTGAGGCCAGCAGTGTAAATTTCTCTAAAACCAAATACAGGTTTAGGTTGCATTAGAGAAATATAACACTCAGATCCAGATTCAATAGCTATACTATATTATAAGGTTTTAATGTACTTGGAGTATCATGCTCAGTACCGTCCTCTGAGTTAAAAAAAAAAAAAAAAACATTCACAAACCGGAGAATAACATTGACCAAGACCTAGAAATAAGTCACATGAAGATCCAGTTGTAGGAATTAGGTACTCAGCCAGGGAAGGGAAGACTTGAAAGACATGCGGTAGTAAGTATCAAGTATCTGAAGGGCAGTCATACGGAAACCTGGTAGAGGATATCTCAGTTCCCCCAGAAGGACAACCAGGATCAGTGCATAAAAATTATAAGAAAACATTTCTTCTTATCATTAAGGAGAACTTGCCACTATCACAGCTCTTCAGACATGGAGTGGACTATCTCTATGCAGTGGTGAGCTCTCTGTCACTCAAGTAGAGACTGGAAAACCATCACCTTTAGGTCAGGACTGCACAGTTGTACAGACCAGTTAGTTCACCAAGGACACCTGGCCAGAGGGGAAACTAAGGCTGAAATCCAGTCAGTACAGCAGTAGCTACATCATGCATCTGGCATAGGTCACCCAGAGGAAGAGGCACCCTTTTATTGTTCTCCTAAAGGGCCTCCAAGTATATCAGATGCACAAAGATCTCATCAGGTAGGAGATCAGGTCATTAATGCTAACTCCCTGCCAATTCTTATCATGCATTAGTCTGTGGTCACACTTACATTTAATCTAAACTCAAGAAAATAAAGTGAAGAAGAAAACCCAAGCATATAGTTTCCATTTAACCCAAAGGACCATAATTTAATTACACTTTGAAAAGTATTGTTACAGGTGTCAACGGGGCACCTGGGTGGCTCAGTGGGTTCGGTGTCCGGCTCTTGATTTTGGCTCAGGTCATGATCTGCATGGAGCCTGCTTAAGATTCTCTCTCTCCCTCTCCTCCAACCCCTCCCACCATTCTTTCTCTCCAAAAAATAATAAATAAAAGTATTTGTACAGGTGTAGAGATTACTTAAAAATATAAAGAATTTTGAAATTAAATAAAAGCATTGATGCATTTGAAGGACTCCTTAACTCCCTCCCCTGGGACATTCTGTGATGTACTGCTGCTGGAGGGAATGAGCCAGATGCGGTGGTTTTCCACGCTTGGTAGGCTGTCCTCATAATAAGGGCTGGGCTCTGCCACCTCTAAGGCCTGTTCAGTGCCTGTCATAACTTCCTTTGGAGATGAAGTACAATTAAATGTTTTCTGCTGAAAATCCGTTTGTTTAAATGTGAAATTTTAGAAGCAAGACATGAAACTACGTATAATTCCATTTCAGCTCTGCTGCATAGAAATTTTCTGGAACAAAAGACAAAATAGCAACAGATGTACTCTCTGGGGGTTGAGATAATGGGTGATTTTTTTTTATGGGTGATTTTTATGTATTTTATAAACAGAAAATGAATACTGTAAAACAATCTCTCCTTCACCTTGAAAAATAAACACATAAAACATCGTATTTCACCGCATATGGTTAGGAAGAAAAATGCTCTCAACTTCGCATAACCGAAGTTGTCTGTTCTACTGAGCTAAGGGGTTAGGTCGTTATAGGAAGTTATCCCTGGTGTGTCTAGGTTGGTTGTCAGAGGTTAGTAGCATCCTAGTGACACAAACGAATGTAAGTTTCTAAAGAGCCTAAATTTCACCCTCCCACCCTGTCAGCAGCTTACTCACCGATGGGATTCACACCTTTTCCATTCTCATTTCTTTAATCGCATTACTACAATATGCTACCAGAGCAAACTGAGTGCAATTAAAATCTTTTGGGGAAAAAAGACACCTCATTTACTGAAGAAAAGCTCCTGGAAATGAGCTTCCGAAACAGACGGGGTAAAATGCTACATCCAAGAAGAGTGAGTTTCCTTAGATACCATACATGTTGAAGCAGGAGAAGGCGTCTGCTGAAAACAAACATCTGATGCAGTACTTTTCCCTCCTGACTGTGTTCTGCCTCCAGGCCAATGCTGGGAAGAGGAGAAGCACGAAGCAGCTAGTGGGAGTAAATGGTGGGGTGCTAGTACCAGATAGGGCCGTGCGCATCGGGCCAGCAACCTGGGTCCCCTCTTGTGTTTCTGGGCCTAGAGATTTATCTTTTTTTCTTCTTCTTCTTAAAGATGTTATTTATTTGACAGACAGAGATCACAAGTAGGCCGAGAGGCAGGCAGAGAGAGGAGGAAGCAGGCCCCCCGCTGAGCAGAAAGCCTGGGGCTGGATCCCAGGACCCTGAGCCACCCAGGGGCCCCTAGAGATTTATCTTAAAAGAAATCTCTACCTGGTCCTGGCTTTAATTTCAGAACTCTCTTTATCTAGTCCATCAGTCACAGTACTGCCTAGTAAGTGCAGAATCCAATCTCCCCTTTTCCTTCCACCTTTCCCTTAGTGATTTACGTTTGGTGGCATGCAGTTTGTGCTCCATTTAGGACACTCTTGTGACTGTCTGGGTGTGTGGCAGTCCGCCTGGACTTCTGTCCCGTGTATCATCCTGGGGCCCAACAAGCTAAAGGGCGCGTTCCCACTGTGAACACACTTCCAGGACAGGCGTTCCCCACGAGCTCGTACTGGCTCACACTTGAAGGCAGACCTTTAGCATGGGGATGAGACAGGGACATGTGAACTGGCGGTAGTTAAAGCCAGTTGGCAGGTCTCATCATGAAAAGCAGGCTGAGGAGGAGGATGCTTTTATCAGGAGGCAGAAAAAATAAGATTAAGTATCTCCCTCCAAAAAGCACGTTTGTAACCATTCTAGTTCTTACCTCCAGAAAAATCTTAGGGCAAGGGGGTAAGGTCATTCGTCTTTTCTTACCCAGCAGACTATTCAGTTAACTAGTGTCGCCCTTCCTTTCCCCACAGGTTTATCAATGGTGTATGTTCTATTTAGAAAGGCTTACAGATTTGGTTGGAGGCAATGTACAATACTCTCAGGGCCCAGTTATAGTCATTTATTGGCTAAGACCTATAAAATGAGTCCTTTTTAACAAGACCTTTCTTTGTTTGGCTGTATGTGATAATTTTCTAGAATCAAGTAATTGCACTAGTTACATGTAGAAATTCTACCTAGAATTCTATGTATGTGGAGAAATTCCCCCCGGGGGGAAGGACTTGTTCATCATTTGTATCCTCAGAACCTCACGCAGAGTAGACTTTGAGCATAACAGGTGTTGAGTAAATACTCATTGAATGAATGATTGAATGAATGAATACACATGGCTATAAAATTCTGAAAAATTAAAGAATCAAGCAATTTAAACCCCTCTTTGGAGTGTTTATAAACAAACTCTATCCTTCCCTCTCAGTCCGTATTAAGGCCTCCCAATGCCATTGGTCTTCATTTATCTACAGTCTCGTCTCAGTATGTGAAGCCTAAAGTAATGTTACTTTAGGCATAAATTCCAAATAAAAATGCAACTTACAGGATTTGGGTAGAAGTGTAGATTTTTCACTTATTTACTTAAAGAAACTTTTTAAAGATTTTATTTACTTATTTGACAGAGAGATCACAAGTAGGCAGAGAGGCAGGCAGAGAGAGAGAGAGGAGAAGCAGGCTCCCTGCTGAGCAGAGAGCCTGGTGCAGGGTTGGATCCCGGGACCCTGAGATCATGACCTGAGCCAAAGGCAGAGGCTTAACCGTTAACACTGAACCTCCCAGGTGCCCTAATTTAAAATTCTAGATAGACTTTTCCCCTAAGCAATGTAAGAATAAATGATTGGGAAATGATAGCGTTCTGAGCAAAAGAGGTCTTTTTGCAATTTAGGAAAACCTGGCTAAACACCGGACTGTATTTTTCCCTCAAAATACGGAGAGAAAAACGGTTTCCCTCAGTCGGTAGAATCACTCCACGTATTGCATACACACACATACACAATAGAATAACATAGATACATACAAGGCATTCTATTAAAACCACCGTTAGGAAAACCTCAGGCACCTCATGTGCAATAAATGGGCTGTCATCACTGCAGCTTGGAAAAAAGAAACGTAGAGAAAAGGCATCAAGAGAACAAAAGGAATATATTTCATTTTTCATGTACCAGAGGAAGCTTGAAAAAATGAAATACCCAGGAAATTCTCCTGAGAAAGGGGGTCAACTGTTTTGCTCTTCACTTTCTCACATCTTGGTAAGAGGAGGAGTACTCCGTAAGGCAGCCTGCATCTTCCCCCGTTTTCTAATTAGAGCTAAAGATGGAAAAGATTCCATCTGTAAGAAAGGCAACTGATTTTGAATTCTTAAAAATATTATCTGGGCCTTAAAAAGAATCAAGAGCTGATGTGGAGGATTTACTTCCAATAATTGGGGTGGGTGGCAGACAGAGACAAGAGTGCTCATGAGTGGAGCCACTGATGAAGCTGGGTGATAGGCACGGGGGAGTTCATTACACTCTTCTCTCCACTCTCATGTACTTTTGAAATTTCCCATTTAAAAGAAAACACACTAAAAGTGATGGACCTTCAAAATGGAAAAAAATAACAAAACACATTTTTTGAGGTTAGTATTGCCAATGGCAGATGCATAGAGAATGAAGTCAGAAGCCCATTCATGATATGCAGGTCTCAGTCCCAAAACGTACCATGTGTGGCCTTGTGTTAGTTACTGTAGGTCTTCAAACCTCAGTTTCAGTGTCTGGAAAATGGAAAAAATGTCCAGCTTACCCAGCACATCAGGCATTATGAGGATAAATGCATCAGTATTTCTGAAAATACTATATAACTTGTGAAATTATACAAAGCTGTGAAGTTAATCATTTTACTAGACAGGCACTTTAACCAGCTAAGCCACTAAAGTTAATAATTTTAATTGAATTATAAACCTACCCAAAGTTGTTTGTTCCTACTTTTTCCAAATATGCACTTCATTAAACCAGCTCCAATCAGAACCAGGTCCAAATTGTTCTAAGCCTATACAATCAGAACAAAACTGAAACAGTTTCCCTTCTTTGCTTCTGCTTCCATTGGATAGATGAGCTCCACCTCCAGTCTTCTCCTCACTGATCTTTCTGCCTTCCATCTTGTCCTCTGCAATCTTCCTTCCATTTACTGCCAGAGAAATCTTCCTGGAATGCCACTTGGATCAGGTGACTCCCTTGTTCAAAAACATTCCTGGGTCCCCAGTGCCCGTGGGATTACTCCAGTTTACTTAAACTATCTTTCAAAGTTTCTACCACCTGGTCTCTGACCTCCCTTCCAGCTCCTTCACACCTGTTCATGTTCTCACACTTTCAGCTCCCAAGCAAGAGGTATTTTGTTCTCCATTTCTTCTCTTGGAATGCAGGACACCTCTCCTCCCTGTCTGTCCATATCTTATCAAACCGTGGGAATCAGCCTGAACCCTTCCTCCTCCAGAAAGACATCTTAAACATTTATGGACCAGATAATGTTTCATTTTTCTCAGTTTTCAACATGGGGTGATTTGGCAACGAATCACATGTTCCCTCATCATATCACTTTTATTTTTCTACCAAATGGTGAATTATCCCTACTGTTACTTTCTTCTTAGCCCGTCCAGTTAGATTATAAACTCTTCGAAGGCAAGAATTGTGACTTTTATATCTTTCTGCCTCAAGGCCCAGTCTTGGCACATAACGGACACTTTCACTAGCGTTTATGGGAAAACATTACTGGAACTGAGGTAGAATTTTATAGTCTCTGATAGCTGTACTTAGCATATTAATACTAACCTTGTTATTCCTTTGGTTTTTAAAAACAACTTTAATTTTTTTTTCAATTTTACACAGTACTTCATAGAGTAGCATAGTCAGGAGAAAGTTCAGTCTTACGTGTTACATAGAGCTAAATTCAAATGCTAACCTAGATATATTAACTGTGTGCGGCGCCTGGGTGGCTCAGTGGGTTAAAGACTCTGCCTTTAGCTCAGATCATGATTCCAGGGTCCTGGGATTGAGCCCCACATCGGGCTCTCTGCTTGGCGGGGAGCCTGCTTCCCCCTCTCTCTGCCTGTCTCTCTGCCTACCTGTGATCTCTGTCTGTCAAATAAGTAAATAAAATCTTAGAAAAGATATATTAACTGTGTGAAATCCTGGCAATTTACTTGACTTCCTTATTCCTTAGCTTCCTCAGTCATAAAGTGAAAATGCAGTAATCCTACTTGCTCTGCACAATTAAGCACAATATATATATATATATTGTGCCTGGCACATCATCAATAAAAGGCAAGTATTTTCTTAGTGCACATCATATGCCTTTGACAGGTTGTCAAAATGAAGGATCATGTTTCTATCTAACTCTTAGGGATCAGGATACCATAAGTATAGAACAGAGCCAGGAAAAGCCTCTACCTACTTCTCTAAGCCCTGCCACCATGTTCTCTGTTTGCTCTTGCGCACCCTTGGCCATAAGGGTTATAGGCTAAATATAGCTGGAATCCCTAATTGTCAAGTTAAGAAGTCCTACATCCCCCAGCCATTCTTCACCCCTTTCTATATTAGGTGAATTTCCTTAGTGGATTCTTTGGAGGCTCCCCTTCAATCCAATCCTCTTTCTTTGTTTGCTGTTTCTTTCTTAGCAACCCTAATTATACTCTGTTCTCCCGCAGTCTTCTAACTATACTTGTGTCTAGTTTGCGAGTTCTGAACCTTCTGAGCTACTGGCTATAAATCATCATGATTTCTGAGTGATCCAAAGTTGCCTTGTCTAGACGAGACCCAAAGCAATGCTATCGATGGATTGCACTCATAAAGCACAACGTTGTCAATACTTGAGGGTATAAAACTAGTAGAATGCAAGGTCAAAAGAGGATTAGCATCATCTGGAATTGGCCTTTAGATAATATCTTCTCTACTTCGAGGGCAGGCTTCTGGACATGTGTTCGCTAACACATAAGAAAAAATACCAGTGGGGCACCTGGGTAACCCAGCTGGGTAACTGCCTTCAGCTCAGGTCTTGATCCTAGAGTCCTGGGGTCGAGTTCTGTATTGAGCTCCCTGCTTAGTGGGAAGTATTCTTCTCTCTCTTCCCCTCACCCCATTCTTATGCTTTTTCTCTCTCAAATAAATAAAGAAAATCTTAGAAAGAAAAAAAGAAAAAAAGCATCAGCATGTGAAGGATGCCAAAATCCAATAAGCTACAATTGAAAAAACCTTGTTATGTCAGAATTCTGTCATTGTGGCCATTGTTTTCATACTTGAAAAAGAAAAAAAAAAGTATCACAGGAACAATAGCCATAAAAGCATTAGTTTTCAAAGAAATGAACAGGGAAAATGGAATCACAAGATTATCATATATGCATAAGGACTTTTGATTGTGCATCTGACCCACTGTATAGAATGACATTTCTGAGATGGATCTCTTGTGACTCATCTACTTAAAGTTGGTCTATTAGCAACGAATGGCCATCTTACTTTATGGTTATAACAGAAGTTACATTCATAAAGCCTTTTTTTTTTTTTAAGAGATTCTATTTATCCATCTGAGAGAGAGAGAGAGTGCGCGCGCACAAGCAGGGAGAAGGAGCAAGGGCACAGGGAGAAGCAGGCAGCCTGATGTGGGATTCGATCCCAGGACCCCAGGATCATGACCTGAACTGAAAGCAGACGCATACCCGACTAAGTCACCCGTGTACCCCCATAAATAACAGTTTTATGTTACTTTATTTTCAAACACAAGATTAGACTTCAATTTTTCTACTTTTGCAACTCATTCTTAAGTGATAAAATGGGACTCAAATTCTGAATTACAATTGTTTTTCTACTACCCATTATTGCTGAGCTGGTTTGAATTTATCTTTCATTGATTGCAAACAGACCAAAGGAGAACTGTTGGTTTCTATTATGTAGGTCTTATTTTTACAACATAATCATCTCACCAGAGAAGTTTAGCAAGTGTGAATGTAGACAACTAGCTCTTTCATTAGTACCCAGTAATGGGTCTTATCCAGTAGAACCCATTTAAAGGGAAAAGAAATATTGTCAAAATCCACTCACTCTATTTGCGAGTCTACTAACAAGCAAGTATGTCCAGAAAAAAAATCCCAGAGATACCAGGAATCTCAACACAGAAAATATTATTGTCAGTGAGGTCCTCTTAAAATCCAAAAGGTGACCATATGTCTGTGGATCTAAATCATATACTCAAAGAATGATGGAGTATTAGTGCCGAAAGCGACGTTGGTAACCATCTGGCCCAGGCCAGGGATGCTAGTTGGTGTCTCAGCTAAAGTCAGAACTGTTTGTGTCTCATCTCCCAGTTCATTGTGCTCACCTCACTACTATATTTGCAACGTTTTCCAAATCAACTATTAAAATCAGTCGTGGTTATTTTCAGGCATGTAATGCCAGCTTTGCTACCACTCCCTCAATAGCAATTGATTTCTCTGGAACTACCAGGACTACATTTGGTTTATTTTTAAAGCCAAGCAGTTTTTTAAACCTTAAAATATTTCATTTTCAAAACCTAAAAGGCTCTTTATTTAGTCCATGATGAATATTTGAGTAGTGTTAAATTTATCATTCTGGCAGTACTCACATTGTACTTGTCATTAATTGTGACTCATCAAAGAATGTTTTGATGTTGAGTCCTTGGCTAACAGATGGCTCTGTTTAGAGGAATTGAGGCAGTGCGCTATGAGGTCCAAGGAGAGAAATTTCTTACATAATTAGTCACTAGCAGTGGTTTGAATTTGTAAGAAAGCAAAGTAGTCTGTAATGGTGAGGTTAGGCTTTGTATTGAGGTGGGGAAGACCTCTTTTCTATTCTGTTCAGAGAGTGGATAGAAAAGTTGACATCATTGTTGCTGCTGTGCCAGGTGTGAGTTGGAATGACTTAAATGGCCAGCAGAGAGACACAAAGTCCAATACTGGAACGTTTCTGTTTCTATGGGGTCTGTCATCCTGGCAAGTGTTAGGCACAGAGACCACTCTACAGGAAAGGGCAGGCACTTGAGCAACAGTAGTCCCAATAAGAGCTCAGGAATAGGATGTAAACAACAGACCCTACTTTTAGAAAGCATTCATTTCAGAGGCAACAGAAACATGCAAAAACTTCTCCCCATTCTTTCTCCTTCTCTTTCAATTTTTCCTTTTTTTTTTTCCCTTTCTAGATTATTTTTCCCTCTTTTTTTCACTTAGATCCATCATTTGTACTCGAAGTCATGAACAACCCTCAGTACAACCTTATTCAGCACCTACATGCCAGCTACTAGGTTAGATGTGGGTGGTTAGTCTGAGGGTCTGGGTCCTAGTATGTGCACAAGTGACTCATCCTTCAGAATGGCATTTAGTATCTCCAACTTATGTAAGAAAAAGAGAACACACATTGTGTCATAAATGGGACAAAGAGAAACCTGAAAGATAGCCTTTAAATTCCCTTAGATATATTCTAGAAGGATCACATACTAAACCTCTCTGAGTGTCAGTTTCTTCATCTATAAATAGAATAATAATATATCCCTTGTGGAGTTAACACGAATAAGCACAGTGTCTTGCCCACAGTAAGGACTCAATAAATGGTCTCTGGTTTAGGAGGGAAAGTAAACTAAGTAGTAAACTAGATAACGTAAGTAGACAATGATGCTTACTTGTTTGCTAGCACAAGGAAACACAGGAAAAATGATTACGAGCCAAGGCAAACTGCCAGTTGAATGAATAGTCAATGAGAAGAGGCTATTTTAAAAGGATATTTGGCAAGAGTACAGCATTCAAAATCAAAGTGATAGGGCTTTCACTGGATGTCCCTGGAAGGTTACCTCAGACTGGGGCCCCACGATTTAAAAGCACTGCAAGAGGAACTAAATCAAGAATGTAAATGACTAAATGACTTCGGGAAGGTCAACAGGAAACAGTGGAAAGGATCAAGGATTTGGGGTAGACAACGTGCATTTGAGCCCCCGTTTAACATTCTTTAACCACTTCACTAGAAATTCTCACAGATACTTTAACATATAACCTCACTCTGTTTTCACATTTGTAAAAATGATGAAGTCTCTTTTGTAAATTTCAGAGAGCTTTTGTGAATATGCACTTTGCCAATTCAGAACATTATATAAATCAATGTTCAAGGTGCTGAAGGGGAAAAATATTTACTCCTTTCAAAAAGACACACTTAACTGCCTCCTGATGTTATAGGTAACAGAATAAATAAGGGACAGATGATGATAATTCTTCATTTTCACAGAGGGCAGAGTTGAAGGAAGTGAGTTAATAAGAGTTTAAACAATCAATGATGCAGACACAAAAGAGAAAAAACCCTAAATATAAAGTTAAGTAAACAATGGCCAGTGATTAATGGATATTAGTAATCCTCTCCTTGCTTCTACTACTTCTGAAATTCATAGACTCATAATTTCCAGCCTTTTTGGAAAGATACATACATGCAAGGGAAGTGCTTTATAGCATCTTTGACAAAAATGATTTAAAATTCATTTCATTTGATGCCTTGTAGTCTTGCACAGTAAGGTTCAGAAACACTGCCTAATATAGGCAGTTACATTTGGGGGATATTTTAGCTGACATAAGACACAGGGACAAGATCATAAACTGAATGACTTTGAGATTCCTTCGTTCAGTCTGTTTTTCTTAGGTGACCAGATGCTTCTAAGTAACTGGGATGTTGAAAACTTTGGAGCAGAAAATACGTCATTTCACATCATGTGTATTTTAATTGGTTTGATTTTATTTATCTTTTTTTTTTTTACATCTTCCCACAAAACAGCTGGATTTAAAAGAACTAAATGAGGAAGAAAATTCTGATTTCCCTTCCGATGAGCTGTTTGTATGCGAGCTGATTTAGTACCATCAATACTTGAAGAGACTTAAGGAAAAAAATGTGTCTGGATTAAAATGTTAAAAATAGAAACATAAATCCCAAGATTAAGTCCCTTGAGTTACTTGACATTTGATGTAATTTCCCCAAACTTATTTTCTTTGTAAAGGTTTATAAATTTATGAGAGAAAATGCCTTATCCTGCCTAGAGATTATTGTGTCAATTAGGAATAAATAGGATTAAGCATTGGTTTGGAAATGAAGCTCCTCTAAGTATGGTGAGATTATATTCAGATTACTGAATATAATCAGTTAAAAAATGAAATGAATCAGAAAAAAATGAATGTGTGCCCTTCTTTCTTCTTACTCAAGACTAAGTGACTTTCTAGAGCTCTTGTTTGCATGTACTATTTACTTCCCCTTATGTCCTCACCTTTTTTCTGGGGAACTGCCCATCAAAATACCTGGACCCCAAATGAATCCCAAATCATCCATCTGAAGACACTTCATATTTGGTTCTCTCATACAGCCAGGATCTCAAGAAAACAGTCTCTGAAGTTGCTACCTTATTCTTGGCTATAACCAGAGTAAAGACCATTGGAAAAGAAGCAACATATAAAATAGAAGAATAATTTGCTCCCTTATTCAGAAACTAATATATTCCCCCCAGAGACTGATTGCTTACGAAATGTATTAAGAAGTTGTGTGCTAAGCAAAAATAAACCTCCCTCAAGTTTCATGGTTTGCTGATCTAGACACAAAGAACAGCCCTTTATGTGAAGGTCTTTTAGCAATTTATCCATAGTACCACACATACACACACACAGACATACATATGCATATATGTATACAAATACAGACATACAGAAATACAAATCAGACTTTTTGGTATTTACTGGAGAAACCTCCTAAGATTAATAAAAAGATCCCACATAATAACTGGATCTCCACTGGCTTTCTTTTCTTGGTCCAGTGCGTGGTATTTTTGGTTTGAGATGATAACTTTATTTTAAGCCTGAGAGAGCAGTTGACTTGCCCTTGGCCTAATGATACTAAGCAGCTGCCAAAGCCTGTTTTATATCCACAGGAGAAGACTGTCCCTGGAGAGGGGACACATAACCATGCATGTGCCTTTCAAGATGTCTCTTTGGGTACCATGTCAGGAAATGGCTTTCCAAGAGAAGGGAAAAATCTGTTTGGCTTTTTGATGATACCTCTGTGCACAAAGAGAGACTATGTTAAAGAGCTGAAACTCTAAGAAAATCCCTATTTATTTTGCACTTATGGTGCTCCTAAAGCTGAGGGCAAATTTTGGGTTTCATTTTTAAGCAAAATAGTATCAAAGGCAAATAAATGAACTCACACATACAATAAAATGCAATTTTTTCCTTCAAAGCTCCAGAATCAAAAAAATACTGCAGACGGGGTTGGAGAAAGGGGACATGTGGTCCTTTTAGCTAATAATAGTTATAGCTTCCATTTCCCAATTACTCACCATATAAAATACTTGGCATATAATCTAGACACAAAGAACAGCCCTTTATGTGAAGGTCTTGAGTATCTAGACACAAAGAACAGCCCTTTATGTGAAGGTATTGAGTATCTAGCACAAAAAAGATACTCAATAAATATCTGTTGAATGAATGAGTGCTAGGTAATATATATTGTTTATATTATTCATCTCATTTAATCTCAAATGAAGCTGCCTATGTATCTTCATGATAAACATAAACTGAGGCTCAGGTTAAATAACTATCTACCACAACATTGCTAATAAGCATGGCTGCCAGGATTCCAGACTAATCTGATTTTAAAGCTTATGTATCATCCACCTACATGGGTGAGCGTGCGTGCACTCACACACACACACACACACACACACACACACATACATTGCCCTTGACTTTGCTCTCTCTCTTTTTCAGATTGTCACTTGTTTCAGACTACCTCATTGCCTTTCCTGGGCCCTCCTTTATCAGATTCACTCAACACTACATTCATTGGGTCTCATTTCAAGACATTTCCTGAACCAGACCTTGTTGCACCACCAATAATACTGTTATCTGGGAAATGTTCTTCCCATTCTTCTCTGAGTATCTGAGATTATATCCTCCCCAAAAAGAAAGCTTTCCCTGAATATCCGGGAAATTTCCCTGGGCCTGCAACCAACCCAACTCCCTTTTCATTTATTCAGTATTTCAATATCGATTATTCCCCTCCAAATTCACTAATCTCTTATTTCCATCTAGTCAAAATTTAAGAACAGTTGTTTCAGAACTAGAAGGAACCTCAGCCATCACCTCATCCAAACTTCCTATCAGTTGGCCCAACTCTGCTTATGCCATGTCCCTACGAGATGAAGGCTGTGCCTCTGCTTAGTTACCTCCATGGAGGTGGGCACTGAGCCTGGTCAGGAGCACCTGGAAGAATACCACAGAGGTGCTGTGAGAAGTCCCAGCATAGATGTGGGGAGAAAATCATTTGCTTCTGTTGAACAGCATTCATAGAGCACTCACTGTGGTCAAGATCTAATGGCCAGACCTTAAGGTGAGTAAATAGTGACAGTCCTTATGTAACCCCAAGGAACATGATCTCATGGTTATTCCTTGTGAGGGAATTAGCCTACTGCATGGATGTCTGTTAAAAAAAAAGAAAGAAAGAAAAGAAAGAAGACGGGTTTAGAGATGAATATTTTGAGCTTGAAGGAAATTTCATAGATAATGGGAAGGAATAAGAAAAGACTTCATGAAGGAAGGTTAACTTTTACCTTAGGCCTTGCAGGATGGTGGGAACAATCTTAGTCATGGCCAAGGACTGCTAGCTCCCACTCATCTTGTTGGGCAGCATTATTTCATCAAGCCAAGAGAAGGTGACTATGGCAAGTGCCAGGTTCTATAGAAAGAGATGCTACAGAAATGTTATGTCAAATGCCATAGCTGTGGTTCAGATATGGCAAACCAGGAAGAGACAATGCCCCTTCCTCACACACATTATCACCTACACGTTTGGGGATGGCATGGGGTGGGGGAGTAAGAAGCAACCCCATTTATCTGTGTTGAATCACTCTTATGCCTGCCTTTTAATATTACTCATCTTACTTTGGTCCCCAGATTCTCACTTTGTTCTCTCACTCAACCCCGTGTGTCTGGGTAGGGAAGCTTATGGGGATAACTGAATAATTTGGGGTCTATAAAGATAGCCTTTGAGTCACCGTCTCTCTCAGGGCTTTGGTGAGCCTGGGGCAGTGCCGAGGGCGTTGATGAGCTCACCCATCTGCTTTGAGCTGCAGCCTCCAGCAAGCCTCCATCTCCTGGGTGAGCATACCGCAGAGGCGTCTCTGGCCCACAAGAGCAGCCTGGGTCGCAGTCCTGTGCCAGTCCCCAGGGGCAGCACGAGAGCAGGAAGGGATGAGAAGTGCACAAACTCAATCACTTTTTTCCTGATGATATTTAATTGAATCTGGGCACCAGCAAGGCTTGGCTGAATAGCTTTCTTCCCATCACGTGCAGCTCAGCCCTGCCAGATTTCTCCTATAATGATCATTCCATCCAGGTAGCACAGGCCCTTTTCATACAATGAGTCCTTGGGTAAGGAACAAGAAACCTGGGAACTGGTTTCAACTGAGCCATAAACTTTAGGCAAGGCACTTACATTCTGTGAATTACATTTTCTTGATTTATAAATTGGGAACAATACCCATCCTGCAGGTCTCTGTGAATTTTGTGTCTGAGAATGTAAAACCACGTAGTAGCTGAGAATACCCTTGGAAGAGTTAAAAAAAATGTGCTGTGTATTATTACTGGAGTCTTACTGTTAACACACCTAAGTGCAAATAATACCACCCCGTGGAGGTAACAAATGAAATGTACAATGTGGAAACTTGCTAAGGAGCCTTTCTGTTTACACAAGGAGTGTAAATTATAGCTAAGGTGTGAGGTTATTGTTGCTGTTGTTATTGGTGGGGGAAGCTGGAGATGAAATGTGAGGGAAGTGGGTGCGAAGGGAGAAGGGATGCGAAGAGCAGAGAAGGATCTACAGGGCTCAGTAGTGAGCATCCCGGCCTCTGTCTTGAACACAGTAACTTCCTTACTTAGAGTAGAGATGTTTCACTGTGTTTTCCTATTGCTGTCTGACCAAGGCTTCTAATTGTTGATCTTCCTTTGGTTGAGGAGAACCGCTTCCTAACTCGCTTCCTAACTCTGCCCGTCTTCACCACCCTGGGTGGAGCCTTGCTTGGGGGGCATGGCCGGGAGGGGAGTGCAGTCAGAGAAGCCCAGAAAGCCTGAGTGAGGACTCCATCGTGCAAGGGTCCTGTCCCCTCCTGGGCACTCTACCTCCGCAGATTCTGAGGAGTTTTGCCTCCTTGGGAACTCTCTGAGAACCCTTTAGCAGATATCAAGACTGTCCTATGTCCTCTTGATTGAATTCTTTCCTTGGTCAGGCCTGGCAGGCAAGTCCCTGGGGTGTGGTCTTTATTTCACACTGCCCCTTGGGTCAGCTCTGGGCTCCTCCTCTCAGCCTGAAGCAGAAATGCAAGCAGAGAAGACAGTTATTCTTTGGACGTAGGACAGAGCATCAGTGGAAATTTACAAGGTCTAGCCCCTGGTTTCTGGGGTCCCCAGCAGTAGGGGCAGAAGCCCATATTCCTAATTTCTGTAACTTGCCAGGACCCGATATGATCTCCTTCTCAGTGGCACTTTTTTTGTTGTTGTTCTCTTTATTCTGCTTTCTGCTGACCTACAGTTTTCCTCAAGGAGGCAAACAAACCAACAATTGTTTGTCTCCACTGCGCACCCCCAGCCCCGATCACCACTCTTCCCTGATGGATTGCCTCACCGTTCCAGCAAAGCTGCCTTCCACAGACCTGAGGCTCACTCTCCTGATCAAAGAGGACCCAGCTTAGAAGCTTCATGCAGGTTCCCTTTCCTATAACATTTTCTTGAGAAACTGCAGGAAAGGGCAGTCCTCATCCCTGAAAGCTCTTCTGCAGTGCTGAAGACCCGCTCACCCGAGCATTCCCTCTGCATTGGCCGCACTCCCAGACCGGCCAGAATGCAGCAGTGCACTGAGAGAGAGGCGGTTGCTGAGGTGTTACTGGTTTGCAACACCCTGATAAGGAGATCTCATTCCCTACTTGCTGGCAGAGTTCTATAGAGTAATTACATAAGTACCGCTGTGACACTGGGCGGAATCTCATTAAAAACTGCATAAAACAATTGAGTTGTGGTGGAGAATATCCGTTTTATTCCAGTTAATTATAATGCATATGATAGAGCATTAGCCTGAGCATGAATGCTGCTGTTGCTCTGGCTTCCTGATAAAATGTATTTGGAATATATAATATGATATATGATATGATATATAATAATATGGTGTAGCATTTGTTTCTGTAGAGCATGATAAAAAGTCAATGTAGGGCAGCTTCAGATTTTCCCACCTGGTGAGGAAGTTGCTCACTGCGCTGAGCAGATTGCTGTTTGATCTCACTCCTCCTGGGAGGACCACTTAGCCAGCTAGGATGGGACACTCTATGGCCGTTTGACCCATGGCAACTAAGAACCACCCGTGGACACACAGACAGATGCACATAAACTCACCCTTGAGGAACGTGCCCCCTTAGTCACTTGGTCTCCCCTCTGAAGGTGGGAGAGAGGCCCGGCCAGGAAAGTATCTGTCACAGGTTTTATCATTCCTCTATTTTCAAAGAGATAGTGGGCAAGCCCTTTTTAACATAAGGAATCTTTTGGTGGATAGCATGTGAATTATCCCTTGAATATCACTAAGTACAACAGATAAGAGCCATTCTAAATAGTCTCCTGATATGGCAGCCTAATCCTCGAGAGCATTGAAAGGCAATAATGTCTAATATTTTCATACCATCTGACTGTGTGCGAGGTGATTTCACACCCGTCATGTTGTCCGTCTGTATTCTATATTTACTTTTCTTGAGTAATCTATATTTATATTATAATCTACATTTAATTATCCCGAGCACAAACTGTTTAATTCTTGAGATCTAAGAGCACCATGATCATTTTACTTATACTTTTCATTATTAAAAAATCATATCATGGAACATTTAGAAACCTGAGAAAAGCCCTCTTACCCTCAGCATCTTAACACGTTGAGATTTTGACTTGCTCTTATTTCCTCCCAGTTTTCTTAAGCATTTTTATCCATGAAATCATCATACTACACAATTTTAAGTGATTTTCCTGTGTGAATCTCTAGGCTATGCCACCTGAATTTTGTTATCTGGCCCCATATCACGTTTAAAGGGAAGAAATCAAAATCAATCAACCTCCGTTTATATCTTTCTTGTTCAAAGTCAGTGTCACTTTGCCCATAATCAAAGTACCAGAAAGATGGTGAGGGGAGCATTCATTCTGTTAAGCACCCAGCTTTCCCTCTCTGGTTATTAAAGTAGCTGAGGGAGGCAGCTGGAGAGAACCATTCGAGAATCTGAAGATTGCTGTTGCTGGTAAGGACATCCCAGCTGTGCCTTGTTGTTCAAGATCTCTTCATCATCTAAGGATGCCAAGTCCCAAGCTGAGCTCTCTCTGGGGACTCAGGCCCACTGAATGAGAATGCTTGGCCTCTGCCTGCGTCATCTAGGAGCTGTGGGTGAAAGTGAGGTTAAGAAGCTCAGTTAATACCTCTTTTAATGAGACTCTGCTGGGGCGGGGGGTGTGGGGAGAGAGGGTGTGTGTGGGTGTCCAAGGATGCCTGAGATAGCTGAGAGAGAGGGCACAGAAATATCGTCCCATGGACCTGTCATCAGCTTTTAGACTCGTGTAGATCCAACATGGGTCTTCACCTGGGTGAATGCACGTTTTAAAGGGTAAACTTAATTTCCTCCCCAGATTAGGATTTTTCTTGAGGAGAAAGGGAGTAGGTTTAGGATCTCATTAAAGGAGGATGTGTTCTTCCAGGGTCACATTCCTCTCCCACCTGCACCCCTCCACCCTCTTTGTTCTGCCAAGCATGTCTAGCACACAAAGCTTCTAGACCTGAGATCTGAAGGGGTTTCTCAGAGGCTGCAAAACTGCTGATACCTCAGCCGGGAGAGTGGAGTCCCCTGAGCCGTGGGTCTGTGTTTATCAGAACCCACCGTGTAAGACAACCTCCTAGCCTTTTCGCACACCAAGAACGAAGAAGGGAGCATTTAGAGACAATGAGGCATACCTGTGCTAAGCAGCTCATCTGTCATGATGACCAGTACAAGCTCCAAAGCCCCGGGCTCCCTGACAAGCACCCCCTCTTCCCAGGTCGTGGAGTCTCCATGCAGCATACAAATGTTGTCTTTCTACTTTCATCCTGTTTGGTTTTTTTTCCTAAGTAAGCAGAACTCCCTGAAGGGCACTTACTCTCCAAATATGTACATGGCTGAACGTGAGAAATCACTTCTGTCAGTAACAGATGCCTTGTGTCCAAGATATTTTCTTGTGTATTGTGCTATTCAATTTAGAACTCCTAATGCATGATTAATGTGTGTTTAGACAGTCATTGCCTAATCACATGGCTTCTTCACCTTTGGGACACTGGTGAGTACACAGAACAGACTTCTGGAAAACACCGTTGGCGTGTGAGCCACAATCTGATAACGCTAGCGTTGTACGAGGAGTGGACATTCTGAGGCTCGAGTGGCGCCTGTCCCGTCCTCTGGTTTCCACTGAGCAGCATGTGACTTCTCGGTTTTCAGAGATGGATTCCAGAACCGTTGGGCTCATTCGGCATTTATAGGGCATCTACCTAGGCTAGTCTCCATAAGTTCCAGAAAGGAAAATTGCATGTGGGCCCTACCTGAAAGGTGCTTAAGGTCTAGGAGGAAGTAGAATGGTTCGTGTATAGTTATAGGACTGGATAGAAAGTCAGGAGGGCCTTAAGGCTGATGTAGAAGAAGAATGGAAATTCCACTGTGAAGGGGGCCCCTGGGCTGTGAGTGTAGATGGCCGTGGATGGGACCGAGGACAAGGCAAGGAGCAAGGACCTGGTGGATACTTGGGCAGTGGTGTGAGGGGCCTCCCTGTGTCATCCACACGGGCACGGAAGTGGTAAGCCTGGGTGCCCACGGTGCTGTCACGGGTGAGCCTCCCTGAGTTCTCTCCCTGCAGGTTTTGCCTACCAACCAGAGGAGCCCAACAGCCTGCTTGCCGCTGCTTCGGGCCTATAGGGCTATGAAGCAGGAGAAGTGCCCCCAAAAGAAATCCCTGCATTCTTACTTTATATTTACAAAGATCCAATTTGAATCTTATAATCTGTGAACAGATGGCAAATAGGAAAGAGACTAAAGTGTCTGACTCTGAACATTTTGGTCATTTTCATTTCATCTCATTTGCAACCCATCAAGGTCCTTAGAAGATATGCATGTGACTCATCACAGAGTCTGAACTCTTAAAGTGGGTCATGCCTGAAAAATAGATGAGACTTTTGCTCTGAGGGATGTTAGTGAGGGGACAGTCTCAGGCCTGTCCTTTTCTGAGAATTCTTAGAACTGGTTGCATATAAATAGAGCCTGCAAAAAATATAGGAACTTGGCTTGAAGATAACTTATATATAGAGAGAGTATCAGTATGTGTGTGATTTATACAGACTTTGAAAAAAATAAGAAGTACACCCTCTTTATGGAAACTGCTTTAGAAGTTAGGCTTATAATTGCTACATGATTCAGCCACCAAATTACTGAAATGTTCCCCTCAAGGAGTATTTGACATTTAGTATAAATTGTAATAAAATGAAGTGAGTATGTCAAAAATTCAAACATTTTAAATTCTTCAACTTATTCATACTTGAATTTAGAAGAAAGTGTTTCTTCAGGTAGGTACCAACCCCCCCCCCCCACCCCGCCTTACTTATAAACACTGGTGGGTGGCAGAGATGAACACTGAAGAGGACTGAGGGCTCTCATTAAAACAACCTAGAGATTTCCCAGGTAGCAGCCACGTATCAGAGAATAATACTCTTTCAGTCTCTTTTATCCTGTCAGCTTGGTTATTTGTAGTTATTTTGGAAAATGCCATATGGCACAGAGATTAGGCATTCAGGTTCTATAGCTAACTTGCTTGGGTTCAAGTCCCAGCTTAGCCACTGGCTATGTGATAATAAGTTGGTTACCAGCCTTCCCTGTACCTCAGTCTTCCCATCTGTTAAGCGGGCATGGTAACAGCAGCCATCTCCTAAGGCAGCTGCAAAGACCGAAGAGTGCAAGTGAAATGCTGAACAGGGTGTCAGACACTGAGGGAGCCCTCGGTCAGCACGGACTGGCTTTTCTCCTTTCCTCCCTACCCCTCTCATCTGGTATCTCCACCTGCGGGAGACTTAACACAGCTATTGAAAACTCATCAGCTCCACCACTCGTTGGCTTTTGCTAACTGCTGGGTGTGAAAAGTTTTCTGTACGAGAGGTGTTAGAAATGTGGTGGGGTCTGAGTTCTCTCAGTTTTCCTGTGCTGCAGCTGCCTCTGCCTCCATCACCTGGCAACTTGCATCTGTGGACCCTGGAGGTTTCCCAGGACGCTTGGCACTCTCTCCCGCCGGCTCTGGTGCTTCTTCAGCCTTTGCCTTTCTGGATCCCTCTGTCAGTGACTCAGTTTATTCCCTGGGCCCTCCTCCTGCTCCTTTCATCATTTGTTTATTTTGTCTTTCAATGCCTTCCTGTTCCTTGAAACCCTCTTAAAATCGGTGATCATAAAAATCATTTGAAAATCAAAATGTTTCATTTCAAATGAATTTCTTTTGTAAATTTCTTAGAAAACAATGCTGAAACTCTCAAGGAAGACTGTTTTCATGGTCAGTTTTTGCCTTACTCAAAGTCGTCAGCATGGAATTAAGATGAGCGTTTCTAAATATATAGAGTTTGGAGCACAGTCTAAATGGAAATTTTTGTGGCCACACATGGCTTTTTGTAATCTACCAATAGTACATTTCTTAGCTAATATTCTTCACGCATACTCTCAGATCCAGAGTAAATCTCCAGCAGCCATCCCTGTGTAATCTTGCTAAAAATGAATTATTCAAGACAGTTATACCAGGAAATTTAGATTTTAAAGGATATCATACAATGAAACAGAAGTCAGTTAAGTGTCAGTAGTCATTAAATTCTGTTCAAGTGATAACTTTAAAAGCAGATTACTTCTACAGACAAGGGAAAGCAAGGTTATTTCCCTCCCCTGCCTTTGGACCCATTCACCCCAAACTGACAGACAAGGTGTTTGGGAACATAAAAGCTTATACTTTTTAAAGCTCATCAGTGAACCAAGATACATGGTTTACTGTTTGAAATGCTGTCATGCAGGGTTTTAAAGACTGAAGTTCTAGTTCTTGCTTCAGTAGCACATATACTAAAATCAGAACAATGAAGACTGAAGTTTTCTGTGAGACTTCCAAAGTATCTACTTTAATTGGCTTTAGTAAATAAGCTAACGAAACCCTCATTCAGAATGCTCCATCTTTAAAATCGAGGTGGGAGTGTCTGAGGAACAGAGAAAAAGCCATGTGACCACCATATGGAAAACCAGGGGAGAGAAGAAAGCAAGATGAGTGAGAGACTGCCATTCTTTTTTATTATTATTATTTAATTATTTTCATTAACATATAATGTATTATTTGTCCCAGGGCTACAAGTCTGTGAGTCACCAGGCATGCACATTTCACAGCACTCACCATAGCACATACCCTCCCCAGTGTCCATAAGCCAACCACTCTCTCCCTAACCATCTACTTCCCAGCAACCCTCAGTTTGTTTTGTGAGATTAAGAGTCTCTTATGGTTTGTCTCCCTCTCGATCCCAACTTGTTTCATTTTTTCTTTCCCTACCCCCCCAAACCCCCGCCCTGCCTCTCAAATTCCTCATATCAGAAAGATCATATGATAATTGTCTTTCTCTGATTGGCTTATTTCGCTCATCATAATACCCTCTACTTCCATTCACATCGTTGCAAATGGCAAGATTTCGTTTCTTTTGATGGCTGCATAGTATTCCATTGTATATATATACCACATCTTCTTTATCCATTCATCTGCTGATAGACATCTAGGTTTTTTCCATAGTTTGGCTATTGTGGACATTGCTGCTATAAACATTTGGGTGCACGTGCCCCTTCGGATCACTACATTTGTAACTTTAGGGTAAATACCCAGCAGTGCGATTGCTGGGTCATAGGGTAGTTCTAGTTTCAACATTTTTGAGGAAACTTCATGCTGCTTTCCAGAGTGGTTGCACCAGCTTGCATTCCCACCAATAGTGTAGGAGGGTTCCCCTTTCTCCACATCCTCGCCAACATCTGTCATTTCCTGACTTGTTAATTTTAGCCATTCTGACTGGTGTGATATCTTATTGTGGTTCTGATTTATATTTCCCTGATTCCGAGTGATGTTGAGTAATTTTTCATGTGTCTGTTGGCCATCTGGATGTCTTCTTTGCAGAAATATCTCTTTATGTCTTCTGCCCATTTCTTAATTGGAATATTTGTTCTTTGGGTGTTGAGTTTGATAAGTTCTTTATAGATTTTGGATACTAGCCCTTTATCTGATATGTCATTTGCAAATATATTCTCCCATTCTGTCAGTTGTCTTTTGGTTTCATTGACTGTTTCCTTTGCTGTGCAAAAGCTTTTGATCTTAATGAAGTCTCAATAGTTCATTTTGCCCTTGCTTCCCTTGCCTTTGGCGATGTTTCTAGGAAGCAGTTGCTGTGGCTGAAGTCAAAGAGTTTGCTGCCTGTGTTCTCCTGGAGGATTTTGATGGATTCCTGTCTCACATTGAGGTCTTTCATCCATTTGGAGTCCATTTTTGTGTTTGGTGTAAGGAAATGATCCAGTTTCATTCTTCTGCATGTGGATGTCCAGTTTTCCTAACACCATTTGTTGAAGAGATTGTCTTTTTTCCAATGGACATTCCTTCCTGCTTTGTCGGAGATTATTTGATCATAGAGTTGAGGGTCCATTTCTGGGCTCTCTATTCTGTTCCATTCATCTGTGTGTCTGTTTTTCTGCCAGTTCTATACTGTCTTATTGATGACAGCTTTATAATAGAGCTTGAAGTCTGGAATTGTGATGCCACCAACTTTGGCTTTCTTTTTCAGTGTTCCTCTGGCTATTTGGGATCCTTTCTGGTTCCATATAAATTTTAGGATTATTTGTTCCATTTCTTTGAAAAGTTGATGGTATTTTGATAGGGATTGCATTAAATGTGTAGATTGCTTTAGGTAGCATAGACATTTTGACAATGAGCGCAAGACAATGCAACCTCCACTCCCCTGCCTCTTCCCTGAGACTCCCCGGCAGAACTTTGATGCTTTCTTTCATATTTCACATTAATACAGTAGAGACATCCCAAAGGAGAAAAAACAGTGACTCTAAGCCTGAAGTTCTTCATCTGAAAACTGGAGAATATTAGGAATGGCGGGTTCAGAGTCCGCCATCCTGAAATGCATTCCTTTCCTTCCTTTTATTTCCGTGTGTGTGAATAGGTAACTATGACAGGAGAAAACTATTAAAGTACAACTATTTTCAGTCATGCCACAGACTTATACCCACACACATATACACAACTCACCATGCTTTGGGGAGAAGAATTCTGAGGTTAAACGGACCAGTGACGCTGCCTTTGGTGAGATGAGCAGGACACTGAGTAGAGCTGCAGATCTAAAGCAGTCAAGCCTTGGCATGGGGCAGGGGCTTTGGGTCACTGCCAGAGGAAGTGAGACTTAGGAGAGGTTTCAAAGGCAGTTTGGGAAAACCTTTTGCTCTCTGTCATGCTGTGTATCCCCTCTTCCATATCCCTAAGGAATTTTCACAATGGTTGTGTTACACTCCTGTATGTTTGGAGTTGGAGGCACGTGGTTGTGTATACATGAAGTTGGGTGTGTTTTCTTGTATTGGTGTCTTCGTGGTGGGCACAGAATGGGGGTATGGCAGGCATAAAGGGGCTCAGGTTCCAGAACTGTCTTCATTCAGACTGAATGTAACAGGTAAACATCCAGTTCATATATAATTAAATTGTGACTTTCGGAGTAGTAATTTAAATCGGTTCCCTCGTTGCTTATAATTGATTGTGATTTTGGCTTTTGTTTATTACTCTTTCTAGTTCTCTGGATTCAGGGGGAAAAATTATTTTTTTAAAAAAGGGTTAAAAATTTTGGTGAAACAACTTTCTGCTTCCTGCAATAGCCAAGTACTTTCTATTGAACCAACTCTCCACAGACAACTGTAAATGCTGGACAAAATTTTACAAACTGCCTCATGCCACTGGAGCATGATTCAAAAGCAGGCAGAAACAGGAGGGTCAACTCTTAAGGGAAGGAAATAGCGATGGGTGTGCTCCCATTCTTTTATGGCTTTTAGCTTGAGGGCCTGTTGCATCTAGTGTCCTGTAAGGCCATTTAAAGTGCAAAGAAACCCACAGTGTGTATCAAACCCACATAGGTCAGAGTGTAGGACAACCACAACAGCTGAAAAAATGAAGAGGAAAATCCCCAAAGGAGAGAGACGAGGTTGGGGGGGGCGGAGAGCCCCAAATTCTGTGCATAGATTCTGCCCTCCCTCATCTCTGGCTGATACTTAACTGTGTGTGGGGGCGGGGGAGGACAGACTCCAAGGAGCCCCCCTAAGCCTACAAGGATCGACACCTCTGGGTAGTTTCTTTCACGTAGCATTTCCTTTTTAAAGTGACGAAAATTAATTCTTAGTTAATTGAACATTTAGTTTGGGAAAATACTTTTCTCCTAAGTACCCGAGACTTTAGGATTTGTCAGCGAAGTGTTCTCAGGAGTGCCGGGTTTTGAGGTTATCATTTCAGAATGAGTTTGTTGAATGCCTTTTTGGTGCATGGCTGTGTGCTGGGGAGATTTAAGTATCATTGAAATTTGACTATGAGACTGTCATTTCAGATATTAGTTGAAATCCACCCCCCGACATGAAACCATAACATCCATGTATGTATGAACCATTTAAATAACGCAAGGCCACGTTCAGTGTCAAAGGGACTGCCATCCACTGAGTGGGACTTTCACCCAGGGAGTGGTATTACTTTCCTAGGATTGCTGTGACAAATAATCACAAACTGCATGGCTCTGAACAACAGGAATTTGTTTGCTTTCTTTCTTTCTTTCTTTTTTTTTTTAAGATTTTATTTATTTGATAGAAAGATCACAAATAGGCAGAGAGGCAGGCAAAGAAGGGGGAAGCAGGCTCCCCGATGAGCAGACTTGAGGTGAGGGACTTGATCCCAGGACCCTGAGATCATGACCTGACCCGAAGGCAGAGGCCTTACCCACTGAGACACCCAGGTGCCCTGGGAATTTGTTTTCTCACAGTTCTGGAGAAGAGAAGTTTGAAATCAGGACATTGGCAGGGCCATACTCCTTCTGAAGGCTCTAGGGAAGAATCCTTCCTGCCTCATCCTAGCTTCTAGTGGTCACTGTGACCCTTAGCATTCCTCTCCCTGTGCCTGCATTCCTCTGGCCTCTGCATTCATCTCTACGTGGCTTTTCCGTCTGCCCATGTCTGTGGCCTCCTCATAAGCACACCACCCATTTGATTCAGGGCTCACCCAAATCTACCCAATCCTCCCCAATCCTCATCTTAATCAGTTACATCTGCTGAAACCTTATTTCCAAGTAGGGTCACATTGTGGTGTTCCAGGCAGACATGAATTGGGGGGAGATACTATTCTACCCAGGAAACAAGTGAATAAAAAGTACTGAGAAATATCCAGAACTGCAAGTTCTGGGTCTAATTAATCCCAAATATTAAAGTACTTTCTAGCTTATGGAACAGTTATTCATGAAAGTGAACTTCGTGTTATGATCATGAATGCCTAATAACCTGTGGCTCATTTGTATTTTAACTTTTATATATGTTTTCATTGAAAATAAAAATTTCATTTCATTGTAAACATTTAAAATTGAGATACCATGAAGTAATCCTTGCTCTCTCCTGCCCCTTTCCCCAACATTGTTCTAAAAGAGTAAGGATAAATGAATTTTGGGAGAATAGGGTTATAAAAAATCCCTTGGGGTCGCGGGGGGGGGACTGTTTTCTAAAGCAAAGCCATTCCATTAAGCAGACCTAAATTTAGATTGTCAAAGCCCCATAGGCTCTGAAAAGCAAGTTGTTAAAACTCATAATGAGTTCCAGTGTTGCTGTGTTTGGAAATGTCTACATCTTAGCAGTAGCCCTTGTACTAGATTGCTCTAGAAGACGGAGGCAGTAGATGTGAGGGACTCTTGGAAGCTATCATTTCAGATATTAGTTGGAATTCCATATTCTTGACCCTCCTAAATCCTTAAATTGTAAATTCCTAACAGTTGTAGTTTGTAAAAACACATGTGGACAGATCCCTTAATGACAGATCAGAGATGATTAACTTAAAACATTTCATTCAACTCAGAAGAACTAAAGATGAAACATTCCCCCTCCCCACCCCCCCCACCCTATACCAGCAGTCATGGCTTTTTCTAGCAATATTCCTGAGTTAAAGAAAATGCAAATGAACCATTTGAGATCCAACTTGAAGTGAAAACATTTTGCAGCTGTCATGTTTAATTTGATGATAGATATGAGTGCTAGTAATTGTCTTAATATATTTCTTGAATAAGTATCTCAGAGTTGAGGGGCGCCTCGGTGGCTCAGTTGGTTAAGTGTCTGACTCTTGATTTCGACTCAAATCACGATCTCAGGGTTGTGAGATGGAGCCTGGCATCAGACTCTGAGCTTGGTGTGGCACCTGCTTAAGATTCTCTCTCTCTCTCTTTGTCCTTCTGCTCCTTTTCCTGTGCGCACAGGCACACTCTCTCTCACTCTCTGAAAAAAAGTTTAAAAAAAAAATAAGGCTCGAATATTGATACACACATGGTTTCTCTGCTTTGCTGATTCAATTCAACTGTGGTACCTACAAGAAAGAAATGTATTCTGACAACATTTTTTTAAAAGACAAGATTTGCCAAAACAGTGTGCTCTAAAAATAAATCAATGTAATGACTGATTTAAGAAATCTTAATTACATTCTTAATTAATTCAGTAGTCAGAGCTTTAACGGAATTAATGACCCATTCACCAAAGTCATCATAATGATGCTCAATTTAGAGTAGCCTTGGGAGGCCTGGATGGCTCAGCCAAACGTCTGCCTTTGGCTCAGGTCATGATCCCAGGGTCCTGGATTGAGTCAGGCTCCCTGCTCAGTGGGGAGCCTGCTTCTCCCTCTGCATATTACTCTCCCTGCTTGTGCTCTCTCTCTTTCTCTCTCTCTCTGACAAAATCTTAAAAAATAAAAATAAATAAAGATAGCCTTTCGGGGCACCTGGGTGGCTCAGTCAGCTAAGCATCTGCCTTCAGCTCAGGTCATGATCTCAGGGTTCTGGGATGGAGCCCCACATCAGGGTCCCTGCTCAGTGGGAAGACTGCTTCTCCCCCTCTCCTCCCCCTGCTTGTGCTTGCTTTCTCTCTCTCTCTCTGTCAAATAAATAAAATCTTTAAAAAGAAAATAAATAAAGATAGCCTTTCAGCCTGTTCCCCAGTCTCCTTGCTGAACTGAAATTGTGGAAATTGTCCTCCATTTTCTCATTTACACCCTTCTTCAAATTGATCACTTGACCATCATTTATTCTGCCATCTAAAAATGTATTTAACCCATTACATTTTATCCTCCTTGCCATTCTTTTAGCTTGGGTGTACATCAGAGCTCATCAGGAGCGCTTCAGTGATTTTCCAAGTAGTCTTCCTGCTTCTGGTCCTACCATCTTCCAGTCCTACTCCACCAACATGAAATCTATTCAAGTCTTACTTCCCATTGAGAATTTTCCACCACTTGCCATCACCTATGGAATAAAGTCCCTAGCCTGGCATTTACGGCCATTCACCCTCTGGTGCTTGTCTGCCTCTCTGTATTGATCTCCTGCAACAGACTTCCTTGTACCAGTGCACTTGGCTGAAATCTCTGCCCTGCTCTGCATGTGCAGTTCCCTTTGCGATGTCCCACTCCTAGGCTGCAAGTTCTCTGCACCGTTCAAAACTCACTTGGTAGGGACACCAGGATGGCTCAGTTGGTTAAGCAGCTGCCTTCAGCATCCTGGGATCAAGTCCCACATTGGGCTTCTTGCTCAACAGGGAGCCGCCTTCTCCCTCTGCCTCTGCTTGCCTGTGCTCACTTGCCCTCTCTCTCTCTCAAATAAATAAACCTTTAAAAAAAAAAAACTCACTTTGTAAATCACTTCCTTTCTGGTTGTCTCATTCCACCAGATCTTCCCTGGGCCTTGTACATACACCTCTGTGATGGCATAGATCACTCCATTGGACTTGAGAGAGATTCTCCCTTACCCCAAAATAAGGTTCACCTTTGGTTAATGGAAAAGTGAGGGAATCATCCCATCACTCTTTGTCCCTAGAGCCTCCCTTGTCAAGGAGAATAAGCTTAAGTAATAGGGCCTCAAAAGAATTCTTACTTAGAGTATAGAAAGGACTTGAATCTGCTAAGGTGGCCACTGCGGGGCCCATTCCATTGACTGTCACTCACGCAGTCTGATGTCACACACTTTTCCGAGTAAGCATCTTTGACTGATTGAAAAAATACAGAAGGCATTCTACCTGAAGAAAAAGACCCACAAGGCCAAATAAACTTGCCAGGGATGCATTGTTTTGCTGAAGCAGCTTTTCTCTTCATGAGCTGGTGATTTTCTCTGGCCTCTGCATGTCATGTTGAAGATTAAGGATAACTAGAATGTACAAAGGAAGAATAAGATCGATACCAGCCTTTGGGGATGGAGAAAGAGGACATAAGATCTCTCCTGTTACACCCAACCAAATCCCCAGTCTGTGGATTTGGGATTGGTTACCAGCCAATCCCTAATCTCTAGGATATAGAAATTTTCTGATTGTAGTGGGCCAGTAGTGCCCGGTTCTACGAGATCCAAAGAATTCAGAGGAGAATTCAAGCAGTCGTGTTAACTACACATTTAGCTATAAGCTATAAAGCCAACCCAAACCTACAGAGAAGGATAGAAATTATAGGTTGCTTCCACGGGGACCATATGAGAAAATCTAAGATGGGAGTTTAGCATAATAGAAAGAGTGTGAACTCTGGGGCAAGGCAGGCCTGGGTCTGAGTCCCACAAACTAGTCATGTGGTCTTGGACAGTCTTGTAACTCCACCAAGACCTAGTTTCCTCTTTTGTAAAATGGGGTTAATAGAAACGTTACTCATGGAATTGTTCTTAGCTTTAGAGATAATGTTGGTGGAACGCTTTGCACAGGGTAGGCTCTTAGGAAATGGCAGTTAGGATTTTGGCTTTGTGTTAGGAATGATGTGATGGACTCTGACATCCCACCGGTCCCCCTGGGAGTGCTGTTGGCAGTGGTCCACACCCAGCAACTGCTCGAGGCAGGGGTGTAAAAGGCCTGGTTATTTTGGCTCAACTTACAACAACTTTGGAGGGCCATTCTAAATCCAGAACTCCCCACGGATCAGCCAGGTTGACACCAGGCCTGCATCATAGCTCGGCTTCTCCCTCTGCCTATTCCAGCTTCCCTCCACTCTTTTCCATGGGTGTTGATCCCAAGAGCACTTCTGGAACATGTCGTGCGTGCTAAACTTTCTTCGAGTCTCTACTTCCTGAGGAACCTGACCAAGGGCTAAGGCAAGTATCCTCAGATCTCATGTTATGAACCATCCACAGGATCAGCTTCAGGAGCTGAAGCCTGAAGCTGATCCTGTGGCACCTTAGCCAGGTGTCAGGAAAAATTTTAGAAAGACAGGCAAAGCATCAGAAAAACTGTAGGGGAAGGAGGAAGTCCCGAGACATATGGACTTTACCGTAGGAAGGCATTTGATAATTTCCAGAAGTTAGAAACACCCTGAATCTATTCCATCTGAACCCAGCAGCCTGTAAATGTTTTCTAGCATCAAACTCGCTAAAAAGAACTTGGCTATGACATTCACATCAATATAATTAAGCAGATGTAACGATTAGCCTTTTCCCAGTATTGAACTTTAAATTCCCTTTCCGATGGCAAGGACCCAGCTAGAGACCTTCCTGGAAGGAGACCCAGGTTTTCCTTTCTAATGACTGTGGCTTAAACACTGATTTTGGAACTGGGCTCTATTGTAGGCTCCTTTCCGGTGCCCAGTGGCATTTAGGCTGGGAGTTCCCTCTCCCACTCAAGTACAGCCTATGGGAGTTAGAATCAGAAAACTAGATAAAAGGTAATAGCTGGGAGATCAGTCCTGCAATGCGTTTCCAGGGTTAAATGAGACGCAGCTCTGGACAGGGTCTCCAGCTCCAGGAACAGTCTCAGCCCAATATGGTCCTCCTTTGCTCTTCCCTACCCTGATCTCAGTGGCTATTAGGGGTTGACCCAGGAGGGGGAAGCTATCAGCCTGGTCCTATCATGGAGTAGTGGGCCAATAAATACTTCCTGAGGACCACGTACACGGTACGGAGCTGAGACGACGAACACTGCGTGCCACGCTCCGTCTCTCCTGGTAATGGGGAGGAATGTGGACCTGAAGGTGAGAAGGGCAGCAGTAGGGCAGGACAGTCATACAAAGTGTGAGTGCCATGAGATGAGAGCAGAGATGACTTTTTTCTAAGTCACTATTTTGTGTCTCTAAGTCCCCCATCTCTGCAACCCTGAGAGTGTTCAAGCAATGCTCGGCCCAAGGGAAGCCCTCAGTAGATCTATGCTGAACTGAGTGTTTGTCCCAGAGGCTTGTCATCCACTGTGTGGTCTGCAAATTACTCAAGATTCAGTTTGCAGCAGATTTTGCAGTGCAAGATTTTCTTCAGCAGCAACATCTCGACCAGTGTTGCCGTGCAGACCTCAGGGACCCTTGGTCTCGGTGTTGGTGCTGTAGGGAGGCACAGAGATGACAGGGGGCTGTCAGAGGCCTCGGGGGTATGCTGGGCTCCGGGCTCCTGCCTCCCCTGCTCTCTCTCCTGCTCTTCAGGCTGAAAAACTGCAGAGGGGAAGCAACATACTTCCAGAAGTCTTGCTTCCTCTGTTTTCTCCTTCACACCACAAGCCCTGGACCGTGTTGTCACCTGATGCCCTGGGGATCTGGTCCTCTCTCAGTGCATGTTAGCAGATACATTTCCAAGCCCGAGAATTATTTATAGACCAAGAGGCACCTGTTGCTGTTCAGCCCCTGAATTATGACATCTGGGAGAACCCTCAGGAAACTAACGAGTTCATGGACCCAAAGGCACTTGCCTCAGCACACCCTTCTCTTCTACCTTAGCCTAGGTTCAGAGGCTCTGCCTCTGGGTAAATTTAGGACAGTGAAGGATGAGGTTGGAAGGGACACTTGGTCAGCTCCTTCCCATCTCTGTCATTCCCTATCCTTTCCTTATTGGACAGTTGAGTTACTCTTATATACAGGGCTGTGCAAATAAAAGAGCCAGACTGTCTCCTGGAACCCCTTGCAAATAGAAATTCAGAAATCCCACTACCACTCTGGTTATAGCCAAGGAAACAGGGGCTTGGAGGGAGTGGGAGGTAGTCTCAGGACCCACCCTGAGAAGATTCTGCACTGGTCTTCACTGGATGAGGCCAGAGATGTGCACTGGATGATCTGATAGGATTTTTCCTTTGCTCACAGCGGAATAGAAAATGCCCAGACTCAGGGGCACCTGGGTGGCTCAGTGGGTTAAAGCCTCTGCCTTCCGCTCAGGTCTTGATCCCAGGGTCCTGGGATGGAGGCCCGCATTGGGCTCTTTGCTCCGCAGGGAGCCTGCTTCCTCCCCTCTCCCTCTGCCTGCCTCTCTGCCTACTTGTGATCTTTGTCTGTCAAATAAATAAATAAAATCTTAAAAAAAAAAAATGCCCAGACTCAGAGCAAGATAATAGTTTCACACAATGGCCTTCACTGTCTCAGACCTGCTAGAGGCGGTTTCTGGAATTGAATGAATTCTGTTTAGTTACTTTTTCCATTTACTTTGAGCAACAGCCTCGAGTTTTTTAAATTAATTAAACTAGCGATAAACGCATTAAACCTCTACCTTCTACAGCTACATGTTTAGCTTTTTCTCTGTTGAAATTTTTTATCCTCATTGAAGAGAACATGGGCTTGGAGTGTGATTACTCTGGTCAACGAATAACAGAATCAGAGACTTGGGGCACATAAGGGGATATGGGATCATTTAGACAGAGGGAAACCAAGACTCAGAGAAGAAGATGACTTGCCTAAGAAGGTGCCTTTCCTTTCTCCCATCACTCAGCATCCCCATCTTCCTGATCTATGCTCAACACAGAAGACTTGCCTTCTTGGCATGGAATGACCTCTCCGGGGCACACATTCTATAGCCAGCCATTTCCCCACCCCCGATGGGAGACCGGCTGGATCCTGTCCTGGAAAAGAGAGAGGAGAGGGGAGGCGGGTCAGGCACCCAGATGGAAGTCTGACTGAGAAGCCAGAGAGAAGGGAGCAGTAGGCAGAGGTCTGGGGCAGCTCCCAACCCACCTCCTAGATAAGAGACCCTAGAGGCCAGGAGGGAAAAGGTTCTGAAACAGACTCCCTACCAATGACAGCAAAACTGGGGCAGGAAGGAACTTATTCTCTGAATCTGGTTTGAGGGTAACTGCTGGTGTTACTTTGTGATGATCTAGTTCATGGCAAAAGTGCAGTGAGTTTTGAGCTACTTAGCCATCGAAAGTAAATGGTAATTGGGGGCTTGAACTTTCCAGCCGGAATTGGGCAGCTGCCCACTGTCATAAAAGGCAGAATTTGAAAACCTGGCAGGAAGGAGCAGAGCTCTCTGGGGTACTTCCTTTGCAAGCCTAATGCTCTGAAGTCGGTACTGTTGGTGTGTGACACGGTGAGGGCAGAACGCAAGTGAGAACTTGGCTGTCCGAGCTGGGCTGCGGTGGAATTCAAATGTCTGCGTTTCCTCCCTCATCCTTGCGGCTTTGCTCCCAGAGCAGCTCGGGACCAGCGGGTGCTGGACAGGGATGGATCAGGTCTACTGGTCCACAACCAGCAGCAGCATCCCCTGGGAACATTGTTAGAGACGCACATTATAGGGTCTGGCCCAGACCCACCAAACCAGTGGCTCTAGGACAGTGGCCCCGCATTCTGTTTCAACAGTGCTCTGGGTGATGCAGGCTGAAGTTTGAGAACCTGGTCCAGGGCACAGTGTGGTTCTGAATGCATTGCTTGTCAAGGAAACTCTGCTTTGAAGTGAGCTGGCCATCTGCCTCCTGGTTTGCCCCCCGCCCTCATCCCCTCTACCCAGAGGCAGCTGCTGCTGGGAGATCTGGGGTTTATCGTGTTGCTCTCCCAGGCCTCAGCATGTGTACAGTAACTGTCTCTCTGCTGTCTGTTTGGCCCCTATCTCCGTCCTCTCCCATGACTCTCAGTTGTGTTGTGCCAGCGAGATTGTTTCCACTTCGTGCTAGGAAGGGAGGCACTCAGAGAGGTGGGCCCCCCCTGCAGGACCACAGACCACGGACAGGCCCTGGCACGTGGCCTCAGAGCTCTCATTGCTCCAGTGAGGGGTTTTCCAAGGGGGACCCTGGCCATCCTCAAGAGAGGCAATGAGCATACCCTGTCTGTCCCAGCTGCAAGTACCAGTAGCTTTGAGTGTTAGAATGAGCTCTGGCGAACACAGGGCTCCAATCAGAGAGCTGTGGGCTCTGCTTGTCCAACCTTCCCCTTTTATGTGCCAGGCAGTCCCCTGAGGATTCCGCCAGGAAGAGTCTGAGACAAGAGTTAGCTCCCCTGGCTTTAACACCGGAGAGAACCAGTTATGTTTTTTGAGACAGATAGAGGCTCTGGGTTAATTTAATGAAATGCCTTTTGCCAAATGTTTTTCTCTTTTTATTCTAATTAATGCCAAGGCATTAAAGGGGACAGTGGCTGTTGGAATTGTGTTGTATCTCATCCCCTACCGCTCTCAGCTCCTCCTTTCCAAGCATTAGGAATGTGTCAAGAGCCGGTCATAAGCTCTGCCTTTGTCTCCATGGCACTGAGTAGAAGCTGTCAGGCCCCTGGGGGATTTGGGTTGATGGCATATATTTGATATTTTCTACTCTTCTTCCAACCTAGTCTTAGGGAAATAGCTTTGGAGTATGGAGAAGACACAAATCCGTGCTTTGAGAGCCTTGTGGGGCAGACTTCCAGAATGGTGGCCATCCCCATCAGTCAGGGTACATTCCATGGCCAGAAACCACCGGAGTGTTCCTCTCTTCTGTATTCTGTTCCGTGAGTGCAGTGGATCATTGCTAAGACCTCGTCGTGTTCAAGTTCATTCAGCCTAAAGAAAAAACACATCACAGGAAGCAGAGGAATTTGGTAGAAAAAATACACAGGGTTTTTATGTATATCTTGTCTCTTATTTTAAGCCTCACAATAATCCTTGTTTCATAGATAAAGAAATGGAAGTTCGGAGAGATCAGGGGACAGGCCTGAGGTCACAAGCTGAGAAGCAACAGAGCAGGGCCCTGACTCCAAGCCTGGGGCTCGTCCCCAAGTGCCTCCATCTTCCCAGAGTCTTCCCCCTCTCTGCTCCCTTTGCCTCCATCTTGGCTTCTAGGGAACATGAGTGAGCTGAGAGAATAGTTGAAAAGGAGACTGCACTAGGACTCAAAAATCCTGGCCTCTTTCATTTACAGGCTGTGTGCATCTCAGAATCCATGTGTTTGTTGGTACAAATAAACAGTTTTCTGCTGAGAGGGAGGGAAATTGAAGGAATAGCTACAGGGTTAGGAGAACCAGTTAGACTGCTGAGCTGGCCATATTGCTGACCCTGGCCACCAGCCCCTCCCTACAGCCCCAGAAATGCCCAGATTTGTCAAATAGCATGTGCCTTTGCCCTTTGCAAAAGAGAAGGAGCAGGGAGGCAATAAAATAAGTTGTTAGTCTATCTTTAGGGTTGGGGGCAAGGAGAGGTCTGTCTGCCCGAAAATGCTGGGCTTCCTTTATGATTGATCTGAAGCAACATTTTATGAGAGGCACGAAGTGTGTGTGTCAGAGACAATATGAGCTTCACAGAGTACAAAAATACAAAGTACTGAGTTTTCCCTAAACAAGCCTGGCTGAGTTTTCAGTAATTCTGCAGCTGTGATATGACTAGTCCACTGAGATATTCAGTGCTGGCTGGAAAAATACAACAGAAATGCACTCCGTCGAGAGCAAGAAACAGGGAGACTTTTAAGAGTCCCATGACTTATGAGACCGGCCTCGGTCTGGGAAAGATAGACAAATTTGCTTTTTTTCAGGCCCAGCTCTGAGTTTTTTCCTTCCCAGGAACTTCACTGGGCCCACGGAACCCGCAGAGGCATGAAGGCGCCTTGCCCCTTGCGGCATCACCACTGGTACCTCATGGGAAGTCCAGCCTTCCCATGAGCCCCACTCTTCTGGACTGGACAGCAGCAGCTTTGAAGGCTCTGCTCAGAGGGTCTTAATTGATCTTGTTGAGTCTGGTTTGGCCGTCTGCGCTGATTGAGCACTCATCCTCCCTCCCATGACATTCGCTTGCACACAGTGACCTCCGTGCTCTAGACTGAATGTGCCCGCCCCCCCCCCCCCGCGCGCCCCACAAGCCATACCATGTGGCACTGAGCTCAGCTGTTTTCTGACCCCAGCAAGGACTGCCAGTAGGACTCCCTGAGGCACCATGCTTGGGATCTGAACCTACAGATATCTCTTTGTATCATAAAAATCACCCCCACTCCCTCAGTTTCCATGCCAAATCGGGGGAGGTGGTGTTGGGGGAGGAAGTTGCTATCTTTAGTAAGACCAGTGGCTGCAGGAGTCTGCAGGTGAGCTCTGTTCTCTCCTTCTGAAGTCTGACTTCTCTCCACTTGGGATCTGGCCACTCCCCCGGGGCCCCATCGCCACCTGGTTCCCCTGGCTGCATGGCTCCTGACCCTATGGCCTGGATCTCTAGTACCTGCCTGGACCCTATCCTTCCCGGCCTCCCTGCCAAGTCCAGGCTTCTGTCTCCTCTAGATTAAGGAGCCGAGAGCATGCCTGGTCAGGCTCACCTATGACTCTGCTGCATCTGGGGGGACCTGCTGCAAAGACAGTATGGCTGCTTTGCTCCCAGGAATGAGCTACTCCATCTTCTCCCAGAGGGAGCTTGGCGGCTCTTCTAGCTGCAGCCTCAGCAGTTCCTGGACAGATTTTGTGGGTTTACGACTAAGCAAGAAAAGTGGACTCCTGAGCCAGGAGCTCAGCAAGAGTTCCGTCCCTTCAAAGAAAAATGTAAATGAGTGTGGAAGGTGCTGAGGTTAAGAAATCTGACCCCCCCCCATCCCCACCGCTATTGGCACACAGGCCCCTTCTCCTTCTGCCTGAGAAAGCTGGGCTGGATGTACCGCTGCCTGGACATTGATTCACACTTCCTGGCTCAGCTTATTCATGCCATGGCCCCGAGAAGAGGAGCTACATGGCCGTTTCTCTGGGATGTTCAAGTGCATTTCCCCTCCTCTGCTCCTGAACCTGGCAGCCATGGGCGAACACATGCGTTCAGAGGACACTGACAAAGAAGGCAGGCTTTCTCTGGCCTGTAAGACATTTAAATATAAAGCTGAGCCAGAACAGAGGCTGGGATGACATCCCACCCCTGCGGCCACATCCTTCCCTGCCAGGTCCCTGAGGAGATTGGTCTAGCCCTTGCCCTCTCCTCTAGGCACCCCCTCCTTGCCGCGACATCCTGACACCCCCCGGGCTCTTGTGCTCTTGGACTGCAGGTGCCCACTGCCTACTACCCTCCCTCTCACGTCCGCCTTCTCTAAGGGCCCATGAAACTGTGGCCGTTTCCTCTTTAACAGCACGTAGCCCAAGGACCAGGAAAGTTGTGATCGCTCTTGGCCTCTTCAAGACTCACGTAGTTTTCACTTAAAATCTGCCTACCTCACGGGCAAGCTAATTAAATGAGGCGAGACCTAATGAGTGGGGACCTTTCTACACATTAGCTGCTCTGATCAGGATGGGCGGTGCCAGAGTCCCTGGGACTGACCCCAGGATGGGCTAAAATAAAGCTGCTCTCCTGGCCAGTGTTACTGATTATGAGGCAGAAAATGCAATTAACCTTGAATAGCTTAGGTCACTAAACTATTGTTTATTGTTTATGCCTGCTTACTGCTTACTGCCTCAGTCTCTTCCCTAAACAATAGAGAACCAGAGCCTGGAGCTCCAGGGAGGAGTGAGAATATGAATTCTCCCAACCTCAGAGTTGCAGAGTGAGTCTAAGGAGTCCGTCCATCGCCCTACACACCATACAGAGAGAGTAAATGCGTTGCATGTAGATGCACTATTATTTTCAAATACTACTAGGTAATATTTTCCAATAGGTCCTATTGTGGTTCACAAAATATAAGTTTATTTTTTAAGTGGATGCTTAGTAAGTTATTTCGACCCAGGGATATCTTTGGCAAGAAAATAACCTCAGAGGGTTCACTGGATTCGGGTGCTCTGCCACAGCTCACTCGTCCTGAAGATAAGCATCCTCAGGCTTGGAACCCTGACCTGGTGACGAAACAGTAGTCACCTGTCAACCCAAGTGCCCATCTCTCCAGAGGAATCAGTGGCACAACACTTAGCACACAACACAGGGTTTAACGTGTGGCGTCAGAGCAACTGTAGACAATGGGAAAAGAAGACAGTACTCCCTGGACTTTGCATCCCACTGAAAGACAAGATTCGGCTGCCACAGAATATTCCAGAAAGCCCTAGACGTAGTGCAGGGAGACCATGGATAGAGAATCCTTGGACACTGCCTGCTAGCTTCTGAAAGTACGAGGACAGGAAGTTTAAAATTCCTGAACTTGTCCCTGCCAATGGCTTCTTGTAGGGAGGCTGCTGTGATGGTTCGGCTGACTGATACACCCCCTCCCCACCCCACCCGGGCCCTAAGGCTGCCTCAGGCCTCTCCACCAGCCCCTGGCAAGAGTGGGTTGCAACCCTCTGTGAAGGGTGCCGCGGCAGTGCCCTGAGTTGATTCTGCCTTTGTGTTTCTGCTTGGAATTTAAACTTGATGGACTTATGCCATAAGGAGGGACTCTCTTTCTGCCTCTCTCCTCATTCCCCTCACCTCCCACCCAGCCAGAGAAACAGCAAATAAAGATGCTTCTCTTCATTAGTCTCTTAAGAGCCTTGGAGCTCAAAACCATGCCTCTACCACCAGTAGATGGACCTGAGGGAACTATGACTTCATGGTGGGGAGCATCAGTTCCACCAGATGCTGAAAAGTAGCAAGAAAAAGATCCTTTTCTATTGATATAAGGGGAGTATAATGGATTTTTTTTTTTCTCATAACAATCTGATGAGAAAAGCCATGTTTGCTTTTTCTTCCTGTGAAGTGGGAGAACTCTGAGTTTGGATCTATCGAATATAAAGTTCTCGCCAGCTCAGGTCCCTATGAGTGTATCCGAGCTGCTAGCTCCTGGAAATGAGAAGTATTTTTATGGAATATATTCATATTTTTATTCATAAAAAATATTTTTATGGAAGACATGATTCTCATTAAAAGTTCTTGTGATTTCTCTCCCACAAGCACATATTCCCCATGGCTACCCCAGGCTCCTGCTAATACAGTTGTTGTAGGGATGGAAGTGAACTACGTCAGCCATGAAAACTCACCCTACTGATCACCATGAAGTAGCCCCCTCGATACAAGGCAACATTTTTAGAGAAAAATATTCACAATACGCAACTAGTTCTTAATATTCCAGTCCAGTAGCTGGGGGGGAGATAATAATATAGGACATGCTGCATGGAATAGAGTTAAACATATTTCCTCTGCTCCCGGAAGAACCTTATAGAAGAGTTTAAGCTCTTCCCACACTCTGGGGTATCAGTGAGGAAATAGTTGGCAGTCCCTGACCAAAGAGACAGTTGTTGATGGAATCTTTTGCAAAACCTGCCCAGAAGTCCCTGCGTGGTTTGTAACAAGTCTGCCCCCGAGAGTAGCTCTTTCTGGTGGGAGATCAAAGGGTGTAAGGATGGGGCAGCTGCCTTGGGGTCGTGCTGAGAGGGAGCGTGGGGCCAGCAAGAGAGGAAGGCAGGTGCTCTCATGGCATTGCTTCCCTTACTTGAGCTGCCTACTCACTCATCCTTCCAATCCTGCAAGGATAAGCTTCTTAAGATATTTGCTGAGAGATCAGCTGTCCTGCCCTAGTTCTCCTTGGAAAGTATAGGGTGAGCCAGCCGACAGGGAAGTGGTGAGGTGTAAAGCCTTTTGTGGAGGTCAGAAAGGTCTGCCCATTCTTGGAGCAGCACCAGGCCCCTAGGGCTTCATGAGGGTGAGATACGTTGGATTTTAGAAGTCAGCCTTGCTTTTGGATGCAAATGAGACACAGTCCCCCCCAGAGGTGATCATCTCCACTGAGCTGCAGAGACCACAGGGGACAGGCCCAGAGACTGCCGACTTACAGAGCTCCAGATAACTCGGACGGCTTTCCACAAGCCACCCTCCTCCCAGCTCATCCCAAATACCGATGCTGGTCTCTGAAGGAGACGATAAAGGTTTAGAAATGGCCTAATTTCCTAATTTATGAAAACTTTTAGCCAACCCTCCACCTTCTATCCCTTCAGTCGTTTGCTTATTCAGTGACTAATTGTTGAGGACCCAGCTGCGGTAGGCCAGGACCCGTGCTAAGTGCTGTGGAAGGGCTCCTGCCTTCATGAAAATTACAGTCTAGAAAGGGAGCCGGCAGGAAAAAAACCCAAGTAAACAAATCAACAAGATAACTACAGACGGTTGTAAGTCTCAGGAAGGGAATAAACAGGATAAACGGATCATAATTGGGAGGGGCCCTTCTGTAGGGGAAAGACCTCTGCAGAGAGGACATTTGAGCTGAGACCTCTAGAGAAGGCATGCCCCGCCCCCCGAATAGCTGGAGGAGGGGTGGTTCAGGCAGAAGGCGTACACAGACCCCAGGAGCCAAAAGCTTTGAGGCATGAGGGAGAGATGCCATGGCGAGGGAGTCGTGAGGATAACGATTTGGGAGGAGTTCGTGGGAGGCATGAGCTAGGGTGTGTAGAGCCTTGGAGGCCATGGTTGGAATTTAGGTTTTATTCTGAAAGCCATGGGAAGCCATTGACAGTCTTACGCAAGAGCGGTAACCTAATTAAAGATCACTGTGTGCTCATGGCCACATTGTTTGTAATAGCAGATTAGAAAGGCGTTCCCTGAATACGGAGCTGGGTAAGTAGTGTGGGTTCATCCTATTGTCTGCAGCTTTTAAAAACCATGCGGCCTGTCTGTATGTACTGCCAGGGAAGGATTTGCAAGGGATGCTAAGGAGGAAAAAAAAACAAGAAATAGAATACAGCATAACTATGTTGCCACTGTATTTTAAAAAGTGATTTATCTGTAAATAGGCTTGCTCGTGTATACAGTCCCACATTAGGGATCCACAAGGAGCTGGTCATGGGTTGCTTCTGGGAAGGGGAACTGAGGCACAGGGTGACCAGGGTGGAAGGGAGACTACTCTTTGTAGTGTATCCTTTTGTACGTTCGAATACATCCGTATGCCTGTGTTATATATTCAGCAATAAAATGCCCCATGTCTAAATTGTGGTCACGTTGTTTGCTGTGGGGACAGAGGGTGTTGAGAGATGGTGGTGTCTTGACCTTGGGGTTGGTAATGGGGACGGAGACAAGTGGGTGGATTCAGGATCTACGTTAGAGGCAGGGCCTGCTGGCCTCGGTGTGTCCCACACTGACTTGCCCCGCTCCTGTGAGTTCTGGAAAGCTTCATGCATTTGAGATTGGAACTGGGCTACCTGACTCTCCTCTGACTTCTGTGACATCTTTGTGGAATGAAGCATTCTTGGGCTCCTTCTAGGTGCAAAAAGCCTCGGAACTCGAGACTGTCTAATGCATTACAGTATGGAGGATGCGGTTATAGACATGTGCCCTCTTCATACCCTCATCCAACTTAAGATTTTTTAAAGTAATCTCTAGTCCCAGTGTGGGGCTTGAACTCACGACCCTGAGATCAAGAGACTCATGTTCTACCGACTGAGCCAGCCAGGCGCCCCTGAATGATTTTTAATGGCAACCAAAACAGAGTTACACTGAAGAAGCCCTATCGTTTTCTCAATGAAGCTTGCTTGCTTTGCAGAGAGATGCCAAAGGCCAGTACCTGTTTGACCTTCTTTGCCACCACCTGAACCTTCTCGAGAAAGACTACTTTGGGATCCGCTTTGTGGACCCAGATAAGCAGCGGGTAAGTCAATATTCAAAGCACACATGGAGAAGACGGTTGGTCAGTAGCCTGAGGCCTTGAACTGCCATGCACACTCTTGAGTTTAGCCTCAGGTATCAGGGGCCACCGGGGTCCTGCAGTTGGGTGTCACCTCTTCATATCACGTAATGAGATCAGGAAGCCACCTTGGCAGAGCTCAGCTAGTGTGGCCTGTCGTTTCACAGATGCTGAGATGGCAGCCTGGAGGGCTGATGTGATCTGCCCAAAGCTGGCCAGCTGGCGGCTGAGTGGCGGGGCTGGCATTCTTGTCTTTGAGCACAGGTCACAGGCTGAGCTTCTCGCATCTGCTTTCTAATAAATGAGCTGAAGCACACAGTTCTGGTTACGAAGGGCCTCACCTTTCCCCAGTTTGGGCAGCACAGAGATAGAGCCCAACTGACATAGGCCTCTGAGCACCCTGCCAATGCTGTGGTTCTTGTTCTGCTCTACAGGCACAGGGCTCCTTCCAGACAGAGATGAGAACAGGTCCATCACCCCCAGGCCCCAGCCTCCCCCTCAGCTTCCTCTCCCCTGACCTGTTTCCTCCCTGCTGTGGCTCTCCAGATGTCGTCCATCTCTCTTTCCAGAGCCTGAACTGCCCTTTGCCCGATGAAGTCTCCATGGTCTTGACATATGCACTTTCCTCAGCTCTGGAACGGAGTATAAGACCCCAAAAGAGCCATGACACCAAGAAGCCACATGTCCTCACATGGTATAGGTGTCCATTTACGCTTTTTACAAGAGAGTTTCTTATTGTTTATTTTTTTGGTCTGAGCTGTTTCTTAAGAAGGCAGGCTGGTTACCCCAAGTTCTCTCCATCTCCTAAAGAGAGTGGCTTATGAAGAACAAGGGACAAAACATATCATTATTTTCTAGTTAGGTCAAAATGTGCTTGAGAAGAGTAAGAGAGTACATGGAGGGGATCAAGATCAAAAGCAGGAGGAGATAGAAAACTAGAAGGAAATGGGGAAAAGGAGAAAGAAACATGTACAGAGTGGCCTAGTTTTTCAGGTTTGTGACGTCTTTTAGCCCATGTATGTTGAGCCCTGAGTTGTATCAGGCACGAAGCTAAAAGTTTCACATCTGTTCCTTAATCCTTACACAAATGAGATGAGTCAAATAGCAAGTCAAATAGCCATTCTCTGGATGAGGAAATAAAATCTCAGGTTAAGTAGTCACTTGCCCAAGGCATATGGCCTGCCAGTCTCCAACTCGGAGCTATCTCATGCCAGACTCTGTGTGGGTCCTAAGGTTCCAGCTGAATTCATACCTCATAGTTTCTGAAGCTGTGTCACTGTACTGAGGGTTTAAGGAAAGTGGAGGGACTTGGAAAGGTGCTTCAGAATTGTGGGGAAATTGTCACCCTAGATCTATCTACTCGTGGTAGAGATGGAGTGGATGAGCTCCCCGCTCCCTTAGGTTCCCCTGAGGCACCAGAACCCAAGCTCACATCCGCCCCCTTACTGCCTGCCCCATGGGGTCTGGGAACTCGCCCAGTCCTTCCTGGAGGAGTGGCCCTCTCTCCCCTCTCCCCTGTTGCTGGCTCAGGCCCAAGGCCCCACCCTGCTCTCAGCCTCTCCTTTCAAACTGGAGGCACCCTTTCCAGCCTCCAGAGCCTCCAGATCGTGCCCCATTGGCCCAGTGGCCCAAATACAGATGGAAACTCCCCTCTTTCTTTCCTTTTCTCCTGACCCTTCATCCCCAGTCTCGTGTTATCAGTCTGCTAGTGATTGTGAGACCCAGATTCAGCCAGACCACCGTAAAAGGTAACTGTGGCCATCACTTTCCTTTTGGGATCCTGATTTCTCTCGATTTCTCTGTCAGATCCTTAAAATCTCCTGGACAAGCTGTGACAGCTGTCCCCTCCCCTCACACCCCTCTCGTATCTCCTCCAGCCTCTCCCTTCTTGAGCTCTCACTGTGGGGCAGACTTAAGTCTTCCTCTGCCCTGGCCAAGGGGACTAGACGTTTTGTTGTTCAGCTCCACCTGCCTTCTGCTAAGAGCACTTCTCACTGTCTTTCCTTGTAGTTTCGGTCTTCCACGGTTTATTGATTTTAACCTATCAGTCATGTGCCTGGGGGCGTTCTGTTTACTGAGACCCAGACACTCGCTGCATTCTCCTCGCCGCACGCAATTCCAATGTGCTCCGATCAGACAGACCTCCTCCGCCTTCACAGGCTCAGCCTCGAACCCCACTTGTTTCCGTGCAATTTCATCTCTTGCCTTTGCTTCCCTGTGAAGCCAAGCCACAGTGGGCCATGTAATGTGAGAAGAACCTCTTAACCACATTGAGTGGCTATAATGAGTTGCCAGCCTCGTGGGAACTCAGATCAGAGGAAGCAAGAGAGCAGAATGTCAGCCCAGATTATCCATGTGCAGATGACGGAAGAACTGGCTCTTAGTGGGTCCATTAGCTGTGTGACCCGCAGCCCAGCCCAGAAGGTGAGAGCTGGGAATCGCAGGAGGCCAGGATGCTGTCTGCACCACCCTGGCTGCTTTCCTGCCAGAGGGAGGATTCAGCCAAGATGTTACACTAAATGGAAGTAGCCAGAAAAGAGGGAGATGTGGACCCAGCACGGACCGGCTTCCTTTGTCCGTTTGGCAGCCGTGTCTCAAACACTGTTCAAGGTGCCAGTGGCTGTCAGTTTTCTGCCTTCCCAGAGCTTATGGCTAATGGTTTCAGTCTACTTCCACATAATCCAATCCCAAGTAACAGCAGTTGTAGCTCTCTGCAAACTCTCACATTTCCTGATTAGCATAAAAGCAACAAACATCAATAATGGATTTTATAAAGCATTCATGTAGAACTGGGAAACAGTTACAGAATGATCTCGTTGCTTCCTTCCTGCAAACGTGAAGTACCATGGGAAAAAAGGTATTGCTACTATGCCCTGCCCCTACAAAAATCCAGGGGGGAAAACGATACTTTCCTACACATTAGTTGTGGTTAGTTATCTTATGAGACTGAGACTTTAAACATCCCCGATGCCAAGGAATCTGAGTATGTATGCCCTAACACAGGGGTTGGCAATATGCTGTTCAAACAAAGACAAGAGTGTGCACCAAGCATTCCTGCCTTCTCACCACTGATGAACTTCCACCTGTTGACACTTTCTAGAGCCCCGACCAATAGCCTCTATCCCCCCTGCCCACCCCTGCCCCCCAAAAGCCCTGCCCCCCTCAAAAAGCTGGCATATAACATGAATACACACAACCCACTAACGTTGGCATCTCCCTGCTCAAGACAGGCGGGGCTTTGTCCCCATCACACATACGTGCATTTGCTTGTGCCTGCTGGTGTGCCGGGAATGTGGCTCGGAACTCTGGCACCCTGCTTTGGAAGGCAGCGTTGCCAGGCAAGCCCAGAAATGACATGTAAAGCTGAAACTCTTCCCCCTTCACAGCTGGTTCCATAGGGGGCTTACTTCCAAAAACCCTATCACTCTCTATTCTCCAAGCCTACGTATCACAAGCTTTGGGGAGGCTTTCACCCTGGGCTACGATCTGTCCAGTTCTCTCAAGTGGGTACAACAAGGTATATTGGACGCTGCTTCTCATTCGGGTTTTCTCATCCTGTGTTCTCTGTTGCAGCATTGGTTGGAGTTTACAAAGTCTGTGGTGAAGCAATTGAGATGTAAGTCTTCCTCCTGAAAAGGTGGGAAGCCTACCCCTGGGTGGGGGCAGGGGGTTGGGGGATGAAACCTCCCGAGTTCAGTAAGTCTTGGTAATTGTTCACCATTTCCCATGTAAGCTGGCCCTAAACCTATGAGGATATTCTCATGATGGTTCAGGAGCCCGTGCATCCCAGTGGGGAGGGAAGCCCAGTGATACTCTGGGAAGGGTCTTTCCTGAGACGGGCATGCCTCTGTCTCCGCAGCCCAGCCTCCGTTCACCATGTGTTTCCGCGTGAAGTTTTACCCCGCGGATCCTGCTGCTCTGAAGGAGGAGATAACCAGGTAAGGCTGAACTTCCCGCAGCCACAGAGATCTGTTGGAGAGGATGGGAAAGAGGGACTGGAGCCTCTCAGAGCCTCTATTTTGGAAACTTCTCACTCTTAGAAGGAAGGAATCTTCCTAAATAGAACCTTACTTCTGCGTTTTGTTTCCACATGCCTTCTTTGCTCACCCACTCAATAGAACTGGAACAGAGTGAGCTTTCCTTCGAGTGTGAATACTTCATTTAAACTGGTCACCTACAAAAGGGACCTGGAGTCATTAATTAATCAAAAGTATCTTTTTCTCTTACCAAGGATGTGGCCCCCGTGGATGTTTTTGGAGAGGGTGGGTTGCTTTTTTGGGGGGGCAGCAGGTGCTTGAAATAGACTCCAGTGGCCTCATGTACTTGGGAAATGCTAAAGCAGGACACTACAGAAGAAGCCGGCAAATACTGAAGATTGTAAATCCACGTGGATAAACTCCAGTGTGCTGAGGGATCCGGTCCGTGATGGACTCTTCCTTGTGGGGGCCGTGTTCTGTGGCGGGCAGACAGCTGCGTGGAATGAATCCTGTTTCATCCAGCACCACCTGAGGATGAGAAAGAGCTTCCGGGCCATGTCATCCTACAAGAGGGTCAAAGAGTAGGCGCTTCAAAGCTTCCCCAGGGTTTTGTATATCTGAGACAAATTCACTCTCAAAGTCTTGCCTCAGACATCTTGCTCTGTACCAGGGACTCCTAATTTTTATATTAGAAATACCTAATTTTGATATCTGCAAAATGGCGGTGTTACCTTGGAGAGGGCAGGGCCCCAGAGCAAGAGCGAGGCCAGGGAAGCCTAGAGCCGAGGAAGAGAGAGCTCTGCCGGCTCCCTGCTCCCCCTAAAACCTGGGAGACTGAGGCCATGGCCAGTTAGAGACTCTGTCCTCTAAGTCTTTGCTGTTTCCTTCCAGATCCTTAGCTGCTTGGGAGAATTCCAAAAAGAGGAAAGAGGAGGGAAGAAGGAATACAGATTTACATTCGCTTCCTCTTCCGAAGAGTGTGCCACTAGCTTTATGTACAGTTTCTCAGAGAAGGAAAACGAGGAAATGGGGAGAGAAGAGGGCAAGGAACAGGGCTAAGTAGTGCAAAGAAAGCGAAGAAGTGGGACAGGGAGGAAAGGAGGCTTCTTCACATGAGCCCCAGTGGGAGTCTGGGGAGAATTGGTGGTACCATCAGAAGGATGACGGGATGCTAGGGACAGCGCACTGGCAACACCTCTGAAGCTCTGAGGTCAGCGAGGTGTGTTCATGCTCCTTACTGGGCATGGAAATGGCAGGTTCTGCTCACCTGCACGGAAGTGGATGGGGCTCCCACTTTGCTCATCCAATTACAGGAGCAACTGTGCGGTTTTAGGAGCACGAGCCCACCCTGCTCGGGACCTTCAGAGTCCGAGCCTCACTCTGAGCCTGTCCCTCTCCCTCCTACCTGCTTCCCTGTACCCCGAGAGAAGATGATGCCAAGGCAGACCCAGAAGGCCACACTGCTGTCCACATGTTTGGATGAACCTAGCACCTTGCCTCCCAATCCCACACCTCGGGATCGCCCGGTCTCCACCTCACTCAACCAGCAGCGAGGGTAACAGGGATGATTCTAACAGCTCAGTGAGCGGCGGGTGAGAGCACTGCAGGCACTCGGCTTTCTGATTCGATTAAAGGGCCAAAATATGTGGTTATCTTGGCCCTTAGGGGGAGCTCTTAACAATAGAATTTTCTAAATCAGGTGTTCCTCCATGACACTAATAGACAGACTCTCCTATCCAGAGGCAGCAGAGACCCGGAAGCTCGGATCCTATTTCTGTCATCTCTCCTCTCTGTGGCCTTGGACCTAAGATATGTAACTTGTCTGACCTTCAGATCCCTTATTGATAAAATGAGGAGAGTAACAGCTCCTGCACAGAATTGTCGGGAGAACTGACCATTACCCGAGGGTCTTGGACTTTGTGATACACACCCCCATGGCCCTGGGCAAGCCTTGTGCCCAGCAGAGGCTGCCAGATGGAGTCCATGGTCCTTGGACCCCCAAGGGCTCTGCACAGGGCACGGGTACAGTTAGCTCTGGCCTCTCTCCTTTGTTGAGGTGGGAAGGCGCTCCTCTTCTGAGACTTCCCGCTCCTTCTCTGTCCTTTTCCCCCACCAGCTAGAGTCCTACCACTTAAGCAGCTAACTTTTGAGGGCTCAGAGAAAAAGCTATCGCAGGCAATCAGTCATCCAAGTCCTGGTGGCGCAGCACCAGGACCACGGCCAGGCCTCTCTCCAGGTCAGCAAGCTTCAAAGGCACCAGCAAGGGTATGAGCGCCTCCCCCTTCTGCATACATCTGTGCTGAGCATCCTCGTCCTCGACAATTCTCCCCTCGCTGTCCACCTCATCGGCCCTCCTTCCCCAGATGCATTTTCCAAGCATTGCTGGGGCTGTGAAGTGCAGGGTGCCTTGGCCTGATCTGGCCGTCCTGTGGAGGCCTTGGAATTAGCTGAGTCTTTCTGCTCGTTCATTTCCCTGCTGATCTTGAGAGAGCGGGTACCTGCCCCAGCCTCACTCAACACCCATAATTCATTCCTGGCTTGGAACCCTTCATGCCACCTTCCTGCCAAACTAATTTAGCTGTCAGTGTGTTTTTTCCTAGCAATATCGGTCCTAAATTTCCATGCCGTCTCGGCTATTTCCATAAAGCCAGACTGAGAGGAGGGGATGAAATAAGGCATAAAGCACTGTGCTTCCATTTATCTCTTGGACTCTCTCCAGATGATAAATTTAGTTGCCAAATCCTGATTAATCTCTTTTGTCATTTTTTAAAGTAATAAATAGATTTCCTTGTCTGAACTAGAGACAAGGCAGAGAAAACGGGGATTAGGCTCCAGATTTGGCGGTTAACAGGGACCGCAGGTGTGTGAACTCTTGGAAAGATCAAATAGTAGAAGGAAACTGAGTGCAAATGGGCCCCCACCTTATAAGGAAACAAACTGCCCGACACATGTTTGAGTGGGGCTGCTCACAAAAAATATGAATAGAATGACCGGGTAAAATGCAAGAACGAATGGAGTTTATGGGTCATAAGTTCCTTCGATGAACATCAGTTGAGCCTACCCTAGGCTAAGATGGCCTGGTCAGCATTTTCTATAAAAGGCCAGAGAGTCAGTATTTTAGACTTTGTGCACCATATGGTCTCTGGCCCAACTCCTCAGTCCTGCCTTTGCAGTGCGAACGTAGCCGGAGACTCCTAAATGGGTGCGTATGGCTGCGTTCCAATAATATTTGTTTTATTTCCCTGGAAACTCTGGTGGCAAGCCGTAGCGTGCCGGCCCCAGACTAACCTGTTGAAAAGAGCTGGGTTCAGATTCCGGGTTCTTTAACTAACTGGTGAGACAAGGCAAGGGACAGTCTCTCCAATGAGTCAGTGTCCTCATCTATGAAGCAGGGGGAAAAAACCAGTGTCACCTCCAGAGTCATGGTGAGGACTTCGGGAGAGGGTGCATGTTAAACAGCATGGTGTGGGGGACCCTGGCTGGCTCACTCAGTAGGGTGTGTGACTCTTGATCTCAGAGTCTTGAGTTTGAGCTCACATTGGGCGTGGAGCCTAGTTACAACAAACCAACTACAGTACAGTGTGTGGCTGACAACAGGCAGTCAGTAAATCATTATTACTTTGTTTTGCTATTGTCTGTCTCTCTCTGCCGGAATGTAAGCTCCGTAAGAGTGGGGGTTCTGTTTTGTTCCCTTCTGTATTCCCAGCACCTGTGGCAGTGCCTGGCTTGTGTAAGTGCTCAGAAGTGGATGGATGGATGATGCGTGGGAGGGAGGGTGAGTAGGGGAGCTAGGCGTAAGATGTACAGGGTCTCTAGAATATTAAAAGTAAATTTGAAAAACATCTCTGACTGCAAGGAGATGACTATAAGATTATAGAGGAAGCCAGGGACAAAGAATCTGATGAAGGAAAGTCCAGGACCGAAGTAAGAACTCTTTGGAGAAACTCTTCAAGAGATACCAGTTCTTTGCAGAGGTCAGAACCTTTAATTCTGGAACCATCTGTGGATTCATCTCCACCCTCTGATATCAGAAAGCACAGTACACAGCCAACACCTTGGAGAGACGTCCATGTCACAGAAAGACAGGTTTTCCTTGGCTGTCTTTTTAGATTTTCACTTACTCTGCCTTCGGATAGTCCCATTTCATACTTCCATTAATTTAGGACAACATTGGCCTTAAAACAAAAATGGAGATGAGGCCAGGAAGAGATTGGCAAAATTTACCCAAAGAAGTGTCCTAAGGAATAAGCTGTTATCTCAAATCTGGTCTAAGGCTAATTACTTCTTTGGTTCCAATGAGAATTTCTCTCCAGTGACAGAGTTCTCTTCACTTGATTTAGGACCCCTCTCTCTCTCTAATAACTAGCCGAATTATCATGGAGGTAGAAAAAGCATTAGGCCCTGAGTCGGGAGGCCTTCCTTGATTCTGGTCACTGTTTATCACCTCAGACAAGTTACTCTATGTGTCCGGTCTTTTGTTGCCTGACATAGGAGAGAATTAGGCTCTTTCACTCCTATTCGCAGGTTCTGAGGTGGGGTAACCCATCTAGCTTGCTCACCTAGAGCTGGCTGGGCTGGGTAGGCCTGGCAGGCAGATCTCTTCCCCGATAACAAAGTGGCCCCAGTGGCAGTGTCTAGGCAACGGGATAGTCTTCCTTAGACCCATGTGTGGCAGGGGAGACTATGTCATGTTCTCTTGAGAATAGGTCTAGGGATGCTACGAGTCATGTGGAATACATTCTCATGTCCAACAACAGCGACACATTGGTTACCTCTTTCAGTGAACAAAACATGAAGCTTGATGAACGTCACTGTGGCAGAAAAGGGAGGGGGACCTAGTACAGCTCTGTCCCCTGAAGCTGACGGCCGATTCTTTCATGAGCTCCCTTCTTCTTGACTTCAAAAGCTGTGCTTTGTTTTTTAGGACATTGACTTGTCCCCTCTTTCCCAGCAGTTGCTGTACCATTGCCCGGCAGTCTTCCCGTGGTCTTACCTTGACCCCCCAGCCCACCCCCGGTAGCTGTCCTACCTCGGTTAGTCTGAAGAATCCCCACTCAGTAGTGGAAACCTGTATACTTCCCAGCTCACTGAGGCACTGACCACGCACCCATCAATAAAGATGCCTCATGGGGAGCCATGGTGCAGTCTGTCTAGCGTTTGCATTTGCCTTTAGCTCAGGTCATGATCCCGGGGTCCTGGGATCGAGCCCCAAGTTGAGTCAGGTTCCTCAGCAGAGAGCCTGCTTCCTCTTCCTCTACCTGCTTGCTCCACCTACTTGTGCTCTCTTTCTGTCAAATAAAGAAAATCTTAAAAAAAATAAAGATGCCTCATAAAGACAATGGTTCTCGGTGTCAGGAGGAGTTTGTCCCTTCCGGGTGGGAAGGGAGCAGACCAGAAGGTCCAGCAGGGCTTTTTCAAACCCAGGAGACACACAGAGATTCTGACATGCTCCCCCCAGGGGGCATTCTCCTCACTGCCACATTGAGAGTCACAGCCCAGAGCCTCGTTGTCCCTTTTCAATATCTCCTTTAGTCCAATATGTGCTGTCCCTGAATTGGGGACACAGACAGAGAGGTACAGGAGTGATATATGAACTCAGGCCCAGGGAATGATCAGTGAGTAAGGGATAAAAGTTGGCTTCCACATCCTGCCAAAGCCTGTGGAAGGTAGGAGCAAAGAAGCACTCCCTCCCTCCCCCTGCTTCCCTCTCTCCCACAGGGAGGTGTGGCATTCTTACCGTGGGAAGCAGAGTGAAGACCCCCCATCTTAATTATTCACTCTACATGATGTCTTTTTCTTTCAGTTTTTCATAGCAAACACTGGGGCAGAGCAGGGTTGCTGCTGGTGGTGGTGGTGGTTGGTAGTGAGGAGTGGAGTTCTTAACAACTTTCAGATGAGATTACTCACCTTCCCATTGGTTTGGGGAGAGCAGTCCCTCCTGATGTGGTTAGATGGATGCTTTCGAATATTCTTAGGACAGTGCTTCTCAAACTTTAGATATTAAAGTCACCTGGGGATATTGTTAAAATGATTCAGTAAGTCCAGGATGGGCCTAATATTCTCCATTTCCAACAAGCTCCCAGATGATGCTGACCCCCCCTGATTTGTGGGCCACAATTTGAGTATCAGAGCCTTAGGAGAGAAGGTTTAATTGCTCCTGCATTTGTTAATTACTTGAATCAGTAGTCACCTGTTGGTACCTCTCCCCACCCCAGAAGTTAGATGGTCAGTGGTCCTCTTTCTTTTGAGCATTTTCACGGGATCAAATGGGCACAGAATCCTCTGTATTATTGTTTAGCCTGAAAACAGAAGCAGTGGAAACCTCTAGTTGTCCAGGGGGGGCCCAACTTCTTTTTGGTTTAGACTGAGTTTAGGGGAATTTTATATTTCCATTACTCTCACAGGGATTCTGTGGTTATCTATGGCTAACAGAATGCCACAAAACTTGGTTTAAAATGATAAGCATTTATTATCGCTCCATTTCTGTAGGTAAGGAATTCAGGAGAGGCGTAGCTGGGTGGCTCTGGCTCAGGGTCTTCCATGGGCTTGCAGTCATCTGAAGGTCTGACTGGAGGATTCACTTCTTTATGACCTAGTCTCAGATGTTAGACACTATTGCTTCTGTTTCATTCTGTTTGTTAGGAGCAAGTCACTAAGTCCAACCCACGTACAAAGGGAGAGAATTAAGTTCTACTTCCAGAAATGAGGAGTATCAGAGAATCTGTGGGCACATTTCTAAATCACCACAGATGCCCCAGGACAAGGCATCACTGTAGTAGGTGACACACTTAAGGGTTTAATTCCCTTGGTGGTTGCTCTTCTCAGGACACCTGTAATGTTTTGACATCAGAGACCTACTCCTTGTAAAGACATTTTAAAATAGAGGCAACAATTCCATTCCACTGTGACAGGGTCCACCCAATTCCTTGTGGAACTTGGAAGAAGTTACAATGCAAGGAGGGCCATATAGCATAGTGACTAAGAGCCAACAAAAGGGAGTCTCAGAGTCCCGAACTCAAACCCTGGCTCTGCCACTTCCCAGTTGTGTGCAGTGAGAAAAATCACTTAACCCTCAGCGCCCTTATCTTAAAAGGGGGGGAATAATAAAACAAAAACAAACACTGTATGTTATACTGGAATTAAATATTTTAAGAATGGGGGGATGACAGTACCTTTTTCAAAGTCTTAGGTGAGAATGAGATGAGATAGTGCACGTAAAGTGCATAACCCCTGAACTGGCAGATCAGAAGTGCTCAATACGTATTGGCTACTATTAGCTGTTACTCTTGTTGTCCTGTTTCCATCTCAGGTGAGAGCTTTCTCTGTTGGAAGAAACCCTAGCCGCAAGTTTCTTTGCTTCCTTCACGGGTGCCCCTTTCTACACCTTATTTAGATTCTGAGAGGTCCGGTTGAGCTCTGCCAATAACTGAAGGCCGTGCCACACTTGGGCAGGGTGTCTTGGCAGGCTGAGGCGGAACTCCTCCTTGGACTGGTTCCTTCACCCGCAGTTCTGCTTCTTAGGAAGAAACATCAGCCGGAATCCACGAAAGAGAGAGGACCAGTTGGCCCCTCTCTGCTGACACAGGTTTCTTTTTTAGCACTGAAGGGGCCAGAGCTGGCTCCTTCCAAAACCCAGCACTGGGGTGGGGCACAGTGCTTTTGCCAGAAAGCACCAATTCTGTCTTGAGCTAGTGAAGGAAACCAACAGGTTGTTTTGAATTGAACCCCAAATCAGTTTGGGGCAAAGTACTTAAAAGTCTTCAGGAAAATGGAAAATACATTTGTTCTGTGGTACATTTTAAGTTTATTTTAGTGTAGTAAAAAAGCGCCCTGATGAGAATTTTGATAGGCTCATATTCCATCCTTATGTCTTTAAAGCCATCAGAGAAATCCTTTCTAGTTCAGCCTCTGTTTTCTCTCTAGGTACTTAGTCTTCCTACAGATCAAAAGGGATCTCTACCATGGCCGCCTCCTCTGTAAAACATCAGACGCTGCCTTGTTAGCAGCTTACATCCTTCAAGGTAATGACTTTTGACAAGATGAATTTGCTTTTCATGCTAAGTACTGATTATTTGAGTTTCCACAGATGACTACTTCTTGGATATAAACAGTATCTAACCTGAAGCAGAGTGTGAGTGGGAGGGTTTTGCCTGGACTCCCTAGGTCCAGAAAGCTCCAACCACTCAACCCTATACTTGTGCCTCGGGTCTTTCTGCCAGCACCTTTGGACCACTGGGACTCTGTCTGGGGTTTCCTCTACCCTTGGTTGGTACAGTTACTGAGACTCTGGAGAGTCATCTGGATACATTTTTTCGTAGCCTTTCATGCATATCTCGAAGGTATGAACCGTCTTGGAATACTGGTGTCCCTTTCGGAGATCTTTCCATTCAGAGTGGTCAAGTTGGAATGTTTACAAATAACAGACACATTTCCTAGCTTCCTAGTAAGGCAGAGTTGAATCTGTATCAGCTGATGCCAACTGGTGTTTTGTTTTGTTTTGTTCTGCAAAACAGCTGGAAATGTGTGCACACTTCATGTATGTGATGCCTTCTTCTTCTGAGAAGTGCAGGCTCTCCTAAGTGCCACTTCCAAGACTCCTCTTAGTCTTTAGGCCTGAAACGGTCACTAGATTGTTCGGGACCACAGCACTAAAAACAGTTTCTGTCAATGAATCTGAACCTTTAATTGGCAATCTGTGAATGCCAGGAAGCTGCTTTGCGAAGAGAACCTGAAAAATGCTTGCCAATAAGAAACTACAGCTCTTCTGTTAAGAGAACTATCATAGCTGCATTAAGAATGTAAAGGTCCACACATTATTGTAACTTTGACTTCTGAGACTCCTGTTTTTAAAAAGCACCTAAACAGCAAGTCTAGAAGGTCCCTGCCAACTCTAAGCTATCCAAAGAGGCCTCCTTCATTTTTAAAGAAGTTGGTCCTAAGTGAGATTTTAAACTCCAGTCTTTCCACCGGATTTACCCTAACGACCACATTGAATTTTTCCTTTTTTTTTTTCCCTTTGAAAAAACAGTTGATGTGTAATATTGATGTTTTCCACTTGGAGCTTTCTAAATAAAATCATAAATGACTCCGTGGTCCAAGGTCACTCTGGACTATAGGCCCAGGCAAGCTTTTAGTCTCTTGCTGAATGATAGAAATTCCCCAGTGATTTGGAAGGCACAATGAGTAGATTTGTGCACAAGTACAATATTCAGCTGTGAGAGGAGGGCACATTTTCCTCTTAATATTTACTCCTCACTTGACGTATCTCATGGGCCCTGGTTGTGGTTCTCACTAAGAGCAAAAATAACCACAAAGCAGCTGGCACTTTTTACCATACTTTCTCCTAACATAGGCATGATGTTCCCTGTGGAGCACGTCCTGTGCAAGGGGTGGGTTCTGACTGGCTTTGTAGGGAGCAGCACCAGGGGCCTAGCACCCTCCCCTCCGCAGAGCTCACGGATCTGAGATCCCAGCAGCTTTAGGGATGAACTCTTTCTAAATGGGTGGAGAAAGCCCTGCCCCTTGCAGAAAACTAGGAAACCTGGTGCTCCAGAACTCAATGGCCAGTTTGAACCAGTCTTTCCACTCTGAGGTTCTCTCCAAGGGGCCTGACACTGGTCAGCTCTGAAAGAATATTTACTCAAATGTATTCACTTGATTAGATTCGATTTCAACTGAGAGTTGAGTTCTGAGTTTGGGTCATGTCTCGTTGAGCAGTCTGTCCCTGCTAAAATCCTCAAAACTGATGCTTAGACTTCAAATCCGGCTCAGGCCCCTGGCTATCTTCCTAATCAAGCTGTTTCCCGTGCTGCTGCAAAGAGCAATGATCCCAGGCCCTTTTCTCCAGGCTGAATGGATACGGACCATGATCCAGCCTTCTGTTCTTTTATTGGGGTATTTACTTGTGGTGACCACAGAACACAGGCTTGGCTCTAGTGTCTCTAGCTTAGGCTTGACAGCAACCCCCAGTCCACACCTGGGCAAACAAAGGCAGGCCTGCCTCAGAGGCAGGCCTGCCCTCTCCTCTGTCTGCCCCACTTCTTTGCTCAAGACCCATTGTTCCTTAGAAATTTGGTGTGTGCTTTGCCTTTTGCTCTGTGTGTTAATTTCTCGTTGTTTACCAGTGATGATTTTTTACCTATCTCCACAACTGTTTTTACTCTGCTTTACTTTTGCTAGCGGAGATTGGGGATTATGACCCAGGGAAACACCCTGAAGGCTACAGCTCCAAGTTCCAGTTTTTCCCAAAACATTCAGAGAAGCTGGAAAGGAAGATTGCCGAGATTCACAAGACAGAACTCAGGTACGTGATTCTTATTCAGGCTCAGGACACAGTGTCCTGACACAAAGACACAAAGCCTGGACACACAAATCCTGTGTTGCAGCCTCCACTCCCACATACCTGGTCCTCCTGACTCTGGGATGTGTCGTTTTCAGTATTCCACTGACAGCACGAGCCCAAGCCCTGTAGTGCAGGCTGAGGCTTGAGGGCAACACTGTCATTACAGTACAAGGAAAGCAGAGCAGGATTGGCCTCTGAAAGGGATCTGCTTCACTAAGATAAAAGGAGAGAGAGAGGGAAGAAGCATGGGCTAGGGAAAAGGAAAAGAAAAACACAGAAAACAGATGAGAGGAGGCATGTGAAAATGGGCAAGCCTCTACCTTCATTCTGTGGCAGCGTGACAGGTGGCTTCTGGGTCAGTGGATACTGTACAGGGCTGGCCTGGTTGTTGTATGCTGGGGGGTACCGTGAGAGCATGCGGTTCAGGGGCTATGTCTTCAGCACTGCCTCACTCAACCCACAGCCCTACACAGAAGATTCTTAGTTTGCCCAGAATATGCCAAATTCCATTAAATAGTATTAATGTATTTAATCCATATATATAGGATTTTCTACAAAGATTGATTTAAAACACCACCACCACCACCACCACAATAGAGCCTGGGTGGCTCAGTAGGTAAAGTGTTCCACTCTTGATTTGAGCTCAGGTCATGACCTCAGGATCATGAGATCAAGCCCCATGTTGGGCTCCGCCTGCAGCAGGGAGTCTGCTTCTCTCCCTCTCCCCTTCTACCCCTCCCCCCTCACACGTGCACTCTCTCTAAAATAAATAAATCTTTAAAAAAATAAAAACTATTAAAAATTTTTTTAAACATTTTATTTATTTGACAGAGAGAGAGAGAGTGTGCACAACAGGGGGAATGATAGGCAGTGGGAGAGGGAGAAACAGGCTCCCCACTGAGCAAGGAGCCCGATGTGGGATTTGATCCCAGGACCCCAGGATCATAACCTGAGCCAAAAGCAGTTACCCAACCAACTGAGCCACCCAAGGTGCCCTCATTTTTTTTTTTTTTTAAACCAATATTGTGTAAGCACTTTGTGTGGTATGCTGGAGCACATATACTCCAAACTGATAAACTATGGAGAAAAGGCTATATACAATGCACTGCTGTAAAATAAAACATGCCATCATATTAGTATGTTACAATTTTTAAAAATTTTATTGAATGTTTGCTTAACCACCTTCCTGGGGCAGGTTAATTCCGAAGGGCGGGGGGAGATATTTTTAATGTTAATATTAAGCTTCCACTTAATATTGCATTGGCTCCTACTCTCCCAGGAGAATGGAGACACCTTTCAGAGGTGGAATCCTAGCGACTCCTCATACCTGTCCCAGGGCTGGTGTGGCCTTTCTTGAGCAGGCTGGCTCCTCCCATCATTGTTAGGGAAATAGCGGCCCCTTGTGGTAAAGGTTGGAATACACATGGACCTTTCATGATTCATTCAAAGCAGAGATGAGGGGTGTGCTAGGACAGCCAGAAGCACTGACAGGAGGGTTTTTGATGTCAGAGCAATGGGTACAGTCATCCAGAAACCTAGTAGGTGACAGGGGACCACCCAGGAAATTTTGGCCACTTTGAGGGCCCTGGAGGCTTGGGCCAACTCCTGGAATGAATGAAGCCCACAAGACCCCCCCTCCCCAGCTTCCAGAATGGGGATGAGGAAGCTCCCTGGAAGGGGCAGTGGTGCTCAGCTGCCTCTGGGGTCCAGAGCCCCTGCCACACAGATATTTCCCAAACACCTTCTTCATGCCACAGGTCTGCTGGTGTGGAAATCTGCAGTCAACATAATGCCTGCTAGTGCAGGTTGGCCTCATCTTCCTTATGTAAAAAGGTCTCTATTTCCTTCCTCCAGCTCTAACCTGAGTTTCTGGAGGGCCCAGACTGTGCACTTTATTTCTTGGTAGATTTTACAGCAAGCATAAATGTGCTGATTGATGTCTCTCCAAAGGGACACTAGCGGGAATCTGACCTGCTTCTGCCTGCTCTGCCTTGTCTTCCTACACTATCGTATGACTTGGGACAAAAAATGACCTTAGAAATCAGCAACTTTCAGTCCTGCCCACCAGCCATCAGAGTGGTTGACTTGACAAACCTGCCCTTCCTTGCAGTGAAACTGACCCAACGTCCATAGGAGTATGTCTGCTTCACAAGGGCTCTGGACCTTGATGGCACCAAGGGGACCCTGCCACTGGTTCTATGTCGGGCTCAGGAAAGCACCAGATTCCAGGCAGCTCTGAAGGGAATGATGCCAAAGGCCCTCTCCTCAGATGGCTTGGCACTAGGGCTGCTTTCTTCCTTTTCCTGATTGTTTCCTTTTCATAGTCATCACCCTGTAGACAAACAGAGCTACTGTGGCGTCTGGGGAGCTCAGCATTGTCTCCTGTCTCTTCACCCTCCATTCCCATGTTCCCTTTTGGTAAAGGAAAAGGGGTGGCAGCCACAGCAAGATATAGAGGCCCTTCCTATGTATTCCAGTCAAGATCAGATCATAGACAAGAAACCCATGGCCTGCAGCCAGCCTACAAGTGTGTTTTGTTTGTTCCCGTAGTACTTGAAATTGTGAAATAGCACATAAAAAACCAGTATCTCTGACTTCCCTTCTAAAAGCAGTGCTTTTAACCTCTAGTAGTGCTGGGCTTTGCATTCCCACAGGACTAGTCTTGGAGCTCAGGAGCAAATGCCCTCATTCAATGATGTAGCCCTCTCCAGTCTGCCATAGTCCCCACCACTCCCTCCTGTCTGCACTCGGCCCACGGCATTCATTATGTAGTCAGCCTCCATCTGAAGACATCTGAGTTTTTTTACGCTAGACAGGAGTCTTGGAAGTTGGTCCTGAACAGGGCAGGGAGCACCCTCTATGGAAAAACTGGAGTGTAAGACTTACCCTGAAATAAATAAATAAATATTTATTTACTTTTTAAAGAAAAAAAGCCTGAGTGAGCTCAGTAGGCAGGCACAGAGGCCAGGATTCTTTCAGGCAGACTCCTCGCTGAGCACAGAGCCCAACACAGGGCTTGATCTCACAAGTTCATGACCTGAGCTGAAATCAAGAGTCAGACACTTAACTGACTGAGCCAGTCCCTGAAAGCTTCTTCATGGGGAGTTTACCTCAGGGGAGTCTATGAGAACAAGAAACCCTGAAATCATCTCATTTTCTTTATTCCAGTGGTCAAACACCAGCAACATCAGAGCTGAACTTTTTAAGAAAAGCACAGACGTTGGAGACCTATGGAGTGGACCCTCACCCGTGTAAGGTAAGACCCCCATTGTCGGGAGACTGCACTGACCTTGCCATCTCCAAAGGGTGACAGGCAGGGAAGGAGCATGTGCCTACACCTTCCACCTTCAGGATGTGGTTAGCCGGCTCTTTCAGTGACAGAGGCCAGAGAAAAACCTTCTGGCTTCCACACTGCATAATTTTGTGGTGGCTCATCAACCTCAGAGGGTCCGAGGCCAAGTCAATCTAAATAACAAACCCAAAGCCGGGGACCCACTTTGGCAGCAGTAGGTAATTTCGTGGAAACTAAGCGAGGAATGGGGAAGGCCCCCCACAGGGAATGATCAGACACCGCCCGGGGACTGCCCACCCTTTCCTGACCTGTAATCTGTAATCTCGTTTCTTTCCAAAAGCGGGTTTTATTGACTGCCACAGAGTTAAGCCACTTCGAGGAACTGGAACTGCCCTGAGTCGCATTTAATTCCATTATGCACTGGGAAGGGTGAGATGGGGAACCAGCCCGGGAGGCTCTGCCCAGGGGAAACCTCTGTAATTGCTAGCGTGTGTCTGGCATTTTGGAGAAGAGCTCAAGCAGCCACAGTCACTGTGGACAGCAGTGGAGAGACATGGCTTCTTCCCCTCTCTCTGCGGCTGTATCCCTCCACTTCACCTCCACATCTCAGTTGCTTTCACACTCCTGGTCTCTGCCTCAGTTTCTCCAACTTTTGCCTATCTCTACTACTGGAAACCAGTACCTTCAGTAAAGCAGATTCTCAATCTGAACTGAGGGAGCCAGTATCATATGGGAACGAGAGGACACTGATCTTTTTTCTCCCTAATGAGGGGACACCATAAGTTTCCAGCAAAAATTAAAAGAACATAATAGAGGGGCACCTCGGTGGCACAGTTAAGTGATCAACTCTTGATTTCGGCTCAGGTTGTGATCTCAGAGTCATGGGATTGAGCCCCATCTCAGGCTCCATGCTCAGCAAGGAGTCTGTTGAGGTTCTCTCCCTCTCTCTCTGCCCCCTCCTCAAATAAATAAGTAAATCTTAAAAAAAAAAAAAAAAAAAGAAAGAAAGAAAGAAAAGAAAAGAACAGTAGAAAACAAGGAACATGGTAATGTAGGGGTAGAGTTGCATTTCCCTTGGCTTCTTGGTGAGGTGATAGTTATTTGTTCTTGCATAGGATTTGATGCTGAAACTTCAAATATGAACTTTGAGAACATTCTGGCACTTAGCAACCCTGGTCACCTTTGCCATCCCACACAGTTCCCCTATCCACCAGCACAACCCACTGCCAGATAACCCTTGCGTTCTTGGGGGCCAGTGCTGTCAGAAAATATATTCATTCCTGTTAGTACCAAAAAATAAAAATAAAAAGTAAAATAAAATAAAACAAAACCAAAAACAAAAAACTGATGTATGGTTATTTACAAATGAACTAGCAAATGCCCTTGCATGACAGACAGATCCAACCATGAATTGCTCAGATACTATCTACAGGGAGACTGCGTAGGACTGAAGAGAGCTTCAGAGTCAGCTGGCCTATCTTCAGCTCTGATCTCCGGCTTTCTGAGGCCTTTGTAGGCCTGAGTCTTGCTTTCCTCATCTGTGTGAAAGTACACAGAAGGTATTCAGTGACTGTGCTCCACGAACTGCTGAGTCACTTCAGGACCTTAAAAGACACAGCTGTCTAGAGATAGCGATCTTCATCCTAAGGTGCCGGGTCACCTTCAAGCCAGATGGTGGACAGTGAACCTGAGCACAACTGAGTGGAGGTGGGTAAGGATTCTCCGCTGTTGCCTGTGTGGGTCTGGAAGCTACAGGGGCAGTCAGCCTGGTGTCTAGCCCAGATCCACATGAACCTGAGGCTGTAAGGCTCTTGGCCCAGACCCATCCTTGATGAGTTTGTCCATTATTGGACACAGGCTGAAGAGCTGCAGAAAGGAACCCCCTATTCATACCAGGCACTGTATGAGGCCCAGTACCTCATTTCATCAACTCCTAGAAGGAAGGAGAGAAGACAAATTTGTGGCATGCATTCTATGGCAGCAAGCCCACTGGAATCCTTCTCATTTAATCCTCATGCCAGCCCTGAGAGGTGGATTTTACTCTTCCAGTTTTATAGGTAGAAGATTAAAGCTCTGGGAGGCCACAGTTTACAACGCCCTGAGTAGTAGACCAAGAATTTGAACTCAAGCCACTTCCCACTGCTATGTATCTGTAGGGAACAGAATCCCTCAGGAGACTCCCTCTAGGGAGAAGGTGGGAGCGGTCATCTTACTGTTCTTCCAGTCCCTTGTTCCCAAGCCCTGTACTTCTTGCTCCCCCAGAGTCAGGGCTCTGCTGCAGACTCCACATATGGATCCTCAGCTCATCTCATTGGGCTCCAGATCGTGGTTTCCTCAGCCCTCCTGAGCAAGGACAGTTCAGGAGCATTTACTCTTGTCATTAAGTAGGGTTACTTTGGTGATATGCTCCCAAGCACTCGCCTTAATGGTGCTACAAGGAGAGCTGAAATAAGCTGGAGCACTCGGTGTAATAAATACCGATGATTTCTATTAACAGAGAGGCAATTACTGGGCCCGGGGAATCTGGGGCATGCAGCCCTAGGGAGGACAGAAGAAGAGAAATCGTTTTGATAATTAAATGAGAGTAGAACAACACTTCAGTGGAGCTCTGTTCTCCTGGACTGATTAAGAAGCTGCTGTTCTTCTTGTCCACACTGATGGTTTCTCTCTGCCCAGAGTGTCCTTGTCTGGCCCTGGGACGAGGAAGAGATCCTACCAGCTCTGGGTGGGACAGCCAGAGGGCTCCAGCAGCTGGCTGTGTTATAAGAACACCCAGGCTCTGAACTTGCACAAGCTCTCCTGAGCTCTTGGCATCACCCTTCAGCCCCCATCTCCAAAGACTACAGCTGCTGGAAGCGAACCACTGGCAGCCCAGTGCTGCATCTACTTCCCAACTCTGACACCTCTCCAACCTCAGGAGCTACCATCTTGTTCCTTCTAGGGGGCCCTGGGACTGGTTGTTGGTCCTGCATCTCCCGGAGGCCCAGACTGTGGCCTCTTGCCCTGCTGAGGTTGATGGAGTGGTCAGACCCATCACAGGTACCCATCCTGTACCCAGCCCTATGATGAGTCATGAAAGTGCCATTTATTGAGAGCTTGCACATGCCAGGCACTTACATATACTATCTCATTTAATCTTTAGAACACTGCCAAGAACATGTTCCTGTCCTTATTTTGAGATAAGAACACGGAGCCTGGGTGCACAGGTGGCTCAGGCGGTTAAGCGTCTGCCTTTGAATCAGGTCATGATCCCAGGTTTCTTCACCAGCTTAGCAAGGAGTCTGCTTCTCCCTCTACCTACTCCCCTGCTTGTGATCTCTCTCTCAAGCTCTCTCTCAAATAAGTAAAATCTAAAAAACACTAAGCCTCTGAGGGACCAACTAACATGTCCAGAGTTACTGATAAGGAACTCAAACCCAGTCTTGCCTGGGTCTCAATGCTGTACGTTTTCAGTTACCATTTCTAGTCTTTCTTCTGGGGAGATGGCATTTATTTAGGAACAAAGGATGACTCACTATGAATTCTGATAGAGAGAACTGATAGCACCACTGAAATCATCAGAAAAATTTAATGTAAGTTCACTAAGTGGCTTTATGTCTGTTCTATACAGGAGAAAACTGATTTCAGAAGATCTAGGTTAGATCTTCTGAATTGTCATTCAGAGGAATTGTCATTCCTCTGAACTTTCATAATCAGCCACCTATGCTCCTTTCTAAATAAACCCCCTTCCCCATCTTGACAAGTTGCCCCTGACCTCAGAGAAACAGAATCAGCAATTAAAAAAAAAGAAGGATCAGTGATGACTCGCCCTCATGCCCAGGCAGGCCGCTCCAGGCTGCACTGTGGGGAGGGTGGTAGGTTTACTGCTGAGATGAAGAACTTGACTAAAGCCACTTAGATGGTAAGTATGTGCCAAAATTTCAATTTCTGATCTTTAATGGGGTGACGCCAAGGCTCTTACAGGGTTGCCTCCTAACTTCCACTCTACTTTCTTGTGACCATATTTAAGTATATTGAAACTGGGTGATTTTCATGATTGACTTAATCTAAAAGTTCCTAGCGATGAGCTTTCAGGGATGGGCATAAACATGTGGAAGAGCATGTGTAATCTTCCCTAAGGTCTTTTTTTTTTTTTTTTTAAGATTTATTTATTTATTTTAGATAGGGAGAGAGAGCATGCATGTGAGCAGAGGGAGGGCCAGAGGCGGAGGGAGAGAGAATCCCAAGCAGACTCCCCACCGGGCACTGGGCCTGGCACAGGGCCCAATCTCTATGACCCTGAGGTCATGACCTAAGCTGAAATCAAGAGTCGGATGCTTAACCAACTGAGCTGCCCAAGCACCCCTTCCCTAAGGTTTTTGAAAACAGAGGTTTCATTCACCCATACCGAATCAGTTGAAGTCGTGCTCCAGAGAGGGGAGTGGTTATCTTAAAAGAATACCCGGGTTCTGACTCTGGCATACCCAGGATGTCCTCTGGGGTGGAAGCAGACAGAGTACTTCACTGTATCCAGAGGTAGAACCTGTGGGGACTGGGCAATGATGGCCAGATGTCCGTGCTTTTCAGAACCAGTCAGTACGGTGATTTCCAAAAATCTTTTTCTGGGCAGAGTGGTCATCTTAAGGTGGACCTTTGATGATGTCAAACTGACGCAGTCGAGTTTGATGGTGGTTTCCACATGAACATATGAAGTACTCTGTGCAAATCCAGCCCCCATCCAAGGAAAACCACGACTGGCAATAAATCATTTAGGCCATCACCCTAAAATCACATAGAAGTAGTATTTCTTTAAGTATATCTTATGGTCCTCATTTGACAATGAAGAAACTGAGGTTCAGAGAAGTTAAGTCACAGAGCAAATAAGAAGCGGGGTTACCATCCTAAACCAAAAATGAGCTCTTTCCACAAGGATGAAGAATTGAAAACAGATCTTGTACCTCACAACTATAGAAGTGAACTAAATATTTTAGACCATTATCTGATGTGAGAGTGGGGTTAGTAATATATGCTGTGTGGCCCCTAAGACTTGAGTTTTTATTCCACCTCTCAGATCCATTAATGCTCAGTCTTGTGGGTACTGATCTCATCAGGATAGGAAGGGGACGGAAAGGAAAGACCACCTTTGGCTTAATAGAATGGAAGATCTGAGGAACAGGTTACTACTTTCTGTATCACTTCTCTCCTCATCCTCATTTCTTTCTCTTTTTGTCATATAACTTGTCCTTTTGCACACAAATCCCAAGGGCAGGCTCACATGTTAGATGGAAGAAACCAGGAAGGTTCTGGAGAAGGTGTCAGCATGGCTGCCTGTTAGGTTTTGTGCTGGTGCTGATGTGAGGCTTCTCACTATCATTACAAGTCCTGCTCCTCACGTGCAAGAGACAAGGGGCAAACATTCCAGCTGCCCTTGCCCCTGTGGACTCCCAGGTGCCTGGCTTTGCAGGCGCCTTCATCCACAACTGTTGCATTGGAAACAGTTTGGAGAAAGTATCTCTTTGTGTGACAGACTGGACTGGGATTGCTCAAGGTGCTACTATTACTTACTTGAATGATGTGGTATCTAATTGGGGTTTATTCCCAGTTTGCGTCCTGTTCCAAATCAGCCAGTCTAGTCTGGTCCAGAGAGGCTGTTCCCCCTTAACTCCAACACCTGCCTTCACCCAGAGGCCAGCCCTGAGGTGTCTGGACAGTGCAGATGACAGTGCCGACAGATAGCCCAGTCAGTGCTGCCCAGCTTGTGGGAGGACCTGCTCTTCTCTGTGCTGTGGCCAGAGGCACCTGTCACTGGAACGACTCTCACAGACCTCTGTCACAGCCTCTGTCTCCTTCCCCTTTTGCCCACTTCACTTTGAGCCCAAATCCCCCTTCTCCATGGGACCCTAACAATGACTGACTTCTCCCTTTCTACCCCAACTTCCTATCCCTCATTTCCTAACTAGCAATATTTAAATCTGTCAACATCAGGAAAAACAGTAAACACTACAGTTTTTATTTTATGTTAGATTTTATTTATTTGACAGAGACACAGCGAGAGAAGGAACACAAGCAGAGGGAGTGGGGGAGGGAGAAGCAGGGAACCCCATGTGGGGCTCAATCCCAGGACCCTGGGATCATGACCTAAGCCGAAGGCAGACGCTTAACAACTGAGCCACCCAGGTGCCCCAAACACCAGCTTTTTTAAAAAAAAAAAAAAAGTATTTGGTATTAAGCTCAATAGACTCATATTAACACAACCACTAGCATGTCCCAGGAGTCTGCTAAGCACAACCTGAGAGGTACATAGTATCATCAACCCTAATTTTGCAACAAGGAGTCTGAAACACAGAGAAAGCATGGGACCTAGCTGAGGTCACACGGACAGTGAGTGGTAGAGTCAGAACATGGGCCTGAGTGGTCCACACGGGGCCCATGACACTGTGGTCACAGTGCAGGCACTCTTTTGTCCTGCTGTTCCCCACAGAGGTCAGTGGTGCAAGGAGCAGACAGAAGGCCTTCCCTGCCTCCCTGCCCACTCCACTGCTCCCCTTCCCTACTCTTTACCCATAAGTTCTAGCCACCCACAGTCTTCCGCTGACTGACCCTTCCTTTCCATCCCTCTACCTATTCTTTCTAGGCCTTCCTCTCAGAACATTGTAAGATGCCTTCCCCTCTTGTTTTTGTTCATTCCTACTCCCCCTGTCTCCTCTGGACCACCTCATTGTCTTACACATTCATCAGATAAACATTTCCTGCAGGCCTGTTCTGTGAGTACAGGTAAGGTAAAGTTTCCACCCTCAAGTCACTTTCTGAACGTGCAGTTTCTGGACTTCCTTGGGTCCTGCCTGCACTGTGAGCTCCCAGTGCCCACCCTCCATCCAAAGCAGGCTGCCCTCCCTCACCCACGTCTGCCAGGCATTCTCCCCACTCCCAGAGGCCAGGCTGCTAGGTTAGCACTGATGCCACTGCCAGGGACCATGCCTTTGGGCAGCGCTGGCACTCAGGTATTAATAACCATCACTAAGCACTGATGACAGGCAGGAGGACAATCAGCCCCATGGCTTCACAGTATCTCCATTTAGGTTATTTTTAAACAGCTTTTTGCTACTGCCCCTGGGTTGAAGGACACAATGCTTGTGGCCAAGTGTGAATTCTTCAGAATCACGAAAGACCCTAAGGAAAGGACAATAAAAGCAACAGATTCATTGGAATTGTTTGCAAAACATATAGTTCATTCACTAGGCCCAGAGGCTCACACCTGTAACCCTGACTCTAAGAGATAGTTTTAAGACAAAACTGCATATTTTCCTTGAGGCAAGGCTCACAAGGCCCAGCAGTGGCCCCACTGTTCTTATTCTTAGACCTAATCAGGCTGAAGATGTGTGCCAGGGAGGCAAACCCTGCAAGTGGAAGAGACTAGAAGAGCCTGACAGCCAGAGCCCCCACTTGAATGCCTCACACCAGATGCCTGACTCTGACCCCACAGCACCATGTAAGCTACGGCTCAGACAATGGGCTACATGTACATTTGACCAGCATCCTGGGATAATTTTCTGGCCACTTGCACACACACCCTAAGAGAACAGTCTTTCATCTGAGGCCCCTGTGAGAGCACAATCGGTCAACCTACTTTCTGTGCCCTACCCCAGCCTGGCTCTCAGGGAGGTCATTTTCCCACGTGAGGGAGCCATGACCTACAGCTTCAGCTGTACCCCCTCCTGGGTTTTCTCAGAACCTCAAGGCTGGTATTGACAAACGAATAGTGGCCAGGAAGCCTCTTTGATGGTTCAGGCACAGTAAGACTGACGGTGGCTATTCCACTTAGCTGGTTGCTTCTTACATTTCCCGCAGCTACGGTGTGTAGGGCCATTATATTAATAACTGTCATTCATTCTCTTTCTCTCTGCTAATAGCTTTTTTGAGGTATAATTCACATATCATAAAATTCATCCTTTTAAAGTGTGAAATTCAGTAGTCTTAGTAACAGAGTTCTGCATCTATTAGCTGTCACTCCCCATCTCCCCTTTCCCACAGCCCTGACAACCAGTAATCTTTGGTCTCTATGGATTTACCTATTCTGGACATTTCATATACATGGAATCGTATAACATGTGATCTTCTGTAACTGGCTTCTTTCACTTAGCATAATGGTTTTGAGGTTCATCCATGTGATAGCATGTGTCACTGCTCATGCCTTTTTACTGCTGAGTAACAGCCCACTGTACGGATGTACCGCACTGTATTTATTTGTCAGCTGATGCACATTTGGATTATTCCCACTTTTTGGCTGTTACAAATAATCCTGCTATGAACATTCATGTACAAATTTCTATATGAACATGTGTTTTCCGTTTTCTTGGGTACCTAGAAATGCAATGCTGGGTCATGTAATAACTATATTTAACAACTTGAAGAACTTCCAAACTGCTTCCTGAAGTGACCCACCAGCAATGTGGGAGGGTGTGCCATTTTCTCTGGATGTTCTCAATAGCCTTCTAAGATTGGTTACAACTTATAGCTAAGGGCCCTGGGGCTTGGGGAAGGTAAATAGCTTGCCTGTTACCTCCAAATGCTCTTCGCCCTGTGACCTACTGCCACATATTAACCCTGTGTCACCAATGTACAGCTGCATTTCTCACCCTTTCACCTCTATGCCTGCATCACCCTGATGAGAGATCCTTCTGTGTTGCAGGATGTGTCAGGAAATGCTGCATTTCTGGCCTTCACTCCTTTTGGGTTTGTTGTTCTGCAAGGAAACAAGAGGGTCCACTTCATTAAATGGTGAGTGTCTTCATTTCCAAAACAGGCTTTTTATACATCACCAGCTGGGGAGGGCTATGGTTCCTATGTCCTTTGTCTGTGACTGGGCAGTTATGGTTCTGAGCGCCCTCAAAGCCTTGCATCCATAATGATAACTAATCAAGGCAGTGGTCTCTAACTAGGAATACTGTTCTTCCAAAGGGGTGTTCCTGAGAGCCAACAGCCTCTCCAGAGAGAGAAAGAATGTAGAGAGTTGATTTCTGGGCAAGGTGAGAGACCCGGGGCTGGAGCCAATGTTAAAGAAGCAGGGATCCTATGAGAACTGTTGTCCTTGGGACTATACCTCACTGAGGACTACAGCATGAACACAACTGCTTATTCCCTTACCCACTGACCTAAGGAAAGAGGGGCTCACCCTTGGGGCAGATAGAAGTTATGCTGCAGCTTTGGCAAAACCCCCTCCTCAGGTTGACCCCCACTGTGGGCACTGTCTGCACACACACAGATGCTGTTCAGTCTCTCTCCTATCCTTTCTTAGGGCTCAGGTGTCTTCAGGCCCCAGGAGTCACATCCCCTATTTCCCCCCCCCCGCCTCCTCCCACTCCCATTTCTAGCACGTAAGAGCCATTCCCTCAGCTGAAGCTAATCTGAACTGCTTCGTCTCTACCATGTCAGTTTGGGGTCTGTTCTAGATGGTTCTGGGAGCTGATGCAGCACAGATTGCCTTACTGGTGGACTTTCGGCTCTCCTGGAGCTCCTTTTTCTGGCCTGCAAACATCTTTCAGCCTCATCAGAACACTGTATATTCTACTAAAGGCCCTGTGATTTCTGTACCTTTTTGGCCTTAGAATGCCAAGTCTAAGCTGGTCTACTCCTCCCCTGGGCTTGGACATATGGCTTACCTTTCCCATCAGAGCTCAGCTGGGAAAGCTTGCTCCTGTCTTGGTTCCTTTGCCTTCTCCAGAAGAGCTGATGGGGAATCTGAGGACAAAGCTGTTTCCTGGCGAGCTTTCTGCCAGGGGTGCTGCAGGGCATCTCTCTTCTTGTGTCTTCAGTTCCCTGACTGAGCTTGTGGATAAACACCGCCTTCCCAACGCTGCTGCTCTTGTGCAGACTGGCAATAGGAGCATCAACCAGGGTGCTAATGAGACTGCCCCTCCTGCCCCCGCCGACACGACCAGCCAGGACCCGTCCCACAGGAAAACGGCCACTTCACAAGGCAGATTGCCACACTGAGTAACCAGGGCATGCCCCAAAACAGCACTTTGCTAGGCCTTCTGAAGTTGGCCCACTCACTGTGCTCTCTGAATGATAATGGTGAGGGTTTGGGGTCTCTTTTCCAACAAAATACTTTTCAGAAAAAGATAATGAGTAGGGTCAGGCCACTGCTCTTCCAGTGAGGAGGACTGGCTTCCTGGATATAACTGGATGGTCTGCTACTGCTTAGAGGACCCAGATCCTGTCCTATACTCCAACCAGGGTAGCTGTGACGTCCCTGGTAGAAGCATGTGTAGCTAGAAAAAAGTAGAACACACCTGTTACAGGGCCCTGCAGTACAAAGTATTCTTCCCCATCCAGAAATCCTGATGCTCACCGGATGGTCCCCAACACTTTTCATTCTCTGTCTTCTCTCACATTCCACTTCTTCAGTAAGTCTCTTTTTCACTGTCTCAACTTTAAAAAAAAATAGATGTAAACCTAACCTCACTTCCAAAAGAATGCTCCTTACTTTCCTTCCTATCTTGCTTGTTGAAGCCTGGAAGATCGGCGTATTTATTTACATATTAACTAATATTTACTGTATTCTGAATGTGTATGAGAGAGACTGACTGACTGGGAGGGACTCAAATAAGGAATACAGCATCCTTGGATTAGCTCAGAACTGGAAGTCAGAAATTATGAGCTCTCATCCTGACCCAGCCATGATTTCTAGGAAACAAGGGTCTTTCCTCTGTCTCCTGAATTTTGGCCAGTAGTAAATTAGGTACATGGTTCTCACTACCTTTCTGCTACTTCCTAGGATATTGAGAAAATATCCCTAGAGATTATCAAGAGGAAGAAAGTCAAGTAGAGGCAGATAGGCATGGTCTGACCTCCTTGGGGACCCCAGCTGGGTACCAAAATAAGGGCTCCACCCCTGGTGAGATGGAAGGGCCTTCAGGATCCAAAGGGCAGCTGTGTCAGGCAAATGGAAGAGAAGTAAGGAGTGGTCGACCGATGCTGAGGCCTAGTTCTCTGGCTCTCAGGGACATCCATCTAAGACCCTGGTCATTTTTCCATTTTGTAAATGTAACCAAGGCTGAGAGCAGTATGTGAAGGTGAGGTCTAAGCTGTGCCATGTACAGTAACCATGTCACTTCTTCTGATTTGTGTCTGTCCCGCGGGTGACGTACCCCAGTATCCTGTTTGCCTCTTTTACTGCAGCCATTCACTGGGCTGGTGGCTTCAAGGATTTTTCTACAAAAACCCCTAAGCCCCTTTCCTGGTCAGTACGCTGCATGACTGTTCATGTAATCTGTTCTCTCTCTTTGGTATGTTGCCCCGCCCCCTCCCTGAGATCGTTTGACATTTGTTTGCATTAAAGTGCATTTTCCATCCAGTGGCACAGTCACCTGAAAGACTCAACTCCCTCAGAACCTGGTTGCATTGTTTTTCATTATTCGCTGTATCTTGAACTTTGGCCTCATCAGCTACCTGTGGCATCTTACATTTGACAGTCCCATCCAGATAATGCACCTGTTTTTATGAACCAAATCCTGAAATGGCCCAGGACCACTCAAGCTAGACTCACTTCCCATGCAAACGTTTCCCTTTTACAGCCACTGTTGATGAGCCCGAAATCCTCCTATCACCCTATTATTATAATGTGATTGACCAGAAAACTGTGGATTGAACTGTTTCAGCAACTGTTCTCTAAGGCCCCTGCGCTGCTGTCTTGTTTCAGTTCTAATTTTGGCTAAAACTGTGTCTGTGCCTGGAGCCCCTTCCAGTCAGGGTGGGCTGTGCATCTACAAGACTTAGCTGTGAACAAGCAGCCACAACAACGTGACAGGTGCTCTCTTTGTGCTTGTAGGAATGAGGTGACCAAGCTGAAATTTGAAGGAAAGACTTTCTATCTATACGTAAGTCAGAAAGAGGTGAGTGCTGGCTTCTTTCTCTTAAGGGAGGGCTGGGGCATTGAATGGTTTGTGAAAGCCAGGACTGAACCAAAATGGTGTATCTAAGCCACCCAAATGGTAGGCCAAGACCTGATGGTAAGGGATGAAGAAATGGCTAGGCCCTGGAGCCCAGGGCATTCCTCAGGGATGCTGGTGATGCCCAGAGGTTCCATACCTCCAGGAAATGCAGACAATGCAAGATTCTTTTGCTTTTCTGTGAAAATTCCAAGAAGATAATAAACTTTCAAAAAGAAGTAGAAAAACTCCAGATGAAAGTAGCACTTTCCCTGGGGAGAGCTGTCTTGCTTCAGTTTGTGCCAGCTGATGCTTACTGTACTGGACCTGCCAGGGGTGCACTTACTCACTGAACTGAGCTCTGCCCCACTGGGTCCTGAAGGCCTTCTCTTCCAACCTGCCAGCTGCCAGGCAGCCCCTTCCCAATCTGAAATCTCTTCCTGCAGTCCTGGGTAGGCTTAGACAGTCCAGGGGTCAATGTCCTGGCCTATTTTACCCTTCACTTCTCCATCCACACTCAGCTGTTTCTATGTGGGATTTTTTGTAGGAAAAGAAAATTATTCTCACATATTTTGCTCCAACTCCAGAAGCCTGCAAGCACCTCTGGAAATGTGGAATCGAGAACCAAGCCTTCTACAAGTGAGTGAACACATGTGATGAGGACTATCTTTATCAGAGTGAGAGTCATAAAAGCTACTTTTCAGATTAACGATGGGCAGGAAAGTTTGAGAAACACTGAGAAAGGAGACATAAGAGGACTTGGCTGGGCTTCCTTATAAAATGCAGACCCCTTTCTGGATGTCTGTACTCCTTGGAGGGACAGAGTTGAGGTCTAGGAATGTGTTTCCAGCAGAGATGTCCAAGGGGTCTACCTTGTGATGTCCCTGGGACAGCTCCCAGTGCAAAGCACTTGGAGGTCTTTTCAGGCAAGCCTTGGGCCTAAAAAAGCCCCTGGGTACCTGATTTGAATCATACTAGCCGTGTGGAGCCATTCAGAGCCATAGGAGGCCCAGAATATGACAGCTCCAGGAAGAAGCAGGTGCAGGGCCGGCCAGAAATGTCTCTAAGCCTTGGAAAGACCCTGGGGCTTGCTCCCCAGTGGATGGCCTGGTGCTGAGCTGGGGCTGATGCCAGGCCTTCTGGTGCGTCACTGCCAGAGGTACTGCCAGTTATAGACCAAGTGCCCAGGAACCTGAGCGGGGTAGCAGGAAGGGGAGCAAGGACTGGACTTGTCTGTTACTGAAAAGCCAGCTTTGGGCCAAAGGCAAGAATTCTGATTACCACAGGATTTGTAAAGTATATGAGGCTTCTGTGCTGTTTTGATTAAGAAAGTGGTTATAAATGCATTAGGGAACAAAGAAACAGCCCATCAAGAAACTGGGGTGATGTCAGATAAAGTATGTTTTACTAAAACCCTTGGTCTGGTTTTAAAAATAGAAAATGTAATGATTTGTACTTTAATAAGCTGAATCTTAATCAGGACAACATTAAGACAAAGTCTGCGGTATATTCTGCCTTTGACAGGCCATAGTTCTCCCTCCAGTAGAGGATCCTGAAGAGAGCAGAACTACTCTGAGCTGGAAAGGATACCATTCTCCTTCCCAGTGAAAAGACTCTGCTGCATGCTGGCTGCTATGGGATGCTGGCTGGCAGAACTGGCCTTTTCCCTTCTAGGGCCACAGTCCCAGAGCTGTTTCTTTCTTTCTTTTTTTATTTATTTGGAGAGAGAGAAAAGAGAGAGAGAGAGATCACAAGTAGGCACAGCAGGCAGAAAGAGAGAGGGGGAAGCAGGCTCCCTGCTGAGCAGAGAGCCAAATGTAGGGCTCGATCGCAGGACCCTGAGATCATGACCGAGCTGAAGGCAGAGGCTTAACCCACTGAGCCACCCAGGTGCCTCCCAAAGCTGTTTCTTGGACAGGCTTTCTGAATTGCTTGATAATCTCTGTACACTTGATACCAGGATCAGGGATGAGCTGAACAGGCAGCCTGAGTTATAACCTGAGTGGGCTTCTTTCATCTCATGAAGAAGACACTCAGAAAAGACTTTTACATGGTCAAATTTCCCTCCTGTTCAGTCCCTAGCTGTCCAAGTAAAGCCAAGAAAAGATGTCTGCACTATTTCTGAAGACCTTTTTCTATTTGTGTCATGGGAACAGAACTGTGCTTCTGTACCTGTGACCAAACTCAGTTTCTGAGTCTTTCCATTAATAAATCCCCCCACCCAACTAGTCCTGCCAATACCCTCACTGGAAACAGGCTGTTTTTCATCTTTCCACTGATTACTTAACGTTCTTTAGTAAGTATTAAAAGCCTCTGGCCTGGGTCAGCTCCCCAGCTGTGCCAAGTCTTAGCAGCAGCCACTCTGGCATCACCCTGAGCACCTTTCACGTGCAGATTCCTGGCCCTGCCGTTGGCCTCACACTTTGAAGGCAGTCGGGTCAAATTCAAGGACATGCTTGGGCAAGACACGGAGACTTAATGCCTCACAGAACCCTGAGACGGGTGGGGATGGTATCTCCCAGGAACTGCTATTCATGGATTTTGGGGACAGCTCCCTAAATACTGACGGCCTGCTCACGGCAGAGGTTTCAGACCCAGATTGGTTCCCGTGCAGATCAGCACTCCAGGCACCTCAGGGCTTATAAGCTGATCAGGTCTTGGCGGGCTTCACTCTAGGCGGTTCTGTCCAGCTTCCTTTTCTAAGTGTGAGAGGGCCATCTGGGATCAGAGAAGTCACCTAAGAAGGTATGTGACAGTGCCCACAGCCTTCCAGATCCTCCACATTAACTGCGTACAACAGCCTTGAAAGTGATGTTAATAGGCTTACTGTCCAAATAACTTACAAGTCCATATAACTGATGGAACCTATATTAAAGTTAGCATAGTTTGTTCATCTCAAGACTTCTCAGAGTCTTTAATAGAACGTACTTTATGACTCTCCAGGAGGGGGATGAAATAGGAAGGGCAGCCCATACTCTCTTCTCAACTCACAATTACCCAGAAATGAACATGTATCATCAAATACAAGGACTGGAAGGGACTCCTGAGGTCAAATAGTCCTAGCTAGGTCCATCGTTTTATAGATGAGACCACCAAAGTCAAGAAAAAAAGAAATCTGCTCCAGGTTACACTGCTAACAAGTGGCCCAAAGTTCGATGAGTGGCATTCTATTATTCCCCCAGACCACCATCCCTAACATTTAATCTCAGTCCCCTGGTAAACACCATAAAGCACTCTTGGGAAGCTCTCAGGTCATGAAGGAGAGTCAGAGACAAGCCGGGCTGTGAAGGGCCTTTTCCTTAAGAGTTTCCTTAAGTAGCCTCTGGAAGGAGCTGGGAATGCACTGCCTTAGCCTGTGAGGCAGTTGCAGGCCATCTGTCACACTGGACTTTGCCTTGCTGCAGGCTGGAGAAGTCAAGCCAAGTCCGCACAGTGTCCAGCAGCAATTTATTCTTTAAAGGGAGCCGGTTCCGATACAGGTAAATAGTGACAGTAAGTAATTGTTATGGACCTATTTTCAGACCCTTCTCTGGAGAACAGTGGCTCAGTGGTCCTTATCCTCGAAAACAAAGAAACTGGGAACCTTCAGAAAACCCCAAGGTTTCCATCCAGTTCTCCTGTCTCCTGTCCTTCTATTTCTTTCCTTCCCTGCCACAGTTTGGAGGGTTTAAGTATGTATCTTCTTCTGCCCTCAGAACAGCAGTGAAATAAGAACTGTGGCAGTGATGCTTTTCATGTCTGTCTAAAGATTTCTTTCTCTTTTTTTTGGCAATATTTCTGGAACATGCTGGACAATGGGAAATCCCAAAGACTCAAGATAGAGAGCTCTCTAAGATAAGCTGTCAGGACATCTTAGAACTTACCCAGCAAGCAAGCCTTTCTCAGTGACCTAAACATTGGGAAGGGCTAGGCCAGAAGGCATCTCCCACTTCATCAAAAGTATCTGACGCCTTAGACAAGAGCATAGTGCGAGAATACCATCTCATCCCTTGCTGCTTGTTTTATTATACTATTTATAGTGGCCGAGTTGCAAAGGAAGTAATGGAGTCAAGTGCAAAGATCAAACGGGAGCCACCAGAAATACACAGGTAGGCTGCAACAGACTTCCCCCAAAACCAGTTCCAGCTCAGATCCCAGAAGCTCCAAAAAGGGAAGGATAACACGGCAGGGAGGTGAAGAGATCTATCTCAGCTAAAGGCATGGGGAACAGTCTGACCCCGGTATCTCTGGTCCTTGAGGGAACCTGAGGGATGGCATAGTACCCAGTACCACGTCCTGGGTACTTCTCTACTGTCCTCCCAAATCCTGAAGGTGGTCACAGACCATGGAGGACATGTCCAAAATGCAAGATTTCCTTAGTTCTGGAATCAGTCCATTACTGAAAGCCAGGGATAGCCCCATAGCCCTATCACACTAGGTCAAAAATAGTTTTGAGATCCTTGCATTATGTGTAACTGTACATCATGTATATCTCCTAAACCTAGTAACATGCAAAAAGAATATGACTGGCCAAGATAGCTAGGGTTCACCAAGCAACCTGATCTCTGGGAATGGGAGCATTACTACCACCTTCACATGGCACATCCTTGCCACCAGCAGTCTCTGTCAGAAGTCAGAGAGGCTGCCATATGTTTCCAGGCACATTTTCTGTAGTACTGCTTATGTTGGGGCTCTACTCCCTGACCAACCTGCCCAGAGACCAGTGGTACCACTCCTGCACTAAAGCAGGTGGGTCTGGCATGTGAGGTGACAAACAAATCTAAAGCAGTGTCTCCGATTGGGATCTGGGAACTAAAGGCAAAAAGCAGGTATTAAAGACCTTTTTTAAACAAATAAATAAAACTTAACACAGCCAGACAATTCTAGCAGCTACTTCTCAACTCTGTGTCCTGACCACATCTGTCTGTGCACTGAATTAACAAAGTTCTCTTTTTCTTTAACCTCAGAGCAGGGATGGTTCCCAGCCGCAGCTGTCCCTCCATAACCCATGGCCCAAGGCTGAGCAGTGTCCCCAGGACCCGCAGAAGAGCTGTTCACATCTCCATCATGGAAGGTAAGCATAAGCTCTGCAGATGACAGTGGGGTTCCTCTACATTTTGTCCTGGACCACTTCCTCTCAGAGACTTTGAAAAGAAGTTACACTAGAGACCAGAGCACATTTCTCCAATGGAAGAGAGGTTTCAGGCAGTGGCTGGGTAATCCCACCCAGCCCTGATGAGGTGTAGTCTGAGAGGGGGTTTAAACCTGAGAGTGTTGGGCAGACCTTTGGGAGGCTATTATTGCATCTAACAAGGTTCCCTGCAGTTCTGAAACTGCTTTCCATCAAGAGACTTTTCACTTGTGTTACAGATTAGACTAGTCTCCACAGTTTAAAGGATCAGGGCGGCTGAGGCAGTTAAGTAAGAAATGAAAACTCCTAGTTCTAAAGCACTGCAATAGCTGCTACCACCTTCTATTGTGGGGTAAGGGGGTAGGAGTGGGGGAAATCTGTCCTCTTGCTATCTGAATTCTTTAACATGATCTCAGGAAATCTCACATGCCCCACCTCTCTCTCTCTTACCGTCCCTCTGGAGGAAGTGGGTCCTGAGAGGGAAGAGATGAAGTCTGTGAATCTTCACTAACCAGATGCTACAGCAGCTGGGCCTGGCACCTCTCCACTCCTGAGGTCATTAATCATTAGGAAACTCCTGGAATATTCCCCTCCTTGTCACTGACTCAGATGCCCCACAGGCTAGATACAGGTATAAAATTGAATGCTGTCATTCCCAAAGATGTTTTTGTAGGACCTCAGAAGATCTCAAGCAGCAGCAAAGAGCAGCAGGTTTACTTTAAACCTGTCCTGAAAGGTGGGGAAGGAAGACTCTTTGCCCTTTCTGTGGGAATGTTGATTAATGAAAACAAAGAACTGCTTAGGTTAGGAAGGATATCACTCTGCTGCTCCCCTGTGAGCATCATGGCTTTGTGTTTTGGATTTTGTGTGTCACTGACTTTGTATTATCTGTCTGGTATATAACTACAGTCTAGGGGTTGAGAACCCTGCCCGGGCAACCACAATCAAGTGCCTTAATTATTTGAGTATCTTGGTTGTTCTATTTGTAAAATAGGGATATCTTCCTTGTATACTCCATGGATTGTGAGGAAGGTGATGTACGTAGAAGTACTTTAAAGAGATTCAAGCATTTATTGGACAGGCAGCAAGTACGGTGCAAAGAGGCCTGGTCAGGAAGTCAAAGATGAGATTCAAATAACAGTTCTGCCATGTACTTTCTCTAGGGCACATTGCTCAACCTCTCTGAGCCTGTGGCCCCTACTGTAGAGTGGGGTGTGGGTGTGGGAGGGTGTCTTCTGAGCTATGAAGTATAACTGCTGTACAGAGTATGAAGTTACTGAGGTTTGTCATCAGACACAGGCTCCTGGTTTTCCTTCCAGTCTTAGGCTGAGCAGGAGAACTGAGCATAGCACTCATTGTCCCTCTTCTTTTAGGGTGTTCATCTCAGGAAAGCAGAATGAATTTCTTCTCTTTTGAGGAAACATAACTTTCTCCTCTCCCTGTGGCCCTTCTTCCTATCCATCCTGAGGTTGGAAGCCACCAGGTTCACATCAAAGCTCTTGTAAAATGTTAAGGACAGCTGTCCTCCCAGAGAAAAGGCCACCCTCTGGAGGAAGCTGGCACTAATACAGGTCTAGGGAAGAGCCTCACGCATTTGTTCTCCAGCATATGGAAGAATGTCCAGTAAAACCCATGTTCCCAGAAAAGAGAAGACAAGCTGTCCATGTGGGGATACAACTCATTTGTAGTAGTTGCCAAGCAGAGTTAGCAGAACTACTGAGACTCAGGAAACCAGTCCTTGAGTCTATTCCAAGACAAGCTACGAGGCTGCCTCAGTTCCCAACCAGCTCTGGCTGTGACTCCAGCATCCTCCCAGAACCTGTCTTCTCCTATTGTAGCAGCAGTAGGCTCTTTAGCATCTGAAACAGTTCTCTTTGCTTGTACAATGCCAGGGGAGGGTGCAGCAGGGAAAGGCCAGCAGGGAGAGGCCACCAAGGAAGCTAGTAAGGAAGAGACTTATAGGGGCAGGGCATACCCTCATAATCTCAGCCCCCACAGAACTTCACACCTGGTGGATGATAGCACAGCAGGCGCCCATGTGTCACCCCAAAAAGCCAACCTGCGGCTCACCCCCATGCCTGAGGCTGCCTGCAGACAAGAACAGCCTTCGTCTCCAGTCATAGCCCTCAGCCCAGGACCCATCAGATTCAGGAGGACAAAAGTAGAAGCACCTAAGAACGGCCCCAGCAGGAATGACACTGTGAGGAGAGGCAGATGGACATCTGGTGTGGCAATGGGGTGGCATGGGGGGGTAGATTTTTAGCATTTAAGTGGCTCTATCAGTGCAGGGATTATCAAGCCTGGGAAGATAAAAAGAATGGATTATTTCCCAGAGAGTTGAGCTATACCATCTCTCAAGAGGGGTTTCACCTTTAAAGCACCCAGCAAACACAGCTGACCCCCACCGTACAACTAACCAGACAGGAAAGGGCTGAGAGGGAAATGATGGGGGTCTCAGAAGAAGGGCACTAACCACCAAAACTCCCAGGAAGTTATGGACTTTTGAAACTGGCTCATGCTCCATCAGAGACTCTTTCCTATTGTCCATATGGCACATAAATTAATGTCACAGAAACTATTTGCCTTTTTCAGGGGGGAAAGCTTTGGTTGTTACCTCTAAAAACAATGGGGAAATCTCTAAAAAATGGGGGAAAAAAAAAACAACAAACGAAACCACTAACCTAAAAAAGACTACAATTTGAATTAGATCAGGTAATTCTCACAAGCTGGGACTGTTAAAAAGATGACTGTACACTGGCTGGCCCTCCCCTCTGCTCTCAGGGATGCCAAGAGACCACGTGTTGTTAGCACAGGCTTAGCCAGAGAGGATGCTCAGGTATGTTGATTCCTTTTGTTCATCAAGCTCTGTGGGGCACAGCTCAGCAGCTGGGGCCAAATAGCATACCGCCCATTTCCGCCCCACAGCTGCCACCTCACACTTCAGGCCACCCAACCCAACGCCCGATGTCTTTATAGCCTCACATCCTGCATTTTCTGCAACTATGTGATCCTTCCTATTCTGTGAGACTATTCTCTGCCCTCTCTGTACCGCACGCTCTGAGAAGTCTGGGGCCCTTATACGGGCCTCTGGGAAACATCACATGCTAGGGAAGCATTACTTTTTATGGCTCTAAGTGCTTCTGACTGAATCCAGTCCCTGATAACGCTGGCCTCTCAGAGCTGTTCCTTCCCTGAAGCGCAGCCTGCTCGGTCTCACAGAGCTGACATTCTCTTCTCCAACACGAGACACTGTGAAGGAGCTGCCGTGGCTTGAGGTCAGCAAAAATCCTTTGCCCCAGTCAGTCTTCCATCCTTTCCCTCTGTATCTCCCCTGACTGGCTGGTTTCCATGAAGAGATCAGCTGGTTTCCACTGAAGAAGTATCTGCCTTCCTGGCCACCATGGGGAAGAGTCTGATTAAGATTCACACCAGAGTCCGAGTTCAGCTCCGGTTGACTAATCACTGCCTTCGGCCACTGAGTGTGCGCATCCTGAGGATGGGGCCCCGGCTCCAGGGTAGGCTCCTGACCACTGTGTCCCCCTGCCCACAGGGAGCCACCGCTGGGCAAGGCAATCAGCTGGAGCACATCCAAGGTAAAAAAGACTCCTCTGTCAGCTCCCACCCATGGTACCCACCCTGTCTTCCCAGAATAACAGGTTTGATGAAGGGGTGGTGGTTTCTAGTGAACCCAAAGTTCTATACAAGACTAGCCTGACCTAGCAATAATAACTTTGCAAGTGAGGTCTGTTGAGGGTATAGAAAACTAACACTGAGTAATTTTATCTGTCAAGCAATCTACTAGAAATGCATACGTATCCATTATCTTATTTACTGATAATGTATTTATTATAATGCAGTTTCTCTCTGATATAACTTATAATGTAGTTTCTCTCTGATATAATGGGCTTTGCCTCGGTCTCCTTCCCCACCAAGCTTAGGGCTGAATTGGAGGCCAAGCTAAGTTTGCACTGAAGTGCCTTCTGGCAGCTAAGCTCATCATGCTTTGGAAGATCTGAAGGGGTTGTCTTTGTGAGGGGACAGCCTCTAGAAAGGGTATGAGAAGTGCTTTGCTGGGAGTGCTGAGGTTTCAGGGGAAGGGGAGTGGAGGAGTGGGTGGGAAAGGAGCTGAACCAATACATGTATGATCAGGGCATAAAGGTTTGTGTTCTATCAGGGACTCATTACATACTACCAGGTATATATTCCTCATGCTGCTTATGCAAATGCAGGAATAAAGGAGAAAAAATGGAGAAAAAAGATCAAAGGAGCATCAAGAGCTCTGGAACAAGGGGCACACTCTTTTTTTTAATTTTATTTATTTATTTGACAGAGAGAGATCACAAGTAGGCAGAGAGGCAGGCAGAGAGAGAGAGGAGGAAGCAGGCTCCCTGCTGAGCAGAGAGCCCGATGCGGGACTCGATCCCAGGACCCTGAGATCATGACCTGAGCCGAAGGCAGCGGCTTAACCCACTGAGCCACCCAGGCGCCTAAAGGGCACACTCTTAATTCACATTATTTCAGAACAGTTTCTTGGGCAAATGGGACCTAAATTGAAGGCAAATGTAGGCTATAGACTTAATTCATCTTGGCCCAAACGCTAACAATATGATCCATTAGCATCAGGAAACAGAGGCTTGCAGGCTATCTGTGCCTTTGCCATTACCAGCCAGCCACATGTCATTAGGCAAGCTCTGTAACCTCTTGCCTTCATGACTTTGTGGAAAGATGAAAGCACTTTAAAAAGTTTAAAACACTATACAAACTTAAGATTTTAGCACAGGGGAAAACAAAATACAACTAGGATCATGAGGAGCTCCTGAAAACAAGCTGAGAGCTAAAGCAAATATACTGAGGGTGAGGTGATAGGGAGTATAGGTGGACAGCAGGGGGCTGCTGTTGCCAGTCCACCCCACCCATTTATAATGCAGATTCCAGGATTTGTTCCTGGAGAGAATCCTTAACTGTACCTATGCTAAAATGGGTTCCAGCAGGCTAGGCAGGCAGGCTGCCCAGGTACATATGGCTACACCACAAGAGAACCAAATGAAACACTATTTCTGAAAGGTGACTGCCACCTTTTAACAGAGACCCTTGGGCTTCTGAAGTTAGCCCTGAACTTAAAAACTCCCTAATCAGCCCTAGTTAGGTCAAACCTTTATAGAGCTGGGAATCTGGTTCGGTCTGCAGCAGAGCAATGGAAGGGGGACTAGCTTCTCTTGCCATTGACTACAAAGGCAGAGAAAGCCAGAGCCACTCTGGCACCTCAGAGTAACCACGAATGGAAAATGCAGACATTGAACCTGAAACAAGAAGCCATTTCCCTGGAAGCATTGTGGGCCATACTTGGTGACTCTGGGCCCATATCCTCCAGCCTAATGGCTGCTGTTTGGCTGACAGAGTAACCAGCTCCTGTTTTTCACTAACAAGAAATTGAGCCTTGGAAAAGAGACTGTTCCATCTAAAAAAGTAAAGAGATAATAGGTAGTTTTAGGGGATAGAGGACCCTTTCTCCTGGTGGATATAAGAAAATTTCCACCCTTACCCAACAAGATCTTCTCAGAGACCACTCTGTACTCTGGTATATGTAATAGAGGAATTGTCAGCCTGTTGTGGACCCAGCTCATTGTAAAGTGAAAAAAAAGCTAGCTAGCCAAGTGCTATTCCCAAAGAGCAGATAGGGTTTTCACATTCCCTAAAATCAGGACAGCTAGAAGAGGTAGGCTAAAGAGACCATCAGCAGGAAACCAAAAGATGACCTCGAGTTCAAGGAGCTGCATGCTAACTGCATGTTAGAAGGAAACACAGTTCCAGAATCAATATCTAATGAGGCCCAGTAAAGCAAAATAGTCTTCTCCTCCCCCTTTCTGCCTCTCAAGGCCCTTGGCCCAAGAGGGAATCTTGAGCTCCCCGAACTGGGGCCCCAGCTCTGAATTAGGGAGTCTGTGATTCAGGTGTCTTTGAATTGGGGCTAAAACCAGGCCCAGGACATCAAAAGCCAGAAAGAAAGAATCTTGAACAAATCTTGCCAAAACCCTAAGCACAAAGGAAAAAAAAGAAAAGAAACTTCCAACCACAGCCATTTTGGTGTCTGCTTCTCTTATCCTCTTCCTGATACATCAGAACAGTGCAGTGGCCACTGCAAAATTTGGTAACCATATAAAACAGAATGGGTCCTGCCTCCACCAGACAGCAAAGTGTACACTAGGACCCAGAAAGCCTACTCATATTACTTTTGCCTTTCCAGGCCTGGAGTCCCTACGGGACAGTGCCCATTCCACACCAGTGCGTTCTTCCTCCCATGGGGACACCTTCCTGCCTCACGTGAGAAGCAGCCGGGCAGACAGCAATGAGCGAGTCGCTGTGATTGCAGACGAAGCCTACAGCCCTGCAGACAGTGTGCTGCCCACACCTGTGGCCGAGCACAGCCTGGAGCTGATGCTGCTTTCCCGACAGATCAATGGGGCCACCTGCAGCATCGAAGAGGAGAAGGAGTCTGAGGCCAGCACTCCAACTGCTGCAGAGGTGGAGGCCCTTGGGGGAGAGCTGAGGGCCCTCTGTCAGGGGCACGGCAGGCCAGAGGAGGAACAGGTGAATAAGTTTGTTTTAAGTGTGCTCCGTTTGCTCCTTGTGACCATGGGACTCCTCTTTGTTTTGCTCCTCCTCCTGATCATCCTTACCGAGTCCGACCTTGACATTGCCTTTTTCCGTGATATCCGCCAGACCCCCGAATTTGAACAATTCCACTATCAATACTTTTGTCCCCTCAGGCGATGGTTTGCCTGCAAAATCCGCTCAGTGGTGAGCCTGCTCATTGACACCTGAGAAGGCATGACTCCTCCTAATAACTAGCCAGGTGGACCAAGGAGCCCGGCTACCCATTCCCAGCAATGGGACCCATCGCGGAACCATCGGCACATGTACCAAGTCCTCCTCTCATGACTCAAAGTCCACAGCCTAGGAGGGTCATTTCCCAGAAGAAAAAAAGGATAGGCTCATGCCCTGTCTAAACAAACTGGGAAAACTCATTTCCTTCAGAGGTTCTTTCAAGAAAGGCTCAGCGACTCTGTTTCTCATCCTCCCAATTTGCAGGATAATTTTTGGTTGTGAATTTTGATTTTTCATAGATGTGTATTATTTTCAAAGTATCAAATAAAAATTTATTTTACTATTACTGATTATTGCAGTAGTGTCACCTAGCAGATGGGACACTAGTTGAAGACTGGAGAGCTGCTGTCTTCTGTATTCTGCAGGAGCTTTCCTACTGGGCTCCAGGAGACTCATCAGTGCAGCCTCAGCAGGGCAGGCAAGGGGTCTGGACAATGGGAACTATCTAGGTTTTCTGGCCAGACAGAAATTTTTTAAAAAGTAAACATCCATGTAGAATGATTAAATGGAAAGTTGCTTCTTATGATGGTCTGAGTTGGATTTTCTTTTCCTTTTGTTTTTTTCAAATCTGAGCAGAGTGGGCATCTGAAGGGACCACCGCTACAGCAGCAGCAGCAACAGGGGTGGGGTAAGTCTGTCCCCTTAGAATAGATCCTAGTGGGCATCACCATGAGTCTTGTATAATGAACTTATTAGACTTCTGTGATTTTTCTTCTGAAGAACCTCAAGATTTTTATAGTGTTCCACAGATGTTAGTTGAATTCAATGGTGCCAGAGATAGGACTATCAGAAATGTTGGACAGAGTGTACTTAACAGAAACCAGAGCCAAGGTACTTGAGAAACTGTTGAGATTCAGAAAGCAGTACCTATTTTGTACAACCCCCCGCAAAAAAACTATTTCAATTTATATTTTAACAAGAAATGTTATTTTCTTATCAATTCATATTTTGTTTTTACTTTATGGATTAAGAAAATAGAGCCTGATGAACTAAACGATGCAAGAAAGAAACTGATCCTGAGAATGGAAAGCTTCAGAAAATAGAATTCCAAGATCAACAAACAGCCTTGAAAGGGACCAGGGAAAGAATCTCTTTGAACAGGCATACTAAAACGTTGCCTACATAAGAAAAATGGTGAATGTGGTAGAGACCAACACTTAGTTGTAGAAATACTGCCCCCTAGGGTCAACCTCCACATCAGGAAAATAAAAATTGTAGGAAAGCATTGGCCATCCTTGCTGAAGGAAGCTGTGGAAGCCATGCAGAAGAACAGCACAGGAAGGGTGAGTGTGGGGTCCAAGACCCAAGCTCTGCAAACTCTTCACAACTCACAAGATCTTGTTTTCATCTCAGGGAGAGATTTCTAAGTCATCTGGGGCCTGAGGACTCATTTAAGGATGGTCAGTATACATGTACCTGGGAACCCCACAACAGTGGAGCTGCTGCTAACATCCTATGATGTTGGGCAGCCCCAAATGCAGAACAGAATGAGTCACTTGTAGATTTGCTCTCCCCTAGTTTGTCCTCTGAAATAGCAGAATCATGTCCATGTACAGAGTATAACAGCTGTAGAATTAATAAGGGCCACAGGGTGGGGGAGTGGATTGTGTAATTTTAAATGCCCCTTCATCTAGACTAGGGGTTGGCAAACTACTTCTGTAAAGTGCCAGATAATATTTTTTTAGTTTGGTTTTGTGGGCCATACTCTGTAGCAACTACTCAACTCTGCCGTCATAGCACAAAAACAGCCATCCACAGGTAATACATAAACAAACGAGTGTGACTATGTTCCAATAAAAGTTTATTTATAAAAATAGATAATGAGCTGAATTTGGACCACAGGCCATAATTTGCCAACCCCATCTAGACAGTAAAACTGCTCCTTACCAGTATGTTAGCAGAAAGAGGGCCGGCTCTGCTCCCATTCCTGACTTGCTACAGATCCAGGACCATTTCCCAGTGGCAAAACTGGGGATGTTTGTATAAAGGGTGCTTGAACAACCAACCAGCAAAGAGGTATCTGATGCCAAGATGAGCAAGATCAAGTGCTGAAATGCTAAAACTCGACCAGAATCTAAGAATGGAAGAAGAATGTCTGATCATTTCCATACCAGCAACAATTTGGGCAGAATTACAAACATCTATTTACCAAGTGACAAGACAAACTGAGGGAGATCCTAGTAAAAATTAGGGATCACTTAGAACCAACTAGCCACTGCCACTTGTCATCTACACAGGAAAAGCTTTATTTAGCACAGTACTAAAGTGAAAAGTAGACTCAGAGATGAAAAGGCTGTCAGGAGTTAAGGGGGCTGGTTTTAACCTGGATATCTACTGTCTTATGCAACATAGCAGATTATCTTTTAGTGTAGTGTTCCTACCTCAGTCTGTAGAATATGGTGTTTCTATGCAGTGAGTGATAGCCTTGACACTGACCTTTCATACTCACATTAAAGAAAGATGCAGTATTCCATTTCCTGGTATGTTACTTGTGTCTAGAGTTCTAACAAAATAATAGTCCATACCACTTCTAAGAGCTGGACTTTGCTCTCTGAACAGAATTTTTGGGTTATTTTTTTCCACGGCTTACCCCAGAAAATACAGATAGTAAAGTTTCCTTCGATTTGCTTTTCAAATACTGCTTGAATAACAAACCTCCTTTGTTGATGACTAGTCTTTTTTTGGTATCTCCCCATCATTAAACATTGTTCACATTTTTAACCTGGTTTAACTGTGTTCCACTATGTCTCCCATTTTCTCTCAAAATTAGTTTGATCTCATTGTAGAAAATAAAACAATGGTTTCCATAGCTTCATCCATCAGAGGAAATAAAACTCTTACTAAAGAATAGTGTACTGCATCTTTAAGCAGTAGAAGGTAAACTACCTGCAAATGTGAATTTCTTAGTTTCATTAAAAAATATAGTTGTTAACCTTTCGTGTGCCAAAAATTCTAAGTTACATTTTTCCTTCAAAGCAATGTACTTTTTTCTACATATGCAGTATGTAGTTAGCATAAAATCATTGGTGCCATGAAAATTATTTTTAAACTTAAATAAATATTTAAATATCATGGAAGAGTGGACTCTTTTTTTAACTTCTAGCTTGTCTCACTTTTTCCTCAAAGTTACCAACATGTAGATAAAACGATACCAGGGGTATTGTTAAAGCCGACTACTAATTCATGACTAGAATCACTTAAAAGAGTCATTTTGGCTTATATCCATCTTTATCCTTGTCCCTCTCCCCAAATAAATACGATTAAGAACTTGGAAGCTGTAATAATGGAATGATTTTGCAGATGAATTGGATCTCATTTTTCTCCTGAGGAAAATCAAGGAGTAATTTTCCCAAGGCTACATAGTCAGTCTTGAACCCAAAAGTAGAACCTAGATGGTACAGGTTACCTGGCTGGCTCAGCAGGTAAAGACTCTTGATCTCAAGGCTGTGAGCCTGAGCCCTACAGTGGGTAAAGAGATTAGTTTAAAAATTTTTTTTTAATTTTTTAAAAATCTTAAAAATACAATTAAAATTAAAAAGAGACCTAGATGGTCTAGCTTCTAGACCAGTGTTTTACTCAAGCCTGAACTAAGAGGGAGAACAAAAAACACTTCCTGTGAAAGGAACAGAATGGTGTCACCACTATAGTAACCTCATAATTACAACTTACAAACTACATTCCTATACCTCACCTGATTATGTAACCATCACTCAGGCTATGGAATTGGTAATGGTCTTCTAAATTCCCTGAGGATGAAAGGTGAAACTAGGTTCTACTGTGCTAGTTTATTATCTCTGTTTTCATTTCTACCTGCCCTTCAATGCTCCATTCTGCTACCAGATTATCTTCCTAAAGCACCAATCAGGTTATATTACACACCTCCAAATTTTCAGAAGTTCCTATCACCTATAAAATGATATGTAGGATCCTGTCTTAGTGGAGTGGTTTTTGTTGTTGGTTTTTTGTTTTTTGTTTGTTTGTTTGTTTGTTTGTTTTATGACAAAAGTCTTTGCTTAAAGTCATCTGCAGAGAGAAAAGCCAAAGAACCACTGGATGTGAGTGACTGCCCATGATCCAAAGCTTTAAAGCAGCTATTCTTCTCTGGATTCCTAATGAAGATTCCCCTATGTATATACCCTTTTAGGGCTCCACCATCCACTCCCTCTGCTTAGGGTTCCTCAACCATAACTAAGCCCCTCCGCACATGATTACATTGCTGGTTTTAGTTCATGAACAGGTTTCCTTTCCTCTACATACCCATACCCTCTTCCTCTACCCTTACAAGTTGCTGATGGAGTAGAATCAAACAGGCAAAAGATACTTTTAAAACGTTTCCTCTTACAACTTCCATTTTAGGAAGAGATACCTTAAAATGTTTTACTCCTGACTGTTATCTTCCTCACAAATTTCACCTTTTCATTTGAAAATCCAAAAACATCTATAGCCAAATGAACCCAAATATGGATCTATGCTGTCCTGGAACTAAAACTCCTTACTGGCCTTCAGCACAATACCACAAAGGAAAAACCAAAAGAAGTACAAATTGAGAAGAGACAGCCTAACAAATAGCACACTTAGGTTTTTGGAATCTGGAGTTAGAGGGCATATATTCCTTCCTCTTGAGTTTGATACAGAAGGCACATGTGCCTGCTCTCCCCACTTCCCATGTACTGTAACTAAATGAAAAGATTTAAATCTCTAATCACAGCCCTCAAGCTCCCTGCTTTCCTGGAGAACTGCCTTTTCAAAGTCATCTCTGTGGAAAGGAAATTCAAAGACCTGAATACCAAAATAGGACTGAATCAACTCAGATTTTATCAATTCCTGATCATCTATAGTGTCACCTACCTGTCCACATATGATGAGAATCATCTCCTTCCTCCTTAAAGTCACATAAAGAAAGGCTGGGCATCTCAAAGAAAATGACTCAAGGGGAATAGAGAACTTACATGCTTAAAGGATATCATAAAGCACAACCTAAAAAAAAAGTTTATCCCAAAAAGAGAGAGCAATCGAAATATACAAGCAATTACAGTAGCCACACAGCTTTAAGCAAGTCTCTGGGAGAAGTACCTTTCACAACAGATTATAGTTTAAAGATGTCCTAAGGGAGACAATTTTCTTTTATGTGCTTTCTAGATTTAAACAATTTCTCCATTATACAGCTTGTCACTGAGAAACAAGTCCCCCCACTCTCCTACCTTCCTGCATTGCCTCAAGAAGACAGAACTCTATTAAGTGGAATTAAATATAAACAGCAGAGTTTATGAAGCTGAAATGGGAAAAAAAAAACCACGAAAGTGAGAAACATCAAGAATTTGCTAACATTTATTGCAGAAACCAGGCAATTACCACCAAGAATTCAAAGCTTAAATGATGGTACTAATTTTGATGCGAGTATTTTTCAATATCGTAAAAAAAAAAAAAAAGCAATTCTCACAGAAGTTGCCACTCTGGAAACAAATGAAGTGGTATAAAAAAGGGAAAGGAAGCCTAGAGGCTTCATTTACTATCTCCAGGGAAGTTTAATATAAGTCAACCTCACTTAGCTTTACTTTCCATTTCATAAATTAATTTTCCATTTCACGTACCAATTCCTTTATTCCTATCGTCAAGAAAATAGAGAACTCTTATTACTTATAAACACTCACAACCTACTTAATAGACTAGGCCTCAAAATTAGACTTAACCTCTAATTACAGAGAAGGAAACTATACATGTCATTTTATTTCTGTGATATATAATTTGAAAAGATATTTTCTCTTAGAATTCAAATATATTGCCAAAAACTATTTACAATAGTCTTTCAGTAGTAGTTTGGCAAAGAAGAGCAATTAAAAAATTCAGATAGGTGCTATCACACAGAAATGTTAGTCACTGAGCTAAGCAGCTACCCTTCCAACAAACGCATTCACATAGCACTAACTTCTGAAAAAAGTTTATGGCATTTTATCATAACATTTCCCCCCAATATGAATTAGGAATGAAGGTATTCACTTAATAAGGCTAATGAATCTCCTCTGGAGAGTTTAAAGGCAAGGACAGATGAAGATCTCTGGGACTTTCTAAGGCAGGAGTTTTCACTTTTTTCACCATGACCCACAGTAGTACCACAGTAATAAATACATGTTTCACATCGGAATATGCATATTCATATACAGTTACATATATGTAAGCACATATAACTAAATTTCACAAAACAACACTTATCCATTACATTTATTATTCTTTACTATTTCGTTCTTTTTCCTTTTTTTTAAAGACTGGTCATGGCTACATGGATTTCATGTGAATAGCTACAAGCCAGTCTGGAAAACACTGGTCTGAAGGCAATCTCACACTGGATTACAAGGTCAGGCATATCCAAACCCTGTCCTAGCAGCCCTACGATTCCTTGGCCGTGCTTCAGGAGCCATCTAAAGGAGGTAAAAGGGTCAGCACACAAAGACAGGGCCCTGCCCAAGTGAACCAAGGCTTCTCAACAAGTATCTTGGGATTTCACATAAAATTTAATTTAAAGGCAGGAGGAAAAAAAGAATTCTCGATTAAAAAATAAGTTTCATAATCACTAAGTTAGATGACCTTTCAGGATCCCTTCCAGTGTGAGTCTAGAAATATTCACTCCAAACTACGAAATAAACCACAAATCCAAATATCACTACAGAATCAAAACTTATCATGAAACCACAAGAACTTTTAATACTGATCATTCAAAGCTTTGTAATTTATAATGCCAGAATTTCTCAACATACTGCCTGATTAAAAGTGCTGAAGGCATCATAGCCTCCCCTCAAATTCCTTTCCTAATCTACAGAAATGACTTAAAAGGCTTTTCCCTTACTAAACATGTAAGTATGTAACTGTCCCTTACTAAACATGTAAGTATGTCACAGTTCTTATTAATAAAGCAATTTTATATTAACTAAGTAGAACATATTTTTTAAAAGGCCAAGCCACATGAATTACTAGGCTCCTTAGATACTGATTAATTTGAACCAATTTTGATGTTGCTAAACCAAACACTCAGCAACTTTCTTAATTCATAAAAACATGTACCTTTCCACTGGAATTACCTCCAGCCAAAATATACCGAGTTGGGTGCATAGTGTTGATGGAACACACAGAGACCAGACTTTCTCCACCAAAAAAAGAATGCACCTGCTGTCCTGACTCATGGAAGATTTCCACACGTCGTGGATGAGCCATGCTGCCAACGATGACACAGTCTTCTTGTTTAGGGTCCCACACAGCCTGAAACCTGGTCAGCCATCGCCCAGTGATAGTGTTGTGCCTAGTGAAAAACACAATTTTTTTAAAGGATTGTGTTAAATGACTCAAAGCAGCAATGGGCAGAAAGTAAACATGGCATTACTCCTAAATGCTGGTATTCTCTGCCAAGTTTCTTTTCATTAAGTTACTGAGTTACCATCAGCCTAATTTCATATAAAAATGAAATCAGGACAGAGATGATGTCTTCTGTACTTCTGAATCTCCCCTGCTTAGTGGTTGTACTCAGTGGATGGTCACTGTGTATTAAAATAGCACCTTTTTTGTTCACTATTTCTTAGCTCAATGGTCTCCATGCCCTCCCTTTTTTTACACATACAAAACAGAAGCCCTAGAAGTAAAAAATATATAATCTATGTTACTACCATTTTAATAGGATCTATAATCCCATATTTGTATTCCCCTGATAACCAAACCCTGAAATCATTTTATATTCCATACAACTTTTATTTATTTATTTGAGAAAGAGCGTAAGTGGATAGAGGCGCAAAGAGAAAGGGAGAAGCAAACTCCCCGCTGAGCAGAGAGCCCAATGTGGGACTCAATCTCAGGACCCTGGGATCATGACCTGAGCTGAAGGCAGACACTTGAAAGACTGTGCCACCTAGGTGCCCCACCCCATGCAACTTAAAGTAAAAAATACATTTGAGGCTCAAGAAATCACAAGGGAAATTAGGAAACACCTAACAAATGAAGAATGAAACACAACACACCAAAATTTATGGAATACTATGAAAGCAACAGTAAGGGAAATTCATAGCACTAAAAAAGAAAAGATCTCAGGGTGCCTGTGTGGCCAGTCAGTTAAGTGTCTGACTCGATTTCTGCTCAGGTCATGATCTCAGGGTGGTGAGATCAAATCCCATGTCAGGCTCTGCCTTCAGTGCGGAGTCTACTTCTCTCCTTCTCCCTCCCCTTCTGCCCCTCTCCCCACTTGCACTCACTCTCTAAAATACAATTTTTTAAAAAATATTTTATTTATTTATTTGACGGACAGAGGAAGCAGGCTCCCTGCTGAGCAGAGAGCCCGATGTGGGGCTCAATCCCAGGACCCTGGGACCACGACCTGAACCGAAGGCAGAGGCTTAACCCACTGAGCCACCCAGGCGCCCCTAAAATACAATTTTTTTAAAAATGGGAAAGGCATGTGGGTGGCTCAGTCAGTTAAGCGTCTGCCTTCAGCTCGGGTCATGATCCCAGGATCCTGGGATGGAGACCCCATCAGGATCTCTGCTCAGCAGGTAGCCTGCTTCTCCCTCTAGCTCTGCCTAATTGTGTACTTTCTCTCTCCCTCTCTCTCTGTCAAATAAATAAAATCTTTTTTAAAATTTTGAAAAAATTTTTAAATCTCAAAATGAACACATTATACCTCCAAGAACTAGAAAAAGAACAGACTAAGCCCAAAGTTAGCAGAAGGAAGGAAATAATAAAGATTAGAGCAGAGATAAATGAAAAAGGGGAACAGAAAAACAATAGAAAAACAGAGTTGGTTTTTTGAGCAGATCAACAGAACTGACAAGAAAGAAAATGCAAGTAGCTGAAATGAGAAAGAGAGGACATTACAACTATGTCACAAAAACCGAAAAGGATTATATGAGAACAGTATGAATAATTATATGCCAAGAGATTGGTTAACCCAGGAGAAATAGATAAATTCTCAAAAACATACAACTTACCAAGACTGAACCATGAGGAAACAGAAAATCTAAATAGTCCTATAACTAAGGAGATTAAAACAACAATCAAAAACTTCCCAACAAAGAAAACCCCAGGATCAGATGGCTTCCCGGGAGAATTCTACCCAACATTTAAAGAATTAACCCAGAGATGCCTGCGTGGCTCAGTTAAGCATCCAACTCTTGATTTTGGCTCAGGTCATGATCCCAGGGTCCCAAGATCGAGCCCCTCGTCGGGTTCCCTGTTCAACGGAGAGTCTACTTCTCCCTCTCCCTCTGCCTGCTGCTCTGCCTACTTGTGCTCTCTGTCAAATTAATAAATAAAATATCTAAAATAAATAATTAAATAAAATAAAATGACAGACTAACATCCTTAATGAATATTGATGCAAAAATTCTCAACAAAATACTAACAAAATGAACTCAATAGCAAGGATTATACACCATGACCAAGTTGGAGCTATACCTAGAATACAAGGATGATTCAACACGCAAAACTCATTTGATAGAATATAACAAATTAAGAGAATAAAGGATGAAAACATGATCATTTCAACAGATGCAGAAAAATCATCTGACAAAATCAATACCCTTTCTTTTTTTTTTTTAAGATTTTATTTATTTGTCACAGAGAGATATCACAAGTAGGCAGAGAGGCAGGCAGAGAGAGGGGGGAAGCAGGCCCCCTGCTGAGCAGAGAGCCCAATGCGGGGCTCGATCCCAGGACCCTGAGATCATGACCTAAGCTGAAGGCAGAGGCTTAACCCACTGAACCACCCAGGTGCCCCAAAATCAATAACCTTTCACGATAAAAAACATTCAATGAACTAGGAACAGAAGGAAATTATCTCAACATAATAAAAACTATCTGTGAAAAGCCCGCAGCTAACATCGTACTTAAAGGTTAAAGACTGAAAACTTATCCTCAAAGAGCAGGAAAAAGGCAAAGATGCCCACTCTTGCCATCTCTATCCAACATACCATTGGAAAACTGGAAGGACAAGAGACACTAACCTAAATTCCAGGTGTTCACAACTACACAGATAGCCAGATCCTGCATGTGAGGAATCACAACTACACCAACAAGCATTTGATAAGGAGGACATTCTGAACAGTCACTTGATAATCAACTGGATAAGAAAAAGAAGTAACAGGACTATATATTAAACTCAAAAAAAAACCTCTGTGCACCAAAGCAAACAATCAACAGAGTGAAAGACAACCCCCCAAACAGTGGAAAATCTCTGCAAATCATTTATTTGATAAGGGGTTAATATGCATAATATATAAGGAACTCCCCACAACTCAAAACAAAAATGACCCAATTCAAAAGTGGACAAGACTTGAAGAGACAATTTGACAAAGATACAGAAATGGCCAAAAAACATATGAAAAAAATGTTCAACAAGAATGCAAATCAAGGGGCGCCTGGGTGGCTCAGAGGGTTAAGGCCTCTGCCTTCGGCTCAAGTCATGATTTCAGGGTCCTGAGATCGAGCCCCGCATCGGGCTCTCTGCTCAGCAGGGAGCCTGCTTCCCTTCCTCTCTCTCTGCCTGCCTCTCTGCCTACTTGTGATCTCTGTCTGTCAAATAAATAAATAAAATCTTTAAAAAAAAAAAGAAAAAGAATGCAAATCAAAACCACAATGAGATATTACCTCACAACCATTTAGATAATCACAATAAAAGAGTAGAATGATTAACAGAAAGAGAAATTAGAACTCTGGTGCACTGCTGGTAGGAATGTAAACGGTGCAGCCCCTACAGAAAAACAATATGGAGGTTCCTCAAAAAATTAAAAAAATTCCTCTTCCTGGGTATATATCCAAAAGAATTCAAAGCAAGATCTTGAAGAAATATTTGCACATCCATTTTCACTGCAGCATCATTTACAATAGCCAAGACGTAGAAACAAACCCACTGTCCATCGACAGATGAATGGATAAACAAACTGTGGTATATACATACAATGAGTATTATGCAGCCTTAAAAAGGGAGGAGGTCACATGCTAGAACATAAGGGAACACTGAGGACACAATGTTGAGTGAAATAAGCTAGTCACAGAATGACAAATACCATGATTCCACTCACATCAAGTGTTTAAAGTAGTTAAAATCACAGAAATGTAAAGTAGAAAGATGGCTGCAAAGGTATGGAAGGGAGAGAGAAGAATCAATGTTTAATGGGCATGAAGTTTGAAAAAGGAAATGAAGATGGGAAAATTTGTAAAAAAGGAAACAAGCACACTTAAATGTAGCCTCCACAGACTTTAAAATGCATGGTATAACAACATATATGGCACACTCTGGTCCCAACTTCACAAATACTGATAAAGAGGGATGTCCAGAAGATGGCACTGAAGTTGGATATAAAATACACACATTAAAAGTAGCAGATGCAAAAAGAAGGTAACTAGAGAAAGTTTAAGTGGGAAGGTAGGGAAACCCTTTAAGTCCACAACAAACAGGTACAAACAGAAGAGCTTTAGATGGCCTCACAGCTGGTAAGAGGTTATGATTTTCCTTAATAAGAGAACATAAGTAATTCAAGTGGAATAAAGTCATTCACCTTAACCAAAAATAACCACCCAGCTGCAAAGAATAGCTATGGACTAAAAGAGATTGAACCCTTTGAAGACGGAGAGAACCTGGAAGCAAGAACCCTTCTGGATAGGAACTAGCAACCTGGGACACTAAAAATACGTATTACAAAAATTCAGACCTACTATATCGTTTTGACAATCAGATGTCTAACATATATGGAAACCTACCTGATGGTAGTGAGCAAAGGAATCTCAGAGGATATACAGCTGCTGTCAAAGATTCTGCAAAACAAAGATCAAGAACAACGTAACACACTTTTTACTGTTTCTTAAAAATTTTCTGAAAGAAAATCAGTGTATTTACCAAGTTCTTCACTGGTTCATGACACGAAATAAGATTGCTATTTTAAAATATACAAGATCAGGCTTTAATAAACTTCAGCTAATATATTTAACAAAAATTACAAAAAATATTATAAAATTCAGAGCTTTATAGTTTGGTGAAGAAATAATTTATTTAAACACTATTACACCAAATTTAAAATTCACATTATAAAGTAATACTCTGGATCCTATATTGAGATTCACAATAATTACAGACCATCTATAAAGGGATGTGGTCTGAAAACATACAAATAACCTAAAAATTTCTGCACATATCAAGAGCAATTTCCCCATGAGACTCATTATTTGAGGGACTAACAGTGTCACTTCCAAAGACTGGTAAGACTACGACTGACCAGCAACCATGGGAAGCTCTTGTAGGGTAGCTCGAAGAGTCCAGGAGCCTATACCTGGTACCCTAACAGAAAGAAACTAACCACATCACATCACCTCCCTGTTCTTGCACCTAGCTATTCCAATGTAGTTTCTTGGCACCTACGGCTTATTGCCTAATAAGATTACTAGAAAGCTAAATCACTAACAGCTAATATAAACTCTGCAGTACAAATGAACAGGAATGGTTAAAACAAGTAGCTTCTGATACAAAGAACTGTATGGGTAAAAAGGAGACACTGGACTGCCACTGCTTGGTGACTAAATCTCAATACACCCACCTGGTAATGCTCACAGACTTTACTAGAAACTGGAGACCTGTCACAAAGTAAGGACAAGGCTCTTCCCAACAGAAAAGTCTAAACAGAAATTAGGTGCCTTTCTAGAGCTTGGAGTACACAGTACACATCCAACAGATACCTGTTGAATGAATAATGAATGGATTCCAGAATTAATTAAGGTAAAATTATAAAATGACAAATCCTTACAATGCTAAGCGAAACGAGGAATTAAAGAAGAGAACAAAATCATTTCCTCTGTAGTTGTATTAACATTCTCCACATTTTTTATAGTCATTATTTTCTATTTTTGGTTCAGTTGGTTTAGATCACATTTTTAAAGCCATTTTTAGGAAGTAGCTACAGAAAGGCACCAAAGCTGAAACCATAAAAACTATATCCAGTGGTTTATACAAAAGTTAAATTATTGCTATCTTTTCTGCCTGCCCCTGGCCTGGGACTCTGCAGTTTCCACTCAGAACTTCATGTGAAGGGTAGGCGCCACTAGCCCCAACCTAAGAGTCTGTCCAGATGCTAAAATTATCCTTCTTCCAACTATCACAAGCCTGGTTTTCCTGAGACTTCTGGGATCACTCAGTGCTGAAAGGGAAACCTGACATCTACTCCCTGTAGACCTTCCCTGCCAAACGCAAGGAAATTTCCAGATCCCTAAACTGCTGAAAACCCATGAAATACAGGTTATTGATTTGGCCAGCAAAATAGAAATGGCTACAAAACAATACTAGCAATTTAATAGGGAGCAGTAGTAAACAAATCTACTGGTTTACACATAGCTACAGACTCTTTAGATTCCTTAACAATGCATTTCTATCTCCCCAATTTACCTCAGCTTACAATCAGCACATGTGGTCACTACTCTGTTACCAGTAAGAGGTGAAAAATAGGCAGAAGCGATGCTCTTCGTGTGTTCAGTTAAGGAAATCAAAGGCTGGCTTTTCCTGGGATTCAGGTACCTTGTATCATAAATATGAATATCCCTGTAAGGGGAGGAATAATTCTCAGTGTTGCACAGTACATGTAGTGAGCTCTCAAACAGCACTGAACACAGACACTCAAATACTCAATACACTGAGGAACATTCTGATCTGGAATAATTTTACAAACACTGTATAGATAAAAAATAAAATATTAGAAAAATGCCATAACTACAGAATATATATGAAGCCAGTGGATATATAGAGAAGATTCTAGTTAGTTTTCCAATCTCTCTGAGAAAAAAATAAACACAGACCAAGTTAGAGGTCACATATAACTTCTTTTTTTTTTAACAAGTTTTCTTCTCCAAACACTAGAAGTAAATGCATATGTGGGCGCTGGGGTGGCTCAGTCAGTTAAGCGTCAGGTCATGATCTTGGGGTTCCTGGGATCAAGCCACACACTGGGCTCCCTGTTTAATGGAGAGTCTGCTTCTCCTTCTCTCTGCCCCACCCCTCTGCTCATGTTCTCTTTATTTCAAATAAATAAATAATCTTTAAGAAAAAAAAAGTGGGGGAGGAGTCAAGATAGCGGAGGAGTAGCAGGCTAAGACAACATCAGGTAACAGGAGATCAGCTGGATAGTTATCAAACCATTCCAAACACCTACAAATCCAACAGAAGATTGAAGAGAAGAAGAACAGCAATTCTATAAACAGAAAAATCAACTACTTTCTGAAAGGCAGGACCTGTGGAGAAGTGAATCGGAAGCAATGGGAAGATAGGCCACGGTGGGAGGGCCCGGCTCCCAGCAAGCAGTGGAACAATGGAGCACAAAATCAGAACTTTTAGAGTCTGTTCTACTGAGGGACATCGCTCCAGAGGCTAAGCGGGGATGGAGCCCTTGCAGGGATAGTGTGGTCTCAGGTCCCACGGGGTCACAGAAGGATCAGGGGTGCCTGAGTGTTGCAGAGCTCGCAGGTATCAGAGGGGGAAAACCAGCTACAGAGATGGAGCAGAGGAGTGAGCTCTCAACTCAGGGTTACCTTAAACTGTGATCTCTGACACAGTCAGACCACTGCTCTTTGAGCAGGGAACCCACAAGTGGCAGATCTGGGGAGACCCTCCTGGAAGAACAGCAGGGATCTGCTGGGTTTAGAGACTCCAATGGGCCTGGTATGCCAGAGACAGAAACGCTTGATAACAGGCTGGGTGTGCTCAAAGAGCAGCCAGAGACCAGGGAGATGGGAGCGATTGAGTGCTTTTCTCCAAGGGCTCACTGAGGAGTGGGGCCCCGGGATCTCAGCTCCTCAGGGCCGGAGATTGGGAGGCCGCCATTTTCATTCCTGTCCTCCAAAGCTCTACAGAAAGTGTTCAGAGACCAAAAGCTCCCAAGAGAAAACCCAGGCAGATTACTTAGCCCGGCCCCTGACAAGGCAGAGCAATTCTACCTCAGGCAAAGACACTTGAGAATCACAACAGGCCCCTCCCTCAGAAGATCAGCAAGAACATCCAGCCAAGACCAAGCTCACTGATCAATGAGAACAGTGGAATTCCAGAGAAGAGGAAAGCAAAGCACGGAATTCATGGCTTTTTCCCCATGATTCTTTAGTCTTGCAGAGTTAAATTATTTTTAATTTTATTTTTTGTTTATTCTAATTTTTTTTAACTTTTACTCTTTCCTCTTCTAATGTTTTTTTAACAAGTTTCTCTTAACAATACCTTTCTTAAAAAAAATCTTTTTGAACCTTCATTATTAAAGGCATATTTTATCCTTCACTGTATCTACCTTTAATTTTTGTATACACATACAGTTTTTTCTTCTAAAAAAAATTTTGGGATACAACTTCTAATACAACTCCTAAATCTAGCAGAGTTTGTTCTAGTCTCCAGCCTGAGCAAATTCTCCCCACTTTCTTTTTCTTTCTTTTCCCACCAACTTATCTTATCAATTCCATTCTTGGAATTTTTTTTTAAATTTTCATCTTTACAGTCATATTCCATCCCTTCATCATGTTTATCCTTATTTGTGTGTGTGTGTGTGTGTGTGTGTGTGTTCCTCTTTCTTTCTTTAAAATTTTGGAGGGTAGTTTCTTCTAAGAGATCATAATACTTCCCAAATCAAGTGGGTGATTCTGTTCTATTCATCAGTCTAATATATATATTTTCTTTTTTCTCTTTTCTTTTTTTAATTTTTTTTTTGAACTTTTTACCCCCTTTCTTCTCCCCACAATTTGGTGTCTCTTCTGATTTGGGTAACGCAAATTTTTCAGAGGTCTTTGCCACCCTTCCAGTATTTTATTCTCTCGTTCATATATTCTTATCTGGATAAAATTACAAGGTGGAAAAACTCACCACAAAAAAAACAAAAAACAAAAAACAAGAGGCAGTACCGAAGCCTAGGGATCTAATAAATACGGACATTGGTAATATGTCATATCTAGAGTTAAGAATGACAATTTCAGGGTTGCCTGGGTGGCTCAGTGGGTTAAAGCCTCTGCCATCAGCTCAGGTCATGATCCCAGAGTCCTGGGATCGAGCCCCACATCAGGCTTTCTGCTCCAGTAGGGAGCCTGCTTCCTCCTCTCTCTCTGCCTGCCTCTCTGCCTACTTGTGATCTCTATCTGTCAAATAAATAAATAAAATCTTAAAAAAAAAAAAAAAAGAATGACAATTTCAAGGTGCTAGCTGGGCTCAAAAAAGGCATGGAAGATATAGAGAAACCTGTCTGGAGTAATAAAAGAACTCAAATCTAATCAAGCTGAAATTTAAAAAGCTATTAATGAGTTGCAATAAAAAATGGAGGCTCTTACTGCTAAGATAAATGAGGCAGAAGGGAGAATTAGTGATATAGAAGACCAAATGATGGAGAATAAAGAAGCTGAGCCAAAAAGAGACAAACAACTACTGGGCCACAGGGGAAAATTCAAGAGATAAGTGATACCATAAGATGAAACAATATTAGAATAATTGGGATTCCAGAAGAAAAAGAAAGAGAGGGGGCAGAAAGTATATTGGAGTGAATTATTGTAGAGAATTTCCCTAATATGGCAAAGGAAACAAACATAAAAATCCAGGAAGTGCAGAGAATCCCCCTCAAAATCTGTAAGTATAGGTCCATACCCCATCATCTAATACTAAAACTTGTCCTAGTGACAAACAGAAAATCCTGAAAGCAACCCAAGGACAAGAACTCTGTAACATACAGTGGTAAAAATATTAGATTGACAGCAGTCTTATCACAGAGACCTGGCAGGCCAGAAAGAACTGGCACGATATACTCAGAGCACTAAATGAGAAAAACATGCAGCCAAGAATACTATATCCAGCTAGGCTATCACTGAAAATAGAAGGAGAGATAAAAAGCTTCCAGGACAAACAAAAACTAAAGGAATTTGTAAACACCAAACCAGCTCCACAAGAAGTACTGAAAGGGGTCCTCTAAGCAAAGAGAGAGCCTAAAAGTAGTAGACCAGAAAGGAACAGGGACAGTAATCAGTAACAGTCACCTTACAGGCAATACAATGGCACTAAATTCATATCTCTCATGAGTTACCCTGAATGTAAATGGGCTAAATGCCCCAATCAAAAGACAGGGTATCAGAATGGATAAAAAAACAAAACCCATCAATATGCTATCTACAAGAAACTCATTTTAGACCCAAAGACGCCTCCAGATTTACAGTGAGGGAGTGGAAAACAACTCACCATGCTAATGGACATCAAAAGAAAGCTGGGGTGATAATCCATGTATCAGATTTTAAGCCAAAGACTATAATAAGAGATGAGGAAGGACACTATATCATACTGAAAGGGTCTGTCCAATAAGAAGACCTAACAATTTTAAATATCTATGCCCCTAATGTGAGAACAGCCAACTATATAAACCAATTAATAACAAAATCAAAGAAACACATCAACAGTAATATAATAATAGTAGGGGACTTTAACACTCCCCTCACTGAAATGGACAGATCATCCAAGCAAAAGATCAACAAGGAAATAAAGGCCTTAAATGACACACTGGACCAGATGGACGTCACAGATATATTCAGAACATTCCATCACAAAGCAACAGAATACATATTCTTCTCTAGTGCACATGGAACATTCTCCAGAATAGATCACATCCTGGGTCACAAATCGAATCTCAATCAGTACCAAAAGACTGGGATAATTCTCTGCATATTTTCAGACCAGAATGCTCTGAAGCTAGAACTCAATCACAAGAGGAAATTTGGAAAGAACCCAAATACATAGAGGCTAAAGTGCATCCTACTAAAGAATGAATGGGTCAATCAGGAAATTAAAGAAGAATTGAAAAAATTCATGGACACAGAACTGTTCAAAATCTATGGGACACAGCAAAGGCAGTCCTGAGGAGAAAATATATAGTGATACAAAACTTTCTCAAGAGGGAGGCCTGGGTGGCTCGGTTGGTTAAGCAGCTGCCTTAGGCTCAGGTCATGATCCCAGTGTCCTGGGATCGAGCCCCACATCGGGCTCCTTGCTCAGCAGGGAGCCTGCTTCTCCCTCTGCCTCTGCCTGCCATTCTGTCTGCCTGTGCTCGCTCTCTCCCCCTCTCTCTCCCTGATAAATAAATAAAATCTTTAAAAAAAAAAAAACACTTTCACAAGAAACAAGAAAGGTCTCAAATACACAACCTAACCCTACACCTAAAGGAGCTGGAGAAAGAACAAGGAAAGCCTAAACCCAGCAGGAGAAGAGAAATCATAAAGATCAGAGCAGAAATCAATGAAACAGAAACCAAAAAAAAACAATAGAACAAATCAACGAAACTAAGACCTGGTTCTTTGAAAGAATTAATAAGATTGATAAACCCCTGGCCAGACTTATCAAAAACAAGAAAGGACCCAAATAAATAAAATCATGAATGAAAGAGGAGAGATCACAACCAACACCAAAGAAATACAAACAATTACAAGAACACATAATGACCAACTATACGCCAGCAAATTTGACAATCTGGAAGAAATGGATGCATTCCTAGAGACATATAAACTACCACAACTGAACCAGGAAGAAAAAGAAAACCTGAACAGACCCATAACCAGTAAGGAGATTGAAGCAGTCATCAAAAATCTCCCAACAAACAAGAGCCCAGGGCTAGATGGCTTCCCAGGGGAATTCTACCAAGCACTTAAAGAAGAATTAATTCCTATTTTCCTGAAACTGTTCCCAAAAAAGAAATGGAAGGAAAACTTCCTCACTTATTTTATGAGACCAGCATTACCTTGATCCCAAAACCAGACAAAGACCCCATCAAAAAGGAGAATTACAGACCAATATCCTTGATGAACACAGATGTGAAAATTCTCACCAAAATACTAGCCAATAGGATCCAACGGTACATTAAAAATATTCACCACGACCAAGTGGGATTTATTCCAGGGCTGCAAGGTTGGTTCAACATCTGCAAATCAATCAATGTGATACAATACAAGAACAAGAATCATATGACTCTGAATAGATGCTGAAAAAGCATTTGACAAAGTACAGCATCCTTTCTTGATCAAAACTCTTCAAAGTGTAGGGACAGAGGGTACATACCTCAATATCATCAAAGCCATCTATGAAAAACCCACCACAAATATCATGCTCAATGGAAAAAAATTGAGAGCTTTTCTGCTAGCTCAGGAACACAGCAGGGATGCCCATTATCACCACTGCTATTCAACATAGTATGAGAAGTCCTAGCCTCAGGAGTCAGACAACAAAAAGAATAAAAGGCATCTGAATATGCAAAGAAGAAGTCAAACTCTCACTCTTTGCAGATGATATGACACTTTATGTGGAAAACCCCAAAGACTCCACTCCAAAACTGCTAGAACTTATACAGGAATTCAGAAAAGTGTCAGGATATAAAATCAATGCACAGAAATCAGTTGCATTTCTATACACCAATAGCAAGACAGAAGAAAGAGAAATTAAGGAGTTGATCCCATTTACAATTGCACCCCAAACCATAAGACACCTAGGAATAAACCTAACCAAAGAGGCAAAGAATCTGTACTCAGAAAACTAAAAAGTGCTCATGAAAGAAATTGAGGAAGACACAAAGAAATGAAAAAACGTTCCATGCTCATGGATTGGAAGAACAAACATTGTCAAAATGTCTATGCTACCTAAAGCAATCTACACATTTAATGTAATCCCTAACAAAATACCATCAACTTTTCAAAGAAATGGAACAAATAATCCTAAAATTTATATGGAACCAGAAAAGATCCCAAATAGCCAGAGGAACACTGAAAAAAAAAGCCGAAGTTGGTGGCATCACAATTCCAGACTTCAAGCTCTATTATAAAGCTATTATCATCAAGACTGTATGGTACTGGCAGAAAAACAGACACACAGATGAATGGAACAGAATAGAGAGCCCAGAAATGGACCCTCAACTCTATGGTCAACTAATCTCTGACAAAACAGGAAGGAATGTCCAACGGAAAAATGACAGTCTCTTCAACAAATGGTGTTGGGAAAATTGGACAACCACATGCAGAAAAATGAAACTGGACTATTTTCTTACACCACGCACAAAAATAGCCTCAAAATGGATGAAAGACCTCAATGCGAAACAGGAATCCATCAAAATCCCCCAGGAAACACAGGCAGCAAATTCTTTGACCTCAGCCACAGCAACTTCTTCCTAGAAACATCACCAAAGGCAACGGAAGCAAGGGCAAAAATGAACTATTGGGACTTCGTCAAGATTAAAAGCTCTTGCACAGCAAAGGAAACAATCAACAAAACCAAAAAATAACTGACAGAATGGGAGAAGATATTTGCAAATGATACATCAGATAAAGTGCGAGTATCCAAAATCTATAAAGAACTTATCAAACTCAACACCCGAAGAACAAATAATCCAATCAAGAAATGTGCAGAGGACATGAACAGACATTTCTGCAAAGAAGACATCCAGATGGCCAAGAGACATATGAAAAAGTCCTCCATATCACTCGGCATCAGGGAAATACAAATCAAAACCACAATGAGATACCATCTCACACAAGTCAGAATGGCTAAAATTAACAAGTCAGGAAACAACAGACGTTGGAGAGGATGCTGAGAAAGGGAACCCTTCTATATTTTTTATGGAAATGCAAGCTGGTACAGCCACTCTGGAAAACAACATGGAGATTCCTCAACAAGTTGAAAATAGAGCTACCCTACGACCCAGCAATCGCACTGCTGGGTATTTACCCTAAAGATACAAATGTAGTGATCTGAAGGGGGCACGTGCACCCGAATGTTTGTAGCAGCAATGTCCACAATAGCCAAACTATGGAAAGAACCTAGATGTCCATCAACAGATGAATGGATAAAGAAGATGTGGTGTATATATATACAATGGAGTAGTATGCAGGCATCAAAAGAAATGAAATCTTGCCATTTGCAACGATGTGGATGGAACTAGAGGGTATTATGCTGAGTGAAGTAAGTCAATCAGAGAAAGACAGTTATCATATGATCTCCCTGATAAGAGGAAGTTGAGAGGCAAAGTGGGAGGTTTAGGGGGTAGGGAAGGAAAAAATGAAACAAGCTGGGATTGGGAGGGAGACAAATCATAAGAGACTCTTACTCTCACAAAACAAACTGAGGAGAGGGTGGATGGGTTATGGACATTGGGGAAGGTATGTGCTATGGTGAGTGCTGTGAAGTGTGTAAACCTGACGATTCACAGACCTGTACCCCTGGGGCTAATAATACATTATTTGTTAATAAAAAATAAAAAATTTAAAAAAAAAATAACCTCTGGATTCTAAGTGTAGAAAACAATGTATCCATTAAGTATTATTGAGATAAAACAAGTTGATTTATTAGACTTTTCTCTGTTAAAAAAAAAAAAGTAAATTCACATGATGCCAAATCCATAAGAATCTTTTTTATTTCCAAAAGAATCTCCTTAAAAAAAAAATCATATTCAGGGACGCCTGGGTGGCTCAGTTGGTTAAGCAGCTGCCTTCGGCTCAGGTCATGATCCCAGCGTCCTGGGATCGAGTCCCACATCGGGCTTCTTGCTGGGCAGGGAGCCTGCTTCTCCCTCTACCTCTGCCTGCCATTCTGTCTGCCTGTGCTCGCTCTCTCTCCCTCAATATGACAAATAAATAAAATCTAAAAAAAAAAAAAAATCATATTCAGGGGTGCCTGGGTGGCTCAGTGGGTTAAGCCTCTGCCTTCGGCTCAGGTCATGATCTCAGGGTCCTGGGATCGAGTCCCGCATTGGGCTCTCTGCTCGACGGGGAGCCTGCTTCCCCCTCTCTCTCTGCCTGCCTCTATTTATGCTCTGTCATATAAATAAATAAAATCTTTTAAAAAAATCATATTCAATAAAACTTCAAGTGGTGTAGAAAGAAAAATTATTCAGCTATATGAGTATCAGAAAAATCAGTTATCTTTAACATCCAAACTACAGTAGTCCCTCAGGACACCTGGGTGGTTCAGTCGGTTAAACACCCGACTCTTGGTTTTAGCTCAGGTCATAATCTCAAGGTCCTGAGATCAAGTCCCACATTCAGCTCTGCACTTAGCAGGGAGTCTGCATGAGGATTCTTTTTCTCTCCTTCTCTCTCTCTGCACCACACCTTCCCGTTTGTACTCACATACACTCTCTCTCAAATGAATAAATCTTTAAAAAATAAATAAACAGAACAGTATTTCTAACTTCAAAAGATTAAATCACAAAACTTTATGAAGAACATACCTCAATCCTGCAGTGATAAAATACTGTCTGTGCACTGGGTGGACATGAACAGTTCTTATTTTGCTCGAAGAAGAATTGATAAGTTTCTCATAAGAAGTTCCAGGTGTCCTTCTATCTACCAGTGATATATTTCCATTCCAATGTCCTACTATTAAATTGGAGGCATCTTCTCCCATGAAGTCAAAAGAGGAAAAGCTACTTCTTTCATCTCTATATACCTAAGGATATAAATAACCACCAACGTATAAATTTTTTGGTAAAAAGGTTAAAAAATACTTTACCTAATAATTTCATTTATCCTCCCATCATCCCACAGAAAGCAAAATGCAAAATTATCATCCCGTTCTACAGAAATGGAAACTGAGGCACAGATCAGCTGTGAGACTCACCTATAAACAAATGGCCCATCTACCATGTCAGGGTTACATGCCACATCTCTTAAATCCAATAAACCTCAGTTGCAGATCTATTCTGTAACACTTACTAGGAAATGAACTAAATGTAAATTCTACCCAGCTGAAATACCTTAATATATCAAGTAATTTTGCCAACCAAGTCCAAAAACATATGGCCAAATGCTCATCACTTACTCACTCTTGGTAGAAGTATAAATAAGTAAATAACAAGTTTCTGACAACTAATCAGAGTACACCTATCAAAATATTTAATGTTTGTACCCTCTGGCACAATAATTTATCTAAATATATATAAAGATGTCCATTGCAAGACTGCTATTGCAGGGACACCTGGGTGGCTCAGTGGGTTGAGGCCTCTGCCTTCATTCGGCTCAGGTCATGATCTCAGGGTCTTGGGATTGAGCCCCGCATCGGGATCTCTGCTCGGCAGGGAGACTGCTTTCTTCTCTCTCTCTCTCTCTCTGTGTGTGTCTGCCTCTCTGCCTACTTGTGATCTCTGTCTGTCAAATAAATAAAATCTAAAAAAAAAAAATTTTTTTTAAACCATAATTGTATTAAAAAATATAAAAGACTCCAATTGCATTAAGAAGCAACCTAAACGTCCACCAAAAGAGACCTGTTTAAATAAATGATGGTACATCTCTACTTTGAAACACCACGCACTGCTATAAAGGATGAGATCGATTTGTACTACAATCTGTCCCTAATACCAAGTGAAAAAAGCCAGTTGCAAAAAAGTATGGATACGGTATGAATCCATTAGTGAAAAGGAAAAAAATATCCACCTCTATTTGCTTCTAAGTATATGTGCACTTTCTGGAAGCATACCTAACCACAATTCTTAACAACGAATCACTATTGCTGATTTTTAGTTAATAAAAAGTTATATATACTATTATAAACTGAGACTAACAAATTAATATACCGAAGGCATCACAAACCCTGTACATCCAAAAAGCCCTCAAATGATACCTTAAGTATTTAGTCAGTGTATCAAAATGGCTAAGTGCAGGGGTTTAATTGCAGTGGAGTCAGAGAGACCCACATGAAAATTCTAGCACTGCCATTCATGTCCCTGAGCAAGCCAATAAACCTCTTTACCTCAGTTTTCTCAACTGTTAAATGGCGATAACATTATTTATTTCATAGGGTGTTACAAGGCTTAACAATATATATAAAGCACTCTCAGGTTAATGCCTAACACAAAGTAACTGTTCCATCAGTAGTATCAGGAGCACATTAGTTATACAAGCAACATCATGGATGAATCTTAGAAGCATAATGCTAGGTGAGACAAGCCAGACATAAAAAGTTTCATCCATATGACTCCAATTACTTGACATTTTGGAGCAGACAAAATTATAGGGACAGTAATCATAACAGTGGTTGTCAGGAGTGTGGGAAAAGGCAGGGGACTGACTATAAAGGGTTCACAAGGTGATTTTTTCAGGTGATGGAAATTTTCTATATCTTGATTGTGATGGCAGTTACACAGGTACAGAAAATTTGCAAAACTCATAGAATCACACACTTAAAAGGACAAATTTTATTATATAGAACTTGCATCTCAATAAATCTGACTTTAAATATGTAAGTAGAGAAATCTAAGAACTCAATACTAAAAAGATAGATAACCCAATTAAAACTTAGACAAAGAATCCAACATTTAGAGAAACCAACAGTTCTCTAAAGAAATAAAAATGGCCAATAAGCAGATGAAAAGACACTCAGCATCACTAATCATTAGGGAAATGAGGGTCAAAACCATAATGACATAAGACTTCATACTCACTAGGATGGCTACAGTCACCAACAGTAAGTGTTGACAAGGATGTGGAAAAATTGGAATACTCATGTTTGTTCAGTATGTAAATGGTGAAGCCACTTTGGGAAACAGTTTGGTAGTTCCTCAAGATATTAAACACAGAGTTATCATATGATCAAGCAATTCCACTTCTAGGTATATACCCAAGCGAAATCAAAGAATATGTTCACACAAAACTTGTACATCAAACAAAAAAGCAAAAACAAAACAAAACAAAACTTGTACATCAATGTCCACAACATTATTTTCAATATTAAGAATAGAAACAACCCGGGCGCCTGGGTGGCTCAGTGGTTTAAGCCGCTGCCTTCGGCTCAGGTCACGATCTCAGGGTCCTGGGATCAAGTCCCATATCGGGCTCTCTGCTCAGCAAGGAGCCTGCTTCCGTCTCTCTCTCTCTGCCTGCCTCTCTCTCCATCTACTTGTCATCTCTCTCTGTCAAATAAATAAATAAAATCTTTAAAAAAAAAAAAAAAAAAAAAAAAAAAGAATAGAAACAACCCAAAATGTTCAACAAATGAATGGGTGAGCAAAATGTGATATATCCATACAGTGAAATATTATTCAGCCATAAAAAAGGAATGAAGTAATGACACATTCTACAACATGGATGAACTCTGAAAACATTGTTATGTAGAAGAATGCAGTCACAAAAGACTACAAATTGTGTGACTCCATTTATATGAAATGTCCGGAAAGTTATATACTGCCTGGGTGGCACAGTTGGTTGAGAGGCTGACTCTTGATTTCGACTCAGATAATACTCAGGTTCCTGGGATTGAGTCCTGAGTTAGCACAGAGTCTATTTCAGGATTCTCTCTCTCCTTTTGCCTCTGCCCCTCCCCCTGCTCACTTAGGCACTCCCTCTCAAATAAATCTTTTCTTTTCTTTTTTTTTTTTTTAATTTGAGAGAGAGAGAGACTGAGAAAACAAATGGGAGGAGGGCAGTGGGAGAAGTAGACTCCCTGTGGAGCAGGGACCAGGGAGCCTGAAGCAGGACTCAATCCCAGGACCCTGGGAAAATAACCTGAGCTGAAGGCAAAAGCTTAACCAACTGAGCCACCAAGGAGCCCTCAAACAAATAAATCTTTAAAAAAGAAAAAAAGAAAAAGAAAAACACACACCTAACATCACCCTCAATGATGAAAAATTGAGTTTTTCCTCTAAAATCAGGAACAAGGCAAAGATGTATAATCTCAACAGTTTTATTCAACATAGTACTAGAAGTCCTAGCACAACAGACAAAAAAGAAATAAAAAGCATCCAAATTGGTAAGGAAAACATTAACACTGTCACTATCTGCAGATCTCATAATACTTCACATAGAAAACCCTGAGGACTTCACCAAAAAGCTTTCACAAGTAATAAATGAACTCAGGAAAGTTGCAGGATACAAAATTAATATAAAGAAATATGTTGCATTTCCATACGACCCATAATAACAAAGTAGCAGAAAGAGAAACTAAGAAACAATTCCATTTACAACTGCACTAAAAAGGAGTGCCTGCTTGGGTGGCCCAGTTGGTTAAGTGTCCACCTCTGGGTTTTGGCTCAGGTCATGATCTCAGGGTCATGAGGTCAAGCCCCATGTCAGGCTCTGTGCTCACTGCAGAGCGTGCTTGAGACTTTCTCTCCCTTTCCCTCCATCCTTAACCTTCCATTCTCTCTCATTCTCAAATAAATAAATAAATCTTAAAAAAAAAATTGTACCAAAAGAAATAGCTAGGAATAAATTTAACCAAGGACATAAAAGACCTGTACTCTGAAAACTATAAAATGATCAAAGAAACTGGAGATGACACAAACAAATGGAAAGATACACCATAATCACAGATGGAAAGAACCAATACCATTAAAATGTCTATACTATGCAAAGCAATCTAAAGATTCAATGCAATCTCTATTAACATACCGAAAGCATTTTTCACAGAGCTAGAACTAATAATCCTAAAATCTGTATGGAACCATAAAACCATCAAAATAAGCAAAGCAATCTTGAGAAAGAACAAAGATGGGAGTTATCACAATCTCAGATTTAAAGATACATTACAAAGTTGTAGTGATCAAAACAGTACAGTATTGGGACAACAGATCAGTGGAGCAGAACAGAGAACCCAGAAATAAACACATGCTTATATGGTCAATTAATCTAGGACAAAGAAGGCAAAAATATACAATGGGGAAGACAGTCTCTTCAATAAATGGTGCTGGGAAAACTGGATAGCTACATGAAAAAAACGAAACTGGACCACTTTCTGACACCATATACAAAGATAAACCCAAATGGTGGTGCTTAGCTATCTCCGTTGGTAAAGTATGATACTCCTAATTTTGGTGTCACGAGTTCAAGCCCTACATTAGGTGTAGAGCTTACTTTTTAAAATTAATTAATTAATAAAAACTAAAAATGGATTAAAGACCTAAATGTGAAATCTGAAACCATACAACTCCTAAAAGAAAGCACAGGCAGGGGCGCCTGGGTGGCTCAGTGGGTTAAGCCACTGCCTTCGGCTCAGGTCATGATCTCAGGGTCCTGGGATCAAGTCCCGCATCGGGCACTCTGCTCAGCAGGGAGCCTGCTTCCCTCTCTCTCTCTGCCTGCCTCTCTGCCTACTTGTGATTTCTCTCTGTCAAATAAATAAATAAAATCTTTAAAAAAAAAAAAAAAAAAAAAAAAAAAAAGAAAAAAGAAAGCACAGGCAGTAATCTCTTTGACACCAGACTTAGCAACATTTTTCTAGGTATGTCTCCTAAGGAAAGGGAAACAAACACAAAAATAAACTATTAAGACTACATCAAAATAAGCAGCTTTTGTACAGCAAAGGAAACCATTAAAAAAATAAAAATAAAAAGGCAACCTACCAAATGGGATAAGATATTTGCAAATAATATATTTGATAAGGAATTAATATCCCTTATATATCTGGAACATATATAGAGAATGAATATATAAAGAACTTAACTCAATACCAAAAAAACCTCCAAGTAATTCAATTAAGAGGATACAGACATTTTTCCAAAGATACGGAGACAGCCAACAGACACATGAAATGATGCTCAATATGACTGATTATCAGGGAAATGCAAATCAAAATCACAATGTGATCTCACATTATTCCTGTTAGAATAACTACTATCAAAAAGACAAGAAATAGCAAGTACTGGCAAAGATGTGAAGATAAAGGAATGCCTGTGCACCGTTGGTAGGAATGTAAATTAGTAGAGCCACCACAGAAACAGTATGCAGGTTCCTCAAAACTAAAAATAGGAAAACCATATAATCCAGTAATTCTACTAGTATTTACCCAAAGAAAATGAAAACACTAACTCATAAAGATATATATACCCTTGGGAGGGAGACAAACCATAAGTGACTTGTAATCTCACAAAAAGAACTGAGGGTTGCTGGGGGGAGAGGGGGAGTAGGGGGTTATGGACATTGGGGAGGGTATGTGCTAAGGTGAGTGCTGTGAAGTGTGGTAAACCTGCCGATTCACAGACCTGTACCCCTGGGGATAAAAATATATGTTTATAAAAAATAAAAAAATTTTTAAAAATATATATATACCCTTTTGTTCACTACACATGTCCACTGAGGATGAATGAATAAAGATGCTGGGATGTGTGTGTGTGTGTGTGTATGTATGCAATGCGATATTACTCAGCCATAAAAAAAAGAATTGAGATCTTGCCATTTGTAACAACACACATGGACATAGAGGACATTTTGCTAAGTGAAGTTAAGTGAGACAGAGAAAGACAAATAGCACTTATATGGAATCTAAAAAACAAATGAACAAAACCAAAAATGGCAGAAACAGACCATAAATAGAACAAACTGTTGGTTGCCAGAGGGATTCAGAGGGGTGGGGGAAGAATGGCCGAAAAGAGTAAAGGGGAATGGCAGATACAGGCTTCTAGTAATGGAATGAATATGGGAATAAAAAAGGATAAAATGTACAGCACAGGGAATTTATTCAATAGCATTGCAGTAGTAGCAACTGCATGGTGACAGATGGTAGCCACACTTGGCGGTGAGCACAGCAAATTGTACAGAGTTGAATTACTATGTAGTACACCTGAAACTAATGAAACACTGTGTGTCAACTATACTTCAATAAAAAGAGAGTAATACACAATAAAAACTTTTTACACAAATTAAAAAATAAGAGCAAACACTAATGTGTCTGGCTGCATTATGACCACTTTATCTGCCTTAAGTCATTCAATCCTCATGACAACCCTATGAGGTAGGTACTATTACTATACCATTTCACAACTAAGGAAATTGATGCACAAAGAGGTTAAATAACTTCCAAAGTCACACAAGTAGTAACAGATGGTGTGATTCAAACTTAGTGTAATTCTAAAGTTCCTATTCTATACCACTTCACCCATTCTGATTGGTATGATAATCATTCATGTGGCATTTCATAAAGAATCCAGACTATCACCTCAAATCAGTATGTAAATATACTAACATTTACCTCTTCAAAAACAGCCCTTGAAAAATCTCCACAGCGTAATGTGCCATCATAGCTCAGTGACAGTATGTGAGCCGGATTGGCGGGTGAGAAGTAAAGACAGCTAACTGGCTGAGTGTGGGGCTGGAAAACATAAACTCCATCTTCTTTAGATTGGTGAGTCTGTAAGAGAGTTGGGGGCAGGGAGAGAGACAAAAACTAGTGAAAAGTAGTAACACTTTCTGTCATTAAACTGTTTATGTCTGTATTACATTCAATCTTTCCTTAGTCTGTAATTATACTCACCCCCTCATTCAGAAAGTCAGAACTAAAAACTTTCTATCATCACTAAATTACTTTTTTCTAATTTTCAATCCAACAATACTGTCACATTTGTTTTCAGCTTTTTGAAACTAGCAAACTAGTTTTTTCATAATGCAGAAGGAAAATAATTAGTTTACTATGACTTTAGTTCATGAAATCATCAGGAAATGAGAAATCTACTCTTTATTTCACATACAGCATAATTCCCTAATACTAAAAATACTGGAAAAAAAAATAAATAATACCATTACTACTTTGCTTCCTCAACATGCTTCTATAAATCATCCTAAGCACAATTTTCATAAGGTATTTGGTCCTGACACAAGGGATAATTTTAAAAATATTTTATCTCTGGGGCTTCTGACGCTTGATTTTAGCTCCGTTTTCATCTCAGGGTCATGAGTTCAAGCCCCATGTTCTATCCCCTAAATACACCATTGCAACTGAAAATGCGTATGTTTCAATTCCACATTAATATTCTTACTACTTCTAGGGATTATCCTTTCCACAACTAGATTACCAATTCCTAAATCATCACTTCTCAGATCTGGATAAGCTATATTCTTTTTTTTTTTTTTTTAAGATTTTATTTATTTATTTATTTGACAGACAGAGAACACAAGTAGGCAGAGAGGCAGGCAGAGAGAGAGGGGGAAGCAGGCTCTCCGCTGAGCAGAGAGCCCGATGCGGGGCTCAATCCCAGGACCCTGGGATCATGACCTGAGCCGAAGGCAGAGACTTTAACCCACTAAGCCACCCAGGTGCCCCTAAGCTATATTCTTATGGCATATGTCATATTATGAAAGAAAACTATCATTTCCAAATCTGGCTTAATCTGCTCTGAAACACTTGAGCTGAAATACTTGAGCATCTTTCATTTTAAATTTAAACAAAACAATTTTTTTAAAGGAAAGGAAGGGAAAAAATTATAATCATATTCACTCCTCCTACCCAGAGTTAACCATTGTAGTATCTTCACATAATTGTGCATAGCATTTTTCAGAATAACAAAAAACGCTCCATTGTTACAAAAAACTTAAATACAGAAATGTAGAAAGATAATTATTAAAAAGCACTCCAAATCCAAAATTAACTAAATTATCACTAAAATACTATTATTATTATAAATATCTTTGTATGTACTTACACAGATAGAATGACAGACAAATTAAAAAAAAAAAAGACCATGCTATACATGCCATTTTTAATAGGACTAAATATTAACTACACTTCAAAATAATTAAAGAAAATCAAGATGAATTTCTTTAGTTTGAGTACAGCTGACCCTTGTACAACATGGGGATTTGGCGCACCAGCTCACCATGCAGTTGAACCATGTATAACTTTTGACTACGTAAAAACTTAACTGCTCATACCCTACTGTTGACCAACATCCTTAATAATAACATATACAGTCAATTAACACGTTTTGTACGTTATGCATATTATATACTGTACTTCTGCAATAGAGAAAACCAGAGAAAAAATATTAAAACCATAAGGAAAAGAAAATACATTTCCAGGACTGCATTGTTTTTCAATACCCTAAGTTTATGTCATCTGTTTACAAGATGAATCATCTGTCAGTACTTCTCAATACTGTCTTAGGGGCGCCTGGGTGGCTCAGTTGGTTAAGTAACTGCCTTCGACTTAAGTTATGATCCTGGAGTCCCCAGATCGAGTCCCACATCGGGCTCCCTACTCAGCAGGGAGTCTGCTTCTCCCTGTGACCCCTCCCCTCTCATTCTCTCTCTTATAAATAAAATCTTAAAAAAAAAAATACTGTCTTATATGATACAAAACACTTCAAATAGTGTATGTATTACTAACACTAAACATCAAAAATGAAAACATAGGGGCGCCTGGGTTGCTTAGCCGTTAAGTGTCTGCCTTTGGCTCAGGTCATGACCCCGGAGTCCTGGGATCAAGCCTCACATGGGGCTCCTCCTCAGTAAGGTTGCTTCTCTCCCTCTCCCACTCCCCCTGCTTCTGTTCCTTCTCTCGCTGTCTCTATCAAATAAATAAATAGAATCTTAAAAAAAAAAAAAAGCAAACATAATGTGAAATCCATATTTACTGCATTGATAATAAAGTGGCAATCCGACTGCTTTATGATAGCCTAGTGTAATCAATACAGTAGCTTTACAGTAGCATAGTCTATACACAAATGAATGAATCCTTATAAAATTTTGATGGTGTATGGTATTACAGTCATGTCACAACACAGTACTGGAAACACTTTAAAAAAAATAAACCACTAGGGGCGCCTGGGTAGCTCAGTGGGTTAAACCACTGCCTTCGGCTCAGGTCATGATCTCAGGGTCCTAGGATGGAGTCCCGCATCGGGCTCTCTGCTCAGCGGGGAGCCTGCTTCCTCCCCTCTCTCTCTCTCTCTGCCTGCCTCTGTGCCTACTTGTGATCTCTCTCTGTCAAATAAATAAATAAAATCTTTTTTAATAAAATCTTTAAAAAAAAAACAAAAAACCACTTGCCTATGTTGATAGGCTGATAGAAAGTATCTTTAATTACAAGAAAGAAAGGTATACTGTATGGTAATATCATTCTTTGAAAGAAAAATTATAAAACAGTAAGAAAGCTAACACATTATTAATTTTGTATTAAATACTACTCACCTATGCCTATGTAAGGATAGGCTATCCACTTTCATACAAGTTTTGCACATGATGTTCTTCATAATGACTACTTACGCAATGAGGATGATAATGACACAAAAATGTCTCATTTACTTCTTGCTGTACAGTTACTAGATTTTCACATGAAGACAGACACATATACAACAGATAAATTTGTTAACTGTACCACAGGATGACTATTTACTAAATCAATGGATTGACGTCATAAAGGTCTTCATCCTTGCTGTCTTTATGCTGAGTAGGCTGAAGAAGAGAAGGAGCTGAGTGTTGCTATCTCAGGGGTGACAGCAATAGAAAAGGTGGAGAAGGTAGATGAAGATGCAGGAGCGGGAGGCACACAGAGTGTAACTTTATGAAGTACATCATAATTTGTCTTTTTTTTCATTTCTCTAAAAATGTTTCTAAACATACAGTACCTATTCTTCTTCCACCATTTGCTTTACAGTGTCCATACAATAGAAGGGCCCACGTCATAAAAGAAGTAGCTATCTTGAATACTCAAAATGCTTATGCCAGATTGTCAATTTTTTTTTAACATAGAATGTATTATTTGTTTCGGGGTACACGTCTGTGAATCATCAGTCTTCTACAATTCACAGCACTCACTATACCACATACCCTCCCCAATGTCCATCACCTAGCCACCCTATCCCTCCCCACCCCTCTTCAGCAGCCCTCAGTTTGTTTCCTGAGATTAAGAGTGTCAATTTGTTTTCTAACACTGCTTCATCATCTGGCACTGGTTCAGAAGTACCATCTCCACCAAGCACTCTTCTCTAAATTCCTCTGGTGGAGAATCTCTTGGTCCTTGAATTCCTCCAAGATCCATATCCTGAAACCCTTCACCCCCACCATTTTTGCCATAACCACAATCTCTTTCATGATTTCCTTGTCTCTGTTATAAATCCTGTGAAGTCATATACAACATCGGGACACAGTTTTCTCTAGCAGGAATTTATTCTGTTCAGGCTTGATTGCTTTCCTGGCTTTTTCTATAACAACAATGGTATCTTCAATGGTGTTCTCTTTCCAGACTTTCATGTTTTCTCTACAGGGCATCTCTTCCATGGCCTTGACAACCTTTTCTATAGAGCACCATGTGTTATGAGCCTTAAACATCCTTAATGATCCCCTGATCTAAAGGCTCACCATATTTGGGAGCAACATTTTCATGCCTTTGGTGTTGAACTCATGGAGTTCTGGGAAGCCAGGGACATTGTCCTGTATCAGAAGAAATTTAAAAGGCAGTCCCTTACTGACAAAGTACTTCCTGATGTCAGAGAAAAAGCACTGATGAATCCAATCCAGAAAAGTGCTCGTTTAGGACTTCCTGTTGTACAGCCAAAAGACTGGCAGCTGGTGTTTATCTTTTCCCTTGGAGGTCAGGGATTAGCAGCTTTATAGATGAGGGCAGTCCTGATCATGAACCCAACTGTATTTATGCAGAAGAGTTAGCCTATTCCTTCCTGCCTTCAAACCTGGTGCTCACCTCTCTTCCTTACTAATAAATGTCTTTTGTGGCATTTTTTTTACCCAATGCACTTTCCTCTGAATTAGAAACCTGCTCAGGCAGATATCCTTTCTCACTAATTTTCTTAATGGTGTCTGAGAACTTGTCTGCACTCTTGGGTCAGCAGAAGCTGCTTGCTATCCTGACATATTTTTAAACCAAACTTCTAAAAATTATCAAACCATCCTTTGCCAGCATTAAATTCCCCAGCTTCAGATCTTTCACCTTCCATTTGTTTTGTCATATGATGACTAATTTTTCTTAAATCGTATTAGTCTACAGGTATGTCTTCCTTGGGGCAATCCTATACCCACATAAAAGCCACATCTTCAAAATGAAATAAAAAGGTATTTTGCAAAAAGTACAAGGCTTTCCACATCTGCTAGAGAAGCTGTAGCAACGATTTTACAATTTTTTTTTTCAAGGATCAAAGGAGAGGGACAATTTTTTTTTTTTACAATAGTTCTTCTGCTAGATTCATTTATCCTGAAATGCCAGGCAACTGCTACTACAGACCTCAATTTATAGTATTTATCAAGCAATTCCAACTCTTTTCTGTACTGTCCTGAATTTTCTGTTTCTTGGAAGCACTTTCTGGCATCACTAGTGGCACCATATGAGTTCTACGGTGTTATTCAAGGTGTACGGTATTGCACTGAGCACGAACCCTGAGAGATCACTTTTTCTGTGATACACAGTTTACTGGAGATAAACCATTCCCACAGAGATGACTGGTGTTTCAAGGAGATACTTGCCATAATTAGGCTCACCACGGTAACAAAAGAAGAGCTAAGAGATTTCTATAGTACTATAACTATTAGTTTTATGCAGTTAAGATTTAATACAGTATCTTTATATTTATAACATTTCTCTTAACTGTGATGGTGCCACATAGAATCTGTGTTTGTTGGAAGATTTGAAAAATGTTTACTTTTTATAAAATAGATTTGCATATATTTTATGGTGGTAAATGAAAAATATACTAGTCTCTACATGATTTTATGCATTCATGACACACCTAACTTTTTCTTTATTTTTTCAGTATTTCTAAACTACATGGTTCATCTACAAGTTTTTTCAAATTGTTACAAATCTCCAAAAAATTTTCCTATATATTTATTAAAAAAAAAAAAAATCCATGTATAAGTAGGCCCACCAAGTTTAAACCATGTTACAGGTCAACTGTATTTGTAACTTTATCAAGCAATAGCCCCTAAAAAGGAAAAAGTATAAAACAAAATGAGCTGTAGTCATAATGCTTATTTTTTAACTATGTCTCAATTTTAGACATTTTCTATTGAATGACAGCATATGACCCTTTACCAACCTACCTTATCTCCATCTCTATATTTTGTCAATTATTATTTTTGTTTTGTCCAGGTTGATAACATTCCCATCCAGTTCCATAAACATTGTTCATGTAGCTATATTATGAGTCCTGCACTGGAAGGGATTCAATGCCCATCACCAATTCTTTTGTCAAGCTTCTCATTCCATAACTCTTAATTCTGATTTACTCTTAACTGGCTGAGATTTGCTCTCAAGCAGTTTTTTTTCCCACATGAGCTCACATGTCTTGAATTTCTTGAGTTTTTTCACATTTGAGAATACCTATGAGCTGCCTTTAATTAGAGATGTAACTTGTACAAAATAGTGGGCCACACTTACTTCCCTCGGAACTTCAGAGACATTACATGAAATACTGTTGTAGAAAACAGAAAAGCCTGATTCCCTCCCTTGAATACAATTTATTTTCTCTGCCTAAAGAATTCTTTATCCTCTAAGTTCCAAGATTTCCTAGACCATGGTATACATATTCAATCTGCCATTCCATTCTCTTTCCAGAAGAATGGTCTTTGAATATATTTTCTGTTCCACTGTTGGGTCATCTTTGACTGTCTTCCCTTAACTTACTGGGCTGTCTGTGTTTGAGATTACCTCAAGTCTTTAATGTCTATAACTTAGTTTTCAGCAATGTCTATTCTGTTCCTTGCTTTTGTTTATTAGTTTCACTGATGTTCAATTTGTTTTCGTTAGTTCTGCAATCTCCTTTTCCATCTCATTCTTGTTTTATAACCTTATCTTTGAGTGTTATTTTACAAATAATGTTGTTATTAACTTGCTCCACAGCAGCACTGTCCAAAAAAACTTTCTGAGATAAGAAAAATGTTGTATGTATGCACTATCAATGTAATATCCACGGGCTTCATGTGACTATATGCACTTAAAAAGTGCCTTGTGCAACTGAAGAACTAAATTTTCTTTAATTTAAATCTTTTTTTTCCAAAAAATTTTATTTATGTATTTATTTATTTGAGAGATTGGGGGGCACATGAGCAGGTAGGGGAGAGGCAGAGGGAGAGAGACAAGCAGACACCCCACTGTGCAGGAAGCCTGATGCAGGGCTTGATCCCAGGACCCCGAGATCATGACTGACTGAGCCGCCTAGGCGCCCCATGAATGTCAACAGTCTCTTAGAACCAGTAGCTACTATACTGAACAGAAGAGTTCTACAGTCCGGAACTGAAAATAATTTCCTTTCTTTCCTTGGGTTATGTTCCTCTTCTAGGCCTGCCTTTGCATGCCAGGTTCTTCAGGCCAGGGAAAGAGCATGTCAAGGACCTTACTAGGCATGGGAAAGCCTACCTGATACATTTAAGGACCTTCTTCTGTTATATGAGGACTAATTTTTCTTAAATCGTATTAGTCTACAGGTATGTCTTCCTTGGGGCAATCCTATACCCACATAAAAGCCACATCTTCAATATGAAGTGCAACAGTGTTTGTCTAGTTGCTAATTGTTTCTTCTAATTTCCATTATGCTTGAATTGCTCTGTCCATGTTAGATGCTCTGATATATGTTGACTCTTCCTCCCAGTATCTGACATCAGTTCATTTTTTTCCTCAGAAAAAGATAAGCTTTTCTGTAGCCAAGGAGCAGGAGGAGGGAAGTAGATAGGTGGGTTTCAGCTGAAATAGCAAGCAGTATTTGTTGGAGTTCCTAGACTACGAGATTCTATTCATTATTTTGTATCAGGATTTATACCATCTACTTGGCTGGTTTGTGGGGAAGGAGGTGGCTTAACCACTCCAAAAGACCAAGAAAATTTCCCTCTAGAGAATTTAGTCCTACTGTTCACTTTTCCCACTTCCCCTGTTTTCCCCCTTTTCCCCTCAGCAGCCATTTCCCTATTCCTCACTCGAAACAGGAAAAATCTAAAAATCTACTCAATGTACCTCTCTTCAAGTTTTGAGACAAAGGTGAAAATCCTCAGGATTCGGTCAATTCACCAATATGGATTTCGGCTGTAGGACAAGGTAGAAGCTAAACCATGCTGTGGCCTCCCCACCCTCCAGCTGAGCTAAAGAAGTACACTGCATTATTGCTCTAAGAGTTTTTTGGTGTTTTGTTTTGCTTTACTTACTGATTTGACTGCCTTTTGCTCATTCTATGGAAAATTCCAATTGTCCATTTCAATTAGAATATACCTGATTCTGGGTGGCTCAGTGGGTTAAAGCCTCTGCCTTCAGCTGGGTGACTGGGTGGCTAAGTGGGTTAAAGCCTCTGCCTTCGGCTCAGGTCATTATCCCAGGGTTCTGGGATCGAGCCCTGCACCAGGCTCTCTGCTAGAGAGCCTGCTTCCCCCACCTCTCTGCCTGTCTCTCTTGTCATCTCTGTCGAATAAATAAATAAAATCTTTAAAAATAATAATAATAATAATAATATACCAGGTTAACAGAGCTTCTAGAGGCACCTGGTTCAGTCAGTGGAGCATGCAACTCGTGGTCTTAGGGTTGTGAATTCAAGTACCACATTAGATATGAAGATTACTTAAAAATAAAATCCTAGGTTAAGAAACAAAGCAGAGAAAGAAAAAAGGCAAACCAAGAGAACAAACTCATAACTATAGAGAACAAACCGATGGTTACCAGAGGGAGGGTGGGAGGGAGGATGGGTAACACAGGCCAAGGGAATTAAGAGTCCATTTATCATTATGAGCACTGAGTCACGTGTTGAATTGCTGAATCACTCTTTGTATACCTGAAACTCATCCAACACTGTTAACTATACTGGAATTAAAATAAATAAATTTATTTATTTATTAATAAATAAATAAATAAATAGATAGATAGATAAAATAAAATCCTAGGGGAAAAAAAGAGTACTTCTTACTACTTTAAATCTAATTGAATCCAAGACCAGTTTGTTATGAGCGGGTCATGATCTCAGGGTCCTGGGACCGAGCGCCACACTGGGCTCCCTGCTCGGCAGGAGGTCTGCTTCTCCTTCTCCCACTTCCCACTGCTTGTGTTCCCCCTCTCGCTGTGTCTCTGTGTCAAATAAATAAACAAAAAATCTTTAAAAAAAAAAAAAAACCCAGTATGGTAATTCTAAAAAAGGAGATGGGGCCTTGGCCCAACATAATCCCTCTTGTTCATTCCTTTGCTGTCTATACTCTAGCCACACAAACATTCTTTCAGGTCCTTAATTGTATCAGGTAGGCTTTCCCCTTTCTAGTAAGGTCCTTGACATGCTCCCCCCCACCGGCCTGAAATACCCTTTCCCCTTTCTTTACTTGGTCTACACCTTAGCTTTCAAATCTCATCTCAGTTCCTCAAGGAAGCTTGCCCTAAACCTCTAAATTAGGTCAGCCCCCTGTCATATGTTTTCATTTACAGTACTTTTCCTTCAGGCCATTAATCACAGTATATAATTCACTCCACTTATCAAATATGTAATTACATATTTGGCCATTATTTCATTAATGCTGTTTTGGCCACTAAATTCTAAACGCTAAGAGGGCAGAGACAGTCTTTTGCTCACAAATGTTTAATAGCTGGGAAATCATGAGAATATTACTAAACACAAAATAATAAATGTGGAATGAACAAAGAAATGAATGGGAAAATGGGTGACTCAGTAAAGGATAACAACTTTTGATTCTAGGTGACACTAGGAACCTGACAGAAAGTTAAGAGGAAAAACTGAGGGAGTGTGTCAAGGCAGTTCAATAGGGGAAAGGATAATCTTCTCAACAACTGGGGGATGCCTGGGTGGCTCAGTTGCTTAAGTGTCTCTCTTTGGCTCAGGTAATGATCCCAGGGTCCTGGGATTGAGTCCTGTATTGGGCTCCTTGCTCAGGAGGGAGCCTGCTTCTCCCTCTGCCTGCTGTTCACCCAAGCTTGTGCGCTCTCTCTCTCTGACAAATAAATAAATAAATCTTTTTAATAAATATTTTTTAAAAGATTTTATTTATTTATTTGACAGAGAGAGATAACAAAGCAGGTATACAGGCAGAGAGAGAGAGAGGAGGAAGCAAGCTCCCCGCTGAGCAGAGAGCCCGATGCGGGACTCGATCCCAGGACCCTGAGATTATGACCCGAGCCGAAGGCAGCGGTTTTACCCACTGAGCCACCCAGGCGCCCCTAAATAAATCTTTTTTAAAAATGACAACTGGAGGGTGCCTGGGTAGCTCAGTGGGTTAAGCCGCTGCCTTCGGCTCAGGTCATGAT
>NC_081569.1:62403472-62423970 GCF_022355385.1 Mustela nigripes | reverse complement strand
CCTGCTTCCTCCTCTCTCTCTCTCTGCCTGCCTCTCTGCCTACTTGTGATCTCTCTCTGTCAAATAAATAAATAAAATCTTTTTTAAAAAAATGACAACTGGATATTCATATACAAAAAAATAAATTTGGGCTCTTGCCTCACACCATATTTAAAAATTACTCAAGATGAATCAGCAAACTAAACGTAAAAGGAAAACTATAAAATTTTCAGGACAAAACAACAACAACAGAAAAAGCTCTTAAAAGCTTGGGGCCAGGGGCACCTGGGTAGCTCAGTTGGTTAAGCAACTGCCTTTGGCTCAGGTCATGATCTCAACGTTCTAGGATGGAGCCCCTCACTGGGGTCCATGCTCAGCAGAGAGCCTGCTTCTTCCCCTCCCTCTGCTGCTCCCCTACTTGTGCTCTAATAAATAAAAATAAAATCTTTAAAAAAAAAAAAAAAAAGCTTGGGACTAGACAAAGATTTTTAAAATATAACACCAAAAGCATAAGTAAAATTCGAAGACATATCTAAGAAAGAATCTGTATCTAGAATTTACGAACTCTTCTGGTTCAATAAGACAAACAACCTAATTAAAAATTGATTAAAGAGGGGCGTCTAGGTGGCTCAGTAGGTTAAGCCTCTGCCTTCTGCTCAGGTCATGATCTCAGGGGTCCGGGATCGAGTCCTGCCTCGGGCTCTCTGCTCAGCAGGGAGCCTGCATCCTCCTCTCTCTCTCTCTCTCTGCCTGCCTCTCTGCCTACTTGTGATCTCTCTCTGTCAAATAAACAAATAAAATCTTTTTTAAAAAATTGATTAAAGATTTGAATAGCTATTTCACCAAAGATATTCAAATGGAATGAAAAGATGCTGAACATTGTTAGTCATTAGGGAAATACAAATAAAAAAAAACGCAGTGAGATACCATTTCACACCCACCAGAAAGGCTATACTCTAAAAGACAGACAATAATATATACTGGTGAGCATGTGGAGAAATTAGAACCATCATATGTTGCTGGTGGGAATAGTAAATGAAGCAATCATTTTAGAATGCAGTTTGCCAGTTCCTCAAAATGTTAATGAATTACCATTAAGACCCAGCAATTCTAACCCTAGGTGTCTTCCCAAGAGAAATAACACATATTCAAACAAAAATGTGTACACCAATGTTTTTAGTAGCATTATTCAGAATGGCCAAAAAGTAGAAACAATCTAAATATCTATTAAGTGATAAAATGGATCAACAAAATGTGGTATACAATGGAATACTATTCAACAATTTAAAAGAATGAAATATTGATATATACTAAAACATAAATGAACCTTGAAAACATTACTCTACAAGAAAAAAGTTAACATAAAAGACCAAATACTATATGATTCTATTTATATGACATGTCCAAAAATGGCAAATTTATGGAGATCTGCCTAGGAATGAGAGTAATTAACTGGGGGATTAAATCTAAATAGCCGAGGAACATATAGGAATGATTGAAAATGTTCTGAAACTAGAGTATGAATAGTTACACAACTCAGTAATAAACGTACTAAAAATCATTGAGTTGTATATTTAAAATGTGAATTTTGGGGCGCCTGTGTGGCTCAGTGGGTTAAGCCACTGCCTTCGGCTCAGGTCATGATCTCAGGGTCCTGGGATCGAGTCCCGCATCGGGCTCTCTGCTCAGCAGGGGGCCTGCTTCCCTTCGCCTCTCTCTGCCTGCCTCTCTGCCTACTGTGATCTCTGTCAAATAAATAAGTAAAATCTTTAAAAATAATAAAATAAAATAAAATGTGAATTTTATAATAGACAATTATGTGTTAATCAAGTAAATTTTTTTCAAAGATTTATTTATTTGACACAAGTAGGCAGAGCAGCAGGCAGAGGGAGAGGGAGAAGCAGGCTCCCCACCCAGCAGGGAGCCTGACTCCGAGCTGGATCCCAGGACCCTGGGATCATGACCTGAGCCAAAGGCAGCCACTTAACCAACTGATTCCAAGTTAATTTTTTTTTTTTTTTAAACTAGAGGAACTGGGGGACGAGCACAGGACAGCAGAAGTTTTGCATTTAAGACTTACTCAAGCTGTTAACATGATAGCCAAGTGTCTGGGACAATTAGAAAGTTGAGAGAGATACCAGACTACAGAGATTTAGTAATACAGATTTTGGAGCCACCAGGAAAGACATGACAAAGGGACTTTTACACGTCTTCAACTCTGTACAAATCAATCTACCCTGAAAAGATTTTCACTTGACTATGCTAATTTTCTATTATTCCTTTTCAGAGTTCTTCAACCACTGATTTTTATTGATTGCTTTCATTTCTTCCACTACCCTATTCTTTTTTATTCTATCAAAGTCTGTGTTCCTTCCTTATCTCATTGTTGAAGCTATTCTCTCAACTAATGGTACCCCAATTTCAAAATCAGTGGCCTTTTCTCTACTCCCATTCTTTTTAACTTACCTGCAAGAAGGCTGGTCAAACTCCGACCCATGAAACTCGTCTCTTAGCTTGTATTACCTTATACTATTTTTAGTCCTCTTCCCACTTCTCTATTTGTTTTATTTACCAAATACTTTTACCTCCCAACCTCACCCACTTTATCAAACTAAGGAAGAACCTATGCTCCAAAAACAAGAGAGAATTTGGTATTTATTTCTTTCTTCTTCTCACAAAATCTGTTTATTAACCCTAACCAGCTTCTAGTTACCATAGTATATTCATCTCCATTAATTGTCCTTACGGTATTTCTCAGGTCTTTGTCCTACTTTGCCAATAAGAAAATAAATTCAAGAACATTAACTTGGCTTTTCTCAATTTTGTAACCAACAAAATCAATCCATGGGGAATTATATGGACAATGAATGGAATTCAGTGTCTGTTTGTAATGCATAAAAAAATTAATGGGATTATTTTTTTTTAAAGATTTATTTAATTTATTTATTTGACAGACAGAGATTACAAGTAGGCAGAGAGGCAGGCAGAGAAAGAGAGGAGGAAGCAGGCTCCCTCTGAGCAGAGAGCCCAATGCGGGGCTCGATCCCAGAACCCTGGGATCATGACCTGAGCCAAAGGCAAAGGCTTTAACCCACTGAGCCACCCAGGCACCCCTGAATGGGATTATCCTAAGCAGATCCCTAGGAAGATATTTTTCCCAGTCTGAAAACTTTATTTATTTTTAGATTTTTAAAAAAGATTTTATTTACTTATTTGAGAGAGAGAGTGAGCAAGAGAGAGAGAAAGAACAGAGAGGGAGAGTCTGCTGAGCAAGGGGCCTGACGTGGTGATTCGATCCCAATACTACAGGATCATGACCTGAGCCAAAGGCAGATGTTTATCGACTGAGCCACCCAAGTGCCCCAGAAATTTTAAAAATAGTTAGAGGGATGGGGCGCCTGGGTGGATCAGTGGGTTAAGCCTCTGCCTTTGGCTCAGGTCCTGGGATCTCAGGGTCCTGGTATCAAGCCCCACATCAGGCTCTCTGCTCAGCAGGGAGCCTGTCTTCCCCTCTCTCTCTGCCTGCCTCTCTGCCTACTTGTGCTATCTCTCTCTCTCTCCCCTCCCCGGCCCCGTCAGATAAATAAATAAAACTTAAAAAAAAAAAAAAGAGGGTGCCTGGGTGGCTCAGTCAGTTAAGCATCTGCCTTCAGTTCAGGTCATGATCCCAGGGTCCTGGGATCAAGTCCCACCTCTGGGCTCCCTGTGCAGCGGGGAGTCTGCTTCTCCCCCTGCCCCTCCCCCAGGCCCATGCTTGCCTGCTCTCGTGCTCTCTCTCACAAACATAAATAAAAATATTATAAATAAATAAACACAATCAGAAAACTAAGAATTTTGTGTCATCTTTTCATATTTACATTTAAAGGTATAACTGTTTCCTGGCAATTAATTTATGCTCAGTTGACTATTAATGAAATAAAAAATGTTTAAGTTCTAGAAAGCCAACAAAAATTTCTTGATTTCTAAAATCTGGAATCACAAAGTACAAAACTATAAATCTCAAGTAACATCTATAAAACATGTGGCTGTAGGCCATTCTCCTATAGACTATTTCAGTCAAGCTTTACTACTTTCAAAAAATTAACTTACCAAATCCCAAAGTCCAACTTGCCCAGATTTGGCCCCAGCTGCCACCAAAGTTCTAATTTCTGATGGGTGGAGAGCCACAGAAAATATTGCACCTCTGGTGACTTTATGAACAGTATCTCCATTAATGACCATGCCACTTAAATTGGCTTTATAGCTGAGGAAAAGAAGTTAAATTTTAGAAGTAAAACCAATCAGTAGTCAAAATAACTAAAAGATGACTCAAAAAATAAAAGAGACACAGTTAGTGAAAACAGTCAACCTCCTAATAATCAAGGAAATCAAATTAAAGAATGGGATACTATTTTTCACTTACAAAAGGTAGCAGGCTGCAGTTAAAACATACATTCACTAACAGTGCTAGTGGCAGAGTAAATTCATATGAGATTTTTAGAAGAAAAAGATTTTAGAAAACAATTCAGTAATGTATACTAAAGCCAGAAAAATGTCCCTTAATACTTGAGTCATTAATCTCACTTCTGGAATCTATCCTAAAGAATTAACCCACCATCACACATATACACTTTAATGTATGTACACATATAACTAAATACGCAACTAACCACACAAAACTAAACTGAATATAATTCCAAATACCAACAAAGTCAGAAAAAGTTAAGTAAATGAAATAGTATGCAATTAATCAATAAATTTAAAGACTCTAGTAACATAATATCAATGTTTTGTAACTATAATATTAATGAAATGCATAATGCAAATTTATATATACACTAAACTAAAAATGTACATGGATTCACTCATTTATTAAATAATGAGTGAACATATATCATGTACCAGGCACCATTTGGTTACTGAGACAAAATCCCAGCATTTAGGAAACTCGTATCATAGCGGTATTTCAAGTGGCAATAGTTGGAAGAAAATATACAAAAACAACAAATGCTAGGATAGAAATATTATAGGTAATCATTTCACCTCATTTTCAAAACTTCTTGTAATGGTATATGATCTTTATAATTTAAAGACTGTAGAAAATATAAATCAAAGGCATGGGATTTTTAACTCACCTTTTAATGTTAACTAACTCCTTCTCAGTATTCTTAATACTTGTCTGAAACAATGAAAAATACCAAAGTATTAAGTTAACATATGTACTGAAATTTCCTTAACAGATAATTCTAAAAGCCGTAAGCCCTCCCAAGTGATACCTTGCTCACTTCTGCCCAAGTCTGTAAAAATCTTTTAAATAGTTCACTGTCATCATCTTGATTTTCAGGAGTCATTTCTAAAGGCCCAGGAGGTAACAAAGGCTGTTATAAAAAATAAGAAAATAAAGACTAAAATGAGAAATAAAATGGATTGATTATTGCTCTGCCCTAGAATGTAAGTTTTTTAGTACTCTACTTTCAGTACCAATATAGGTGACACATCATTAGCATTCAAAAACAGTTGTTCAGTGAATGATTGCCAGGTATATCCTATAAACTAATAACATATATTACCCTATTTAATCCTCATAATAATCCAGTGAATGAGAGACCACGTTTTAAAGAGATAATAATGAATCTTAGAGAAGTTACCTTGTCAAAAGTTACAATGCCAAGAACAGGAGTTGCTAGGAATGGATTCAGATTGGTTCAATTGCATTACTCAGAGCAAAGTTATTACTTTATGCCAGCAATTTTTTAAATCATAGGTTGTAACCCATGCATTGTGAAATCATTTCAATGTATTATAGCCAGCAATGTTTTAATGAAAAGCAAAAGAATAGAAAATACAAAAAGTACATCACATGCAGTGAGTATTAAGTATCATTTCACAAGTGTTGCTTCAGTTGTGTGGCATTAATGAGTTAAATGTAAATAAATCTACCATGGGCGGAGGCTTCAGAAATACTGGAAAGCTACTCTCCCCAAGCACCTTAATTTGCAATTAGCTCCCAAAGCACCAATCTAATTAGTGTTACCTTCTAAAGTGTAATTAAGCACTTAGATAAAAGTATTAAAAACAGTGGGTGCACTTGAATAAAAAAATGATTAAAATATTATTTAGATAATAAACTTGGTAAGTATAAGTAAAACTCTTTCTATTCACTGATAGTACAAAGTTATACTACAGCAAGGGACCATCACCATTATCACATATTATGCATTATTAATAACATTAATACTACCATTTATTGTTTATTTACTAAGCCCTTAACACAGTATACAGAACTTTATAGATACTGTTTCACTTAACTCCCACAAATCCTCTTTGAAATTTCTGTACTGTTGCCACTTTAAATATGGGGAAACTGGGGCTCAGAAAGTTTAAGTAATTCACCCATAATTCCACAGCATTTAAGCCTACAAAAATTCAAACTAGTCTTTATGATTTTGACATTTTAATCATTAAACAAGAATCAGTCAAGTATGTACTTAATGAAGAACCTATTAAAGAAATTTAATGACCTTTAAAATCTAGTTTCAAACATTTCAAATTTTTCAGTATTTTATTGAGTAATATATTGTTTTTGCACTTTCTTACATTTTCATCTGCAATTACTGTTGGCTGGGCTGGGGGTGCTGGTAATGACACTCCTGAAGGATCTACTTTTAATAATCTCATTGACCTTCTACATCCAGTCCCATTTTCTTTCTTCTTTGGCTTTTTCCTAAAGGAGTAAGGGAAAAAAATTCAAGTTATAAAACAGTGATCTGTATTTGTTAATATTAAGGAGATAACTTCCAGGAATGTATCTCATAGATATACTCACACATTACAAAAATATACGTACATGACTACACTGATTCTAACTGAACATTTATGTTTCCATGCTTTTAAATAAAATCCTAAATGTTCACCATGGAGAGGTGAGAGGTGTTAAAACAAATCATGGTATACATCTCTAAGAGAATAATATGCAAACATAAGAAGAATGAAATAGACCTTTGCACACTGATATGACATGAATTATTTGATATAAGAAGGAAAAACAAGGTCCAGTACATGCTGAATATGCTTCCATTTTTTTTGAGAGAAAGTTATGTACACACATGTATTTGTACATACTAAGAATAGCTATTAAAGAATACACATGAAACTACTAACAGTGGTTTCTTCTAGGGAGAAGGCCTGGAGAACTAAGGTCTAAAATGGAAAAGAGATTTAAATGTTCCACTGCATTTCCTTCCATATAGTTTACTTTTTAAAATCATATACGTACCCTACTTCTTTTGTGCACTATTTTTTCATTTTAAAAAAGTAGTTCAGAACTTCCAGTTTCCAGTTCCACAAATAAGGAACTTGAAATTCACCACCCTGTCTTTTCAAGTAAAAAGGTAAACAGATTAACAAGTCAATAACTCTTCTAGGATCCTTAAGAGAAGCAAGGACACAGTGCAAACTGCTTTCTGTCCTCAATACTGGAGAGACAGGCAAATATAAGGAGTCATGGCCTACTGGAACAGAAAGTCAAGAACCAAAACCACAATGGGAACCAACGCCAAGGCAGGAAAACCTGAACTGTACTGACCAGATGCTGGAGGCTCAGCATGGACAAGTTAAAAACTCCAGAGTGGTCCACACAAAAACCTGCACATGAGTATATATAATAGCTTTATTCATAACTGTCAAAACTGGGAAATAGCCAAGGTGTCCTCAACTGAAGATATATAAAGTACGGTAAATCCAAACATGGAATATTATTCAGCACTAAAAAGAAACAGTCTATCAAGCCATAAAAAGACATGGAGAAAACTTAAATGTCTATTACAAAGAGAAGGAAGTAAATCTGGAAAGGCTACATACTGTATGATCGCAAATACATGGCCTCCTATTAAAGGCAAAACAATGGAGACAAAAAAGATAACTGCCACAGTTGAGGGTGATAAGTTGATGAACAGAGAGAACACAGAGGATTTTTAGGGTGGTAAAAGTACTCTATACATTATAATAATGGATATGTATCATTATACATTTGTACAAACCCATACAACACACAACACCAAGAGTGAACTCTAAGGCCAACTATGGACTTTGGATGATTATGATGCATTAGTGTAGATTCATCCTTGGTAATTAATGTACACTACACTGACTGGTGCTGATAATGGGGAAAATTATACATGTGTGGGGGCAGAGGAATATACAGGAAATCTCTGTCCCCTCCTCTCAATTTTGCTGTATAACTGAAACTGCTCTAAAAAAGTCTTTCAAAAAAAAAAAAACCCTCAAGGGGGACTCACCCCTAGTATTTTGTGAGATTTACAACCAGGAACTCAAGTAGGTCTTCAGTAAATATCAGAGAAAAATCCCCTCATGCTTCCCACAGTGGGAGGGGGAAAAGAACCATTTTTGAAATACACCAGAGCACTTTGTTCTTCTTAACAAGGCCTGCCCTCAGGAGAACTGGTTAACCAGAGCCTAATCTGCTAGGGTATTATCAGAGTTTAACGTCAGAGAAAGGAAATACCCAACTCCAGCCCATTCTTACCCTCCTCTCCCACCTAACAGGGGAGGAAAGAAAATAAAACACCATGAAATTCACAGCTCAAAAAACAAAGGCTCTCTAAAAGACTGAGACCTAATCACAGGACTATAGAACAGCTTTCTCTCCCCTTCCACAATTACTAAAGGCCTATTTACAACAGTTTCTTTTCCCTAATACATCATGTCCAGCTATCAAGAAAAAATTACAAGGCACAATGAAAGACAAATAACACAATTTAAAGAGACAGAGCAAGCTTCTGGGGGCAGGCACCTGGGTGGCTCAGTCGTTAAGTGTCTGCTTTACGCTCAGGTCATGATCCCAGGGTCCTGGGATCAAACCCCATATCAGGCTCCCTGCTTAGCGGGAAGCCTGCTTCTCCCTTTCCCACTACTCCAGCCTTTGTTCCCTCTCTCACTGTGTGTCTCTCTGTCAAATAAATAGAATTTTTTAAAAATCTACTTTAGGGGCACCTGAGTGGCTCAGTGGGTTAAAGCCTCTGCCTTTGGCTCAGGTCATGATCCCAGGGTCCTGAGATCCAGCCCCACCTCGGCCTCTCTGGTCAGCAGGGAGCCTGCTTCCTCCTTTCTCTGCCTGCCTCTCTGCCTACTTTTGATCTCTGTCTGTCAAATAAATAAATAAAATCTTCAAAAAAAAAAATCTACTTTAAGTATAAAGACACATAAAGATTAAAAATAAATGAATGGATAAAAGTAGATCATGCTAAGACAAATGGAAAGAAAGCAGGAGTGACTATATTAATTTCAGACAAAACAGACTTCATAGCAAAGAAAGTTATCAGAGATAAAGAAAGGCATTACATAATGATAAAGGTCCAATTCTCCAAGACAGCATAACATAATGCACCTAACAACAGAAAATCAAACTATGTAAGGCAAAAACTAACAGAATTCCAAAAAGAAATAGGTGCCTCTACTATCTTAGTTGGAAGACTTAAACACTCCCCTGTTATAAATGGAGAGATCCAGCAGGCAGCAAATCAGCAAGGGCACAGATGAACTTGACATATACCATCCACAAACTAGATAAAACAAACATCTGTAGACCAGTTCATTCAAAAACAGAATACAAATCTTTAAAAAAAAAAAATTGTTAAAAAGAAAAGGGGAGAGGGTACCTGGGTGGCTCAGTGAGTTAAGCAGCAGCTTTCTGCTCAGGTCACGGTCCCAGAGTCCTGGGATGGAGCCTACATCAGGCTCCCTGCTCCATGGGGATCCTGCTTCTGCCTATGCCTCTCTCTCATGAATAAATAAATAAAATCTTTTTAAAAATTTTTTTATCTCAAAAACAAAATACACATTTCCTCTCAAGCTCAGATGGAACATTCACCAAGGCAGACCACATTCTAGATCATAAAACACACCTTAACAAATTTAAAAGTATAGAAATTTTAAAAAGAAGAAAATTTTACAATGTTTGCTCTCAGAACACAACTGAATTAAACCAGAAGTCAGTAAGATAAAGATACCTGGAAAACCCAAAATACATACAAATTAAACAACAAATAATACATGCGTTGAGAAGCCTGGATGGCTCAGTTGGTTAAGCATCTGCCTTTGGCACAGGTCATGACCCTCACATCGAGATCCTCATCAGGCCCCCCTGCTTGACAGGCAGCCTGCTTCTCCCTCTCCCTCTACCTGCTTCTCCCCCGTGTATGCTCACACTTTCTGTCAAGTAAATAAATAAAATCTTTAAAAAAACAAAACAAAACTCATCCACATTACTGATTATATGAAAGCATTTTGTGTACATTTGCTTTTTTTTTCTTATCTTTTCATCCTTACTTAGGTTTCCCTCGTCAAGACAATCCCAAGTTCCTGTTTTCTTCTCTGCCACTTGAGGAATTCTATTACTTTTTCAGTCAGGTGCCTTCATTATACTGACCCCAAGGCATCCTGAATGAGACTGGGATGATTCTAAGGATCATTGCTAAGTGAAATAGAATCCTCCCCAGTTCTGTTCAGGCTCATGTCCTCTCTACCACTCCAACCCTTCAAACAAGTTATTAAAACATCCTCCAGGTAATTAACTTGTCTTCTCACCCCACCCTGGAAAATATAGCCTCAGTCCCTGGTCATCCATTGGAATAATCCAATTCAATGAAATAACACATACAAGGGCACTGGGTGGCTCAGTTGGTTAAACATCTACCTTCAGACCAGGTCATGATCCCACAGTCCTGGGATCAAGCCACACCTCAGGCTCCCTGTTCAGCGGGGAGTCTGATTCTCCCTCTGCCCTGCTTGTGCTCTGCTCCCTCTTTCTCTCTCTCTCGCTTGATCTCTCTCTCTCTCTCAGGTAAATAAATAAAATCTTTGGGGCACCTGGGTGGCTCAGTGGGTTAAGCCTCTGCCTTCGGCTCGGGTCATGATCTTGGGGTCTGGGGATCGAGCCCCGCATTGGGCTCTCTGCTTGATGGGGAGCTTGCTTCCCCCTCTCTCTCTGCCTGCCTCTCAACCTGCTTGTGATCGCTCTCTCTCTGTCAAATAAATAAACAGAATCTTAAAAAAAAAAAATTAAAATAAATAAAATCTGTTTTTAAAAAAAGGGGGGGAAGAAAACAATCTGTTAAATCTCAAAAGGATATAAAAAATATTTTTACCTAAATGAAAATGAAAACACAACCTAATAAAATATGTGGGATGTAGAGAAAGCAGTGCTTACAGGGAAATTTGTAACAGTGAGTCCACAGATTAGGAAAGAAGGTCAAAAATCAATCATCTAAGTTTCCAACTTAGGAAAACTAGAAAAAGAAGAGCAAATTAATCCAAAGTAAGGAAAAGAAAAGAAATAATAAAAGTTGAACAAATCAATAAAATTAAAAACAGGAAATCACCTGGGGCAGGGTGATGCGGGAGTAAATCAGCAAAACCAAAAGCCAGTTCTTCAAAAACACCAATAAAATTTGGGGCATGTGGGTAGATCAGTTGTTTAAGTGTCCAACTCTTGATTTCAGGGCAGGTCATGATCTCAGGGTCTTGAGATCAAGCCCCATGTCCAGCTCCATGCTCACCAGAGTCTGCTTGAGATTCTCTCTCTCTCCCTCTGCCCCTCCCCTTGCTTGTGCTTGGCTGGTCTCTAATTAATTAATTAATTAATAGATAGAGAGATAGATACCAACAGGGGTGTCTGGGTGGCTCAGCCAGTTAAGCATCTGCCTTAGGCTCAGGTCATGATCTCAGGGTCCTCTCTGCTCAGCAGCAAGTTCGCTTCCTCTCCCTCTGTGATCTCTCTCGCTCTTTCTCATTCTCACTCTCTCTCAAATAAATAAAGTCTTAAAAAAGTAAAAAATTAAATTAAATTTTAAAAGACCAATAAAATCAGGGTTCCTAGGTGGCTCAATCAGTTAAGTGTCTGCCTTCAGCTCAGGTCGTGATCCCAGGAGTCCTAGGATCAAGCCCAGCACTGGGATCCCTGCTCAGTGGAGAGCCTGCTTCTCTCTCTCCCTCTGCTGCCATTCTGCCTACTTGTGCTCTCTCTGTGTCAAATAAATAAATAAAATTGTTTTTTAAAAAAGACCAATAAAATCAATAAACCTCTAGAGAAGGCTAACTAATAAAAAAAATTAACAGTATCACAAAGGAAAGAGGGGTCTCACTATGGATCCAACAGACATTAAAAATAAAGGAATGATAAAAAAATAAAAATAAAAAAAATAAAGGAATGATATGAACAACTCTATGCCCACATATTTGATAACCTAGATGAAAGACAAGTCTTGGAAAGACTCAACTGCTAAACTCACAATCTGAATTAGAAATAGATAATCTGAATAGGCTTACACCTATTAAGGAAATTATACAATAATTAATAATCTTCCAAAACAGAAAGCACCAGGCTGACATAGGTTCACTGGTGAATTTTACCAAACATATAAGAAAGAAATTATAACAATTCTCTACAACCTCTTTTAGAGGATAAAAGCAGAGAGAATCTTACCTACCTCATTCTAGAAGGTCAGCATGACCCTAATACCAAAACCAAAGATATTATAAAAAAGAAAACTACAGACCAATAATCTCTCATGAGCAGATGTAAAACCCTCAAATATTAGTACAAGGAACCCAACAATGTACAAAAAGTATTACAAGCCACAAACAAGTGGGATATATTCCAGGTATGCAAGATTGGTTCAACACTCAAAAATCACTTATTGTAATCTATCAAAAAATCATTCAATGTAATCCATCACATTAATAGGCTAAAAAATCAAAATCACACAATCCCATCAACTAACGTAGAACAGGCTTCTAACTAAATCTAACACCCATTCATGATTTAAAAAAAAAATCTCAGTAGAGGGGAACTTTCCAAACTTGACAGAGAGTACCTACAGAAAACTTAGAGCTAATGTCATACTTAAATGGTGAGAAACACCAAGCCTTCCCACCGATAAGGTATAAGATAAGATGTCCTCGCTCACCATTCCTTTTCAACCTTATGCTGGAAGTTCTAGCTAAAGCAATAAGACAAGAAAAGAAAAGAAACAGTACACAGATTTGAATGAAAAAAATAAAACTATATTTGTTCAAGAGTTTCCAGTTGGGGACACCCAGAGGCTCAGTCAGTTAAGCATCAGGCTCTTGGTTTTGGCTCAGGTCATAATCTCGGAATCATGAAAACAAGCCCCAAGTCAGTCTCTGCACTGGACATGGAGCTTACTTAAGATTCTCTCCCTCTCTCTCTGCCCCTCCCCCTCCTCACATGCACACTCTCTCAATAAATACTTTTTAAAAAAATAAAAATAAGAGTTTCCAGGTTGGTGAACACATGGATGTGCTGGAAGAATAGCAGTGAGAGAGTGCTCTGAGAGGACATGGACGCTCTATACCATTTCCCCATGCCTTGCCCTATGCATCTCTTCCTTTAGCTGTTCTAAGTTACATCCTTTTATAATAAACCAGTAATCTATTAAGTTAAAAAAAAAGAAAAAAAAGCTGGGACACCTGGGTGGCTCAGTTGGTTGGGTGACTGCCTTTGGCTCGGGTCATGATCCTGAAGTCCCACATCAGGCTCCCTGCTCCTTGGGGAGTCTGCTTCTACCTCTTACCTCCTTCCCTCTCATGCTCTCTCTCTCTCTCAAATAAATACATAAAATCATTTTGTTTTAAATTATTTTTAAATTTTAAAAAAAAAAAGCTGCAGGGGCACATGGGTGGCTCAGTTGGTTAAATGTCCTGGGATCGAGCCCCACATCATGCTCCTTACTCAGCTAGGAACCTGCTTCTCCCTTCCCTCTGCTTGCCACTCCCCCTGCTTAGGCTCGCTCATGCCCTCTCTCTCTCTGCATCAAATAAATAAATAAAATCTTAAAAAAAACAGAGCTTGCATTTGCTCATAGATGACATGATAGTCTATGTAGAAAATCTTTTCAACAAATGGTGCTAGAACAAATGGACAACCACATTTAAAAAAAAAAAATCAATCTAGGGGCACCTGGGTGGCTCAGTCAGTTAAGCGTCTGCCTTTGGCTCAGGTCACGATCATCGAGCCCTGCATCAGGCTCCCTGCTTAGCGGGGAGCCTGCTTCTTCCTCCCTCTGCCTCTTCCCTGGCTCATGCTCACTCTGTCTCTCTCACTCATCTCTTCCCCAATAAATAAATAAATAAATAAATAATCAATCTAGACACAGCTTTACCTCCATCACAAAATTAACCCAAAACAGATCACAAATCTAATGTAAAATGCAATACTATAAAACTTGTAGAATCGAAAATCTAGGTGACCTTGGGTATACTAATGGTTTTTGGAATAAAACACCAAAAACATAATCCATGACAGAAAAAATTGATGAAGTAAACTTCATTAAAATTAAAAACTTCTGGGACGCCTGGGTGGCTCAGTTGGTTAAGCAGCTGCCTTCGGCTCAGGTCATGATCCCAGCGTCCTGGGATCGAGTCCCGCGTCGGGCTCCTTGCTCGGCGGGGAGCCTGCTTCTCCCTCTGCCTCTGCCTGCCATTCTGTCTGCCTGTGCTTGCTCTCGCCCTCTCTCTCTCTGATAAATAAATAAAATCTTAAAAAAAAAAAAAAAAAGAAAAAAAAATTAAAAACTTCTGTTCTGCAAAAGACACTGTCAAGAGATGAGAAAACAAGCCACAGACTGGGAGGAAATATTTGCACATCTGATAAAGTACTGTTATCCAAAATATACAAAGAACTCTTAAAACTTAAAATAATAAAAAACAAACAACTTAATTAAAAAATGAGCCAAAGATTTTAACAGATAGTTCACCAAAGTAATATACAGATAGCAATAAGCATATGAAAAAATGCTCTACCTCATATTATCAAAGAAACAGAAATTAAAAGAACAATGAGATATACCAATACATACTTATTAGAAGGGCCAAAATCCAGAACACTGACAACAGCAAATGCTCGTGAAGATGTGAAACAACAAGTTTAAGATTACAGTTTCTATTATTTTACCATGGTAACAATTTTTTCAAATTATAAATAACTCAGTAATACATCATGGTATAAGCACTGTAAACCAAATCTTTTACCTTTTGGATTCAGGAGGCTGCCTCTTTTTTATCATTTCACGGAGCCTTGCAGCTGACTGCAAAATATACAAAACATACATGTAAAGATACTACCTTATAAAATATTAAGTAAGCTGTTTTATCAACACTGAACTAAGATCTATATAGGAAATAAAGATCCCTAAGATATAATACCTGCTCTTGGTAACAGACATGAGACAAATAAACCATGAATAATAAAAGTAAGTAAATAATAACATCTAAAGAACTGGAGGACTCGGTTAAACATTAGACTTGATCTGGGCTCAGGTCTTGACCTCAGGGTCAAGAGTTCAAGCCCCACATTGTATTTACATTCTGATACCTTGGACCAGGTTGCTAATGAGTTTACATGATTGAACATTAAACATTTAATCAAATATACTATCATGAATTAAAACATGATAGTTTAACTTCTGCTATAGGCAATTCTATTTTGATATTTTCCAGAAAAGCTGTATTACACTTCTATAAATCAAATCATAATTTCTGGTAACTAAAATCAAAATCAGAGATACTTTGTTTAAATTTCTGATGACTTTTCAACTTTTAGTAACTTAACAATTTAGTCCCTTATATTAAGTTACCCACCCTTCCCTCAAGATGCAAACACATGCTGAATATTTGAGAATGTGTAATCAAAGGTATCAAGTAATTATTTAATAAAGCCAAGGGCTTGTTACCTTTTGAAGGAAAATATCACACACCTTCCTGAAAGGCTACCTCACACAGGGTGATCTCACACACAGAAGTTTCACCCACAGTGTGAAGACACAATGTAAATTACACATTTAGTTATGATTATAAAACATTACCATACATTGGCCATTTATCCTTTTTTTTAAGATTCTGAATTTATTACCATTTTTGAAAGCTCTTATTTATCTGATGGAGAGAACACAAGCAGGGGCAGTGGCAGTCAGAGGGAGAGGAAGCAAGCTCTCTGCTGAGCAGGGAGCCTGACGTGGGGATCCAGCCCAGGATCCTGTGATCACGACCCAAGCCAAAGGCAGATGCTCAACCAACTGAGCCACCCAGGTGCCCCTGGCCATTTATCCTTAAAGCTCACTATACAAAGCATATTTTCATCTATTCTTTAGGATTTAAAAAAAAAGACGGGCGCATGCGTGGTTCAGCTAGTTAAGTGTCTGCCTTCAGTTTAGGTCATAATCCCAGGGTTCCCTGCTCAGCAGGAAGTCTGCTTGTCCCTCTCTCTTTGCCCTTTCCCCCACTTCCACTCATGCTCTCTCCCCCTCTCAAATAAATAAATAAATCTTAGTGAAAAAAAGGATCGGGGGAGGGGGAGAAGGCTTGTCCTCTCCTCTACCACACATCCCTCAACCCATTCCTCCTATTTCCCCTTTATCCTTTAGAGGAAGCAACCACTTGGAACATACACTGTTCCCCTGAATGCAAGATAACCTTTCATAAGACACCATTATCTTATGCACCAACAAAAGGAAGAGCTGCCAGTTACAGTTTCAAGATGTCAATTTCAAAAGCATTAAAATGAAAAAAACTAGAATCAATAAAATATGGTAACCTCCTCTTACTAAACACAAAACTCAGTCCTAATTTTACCCTCCCTTATCTAATATATGAAACCTGATACTATGAGTATTTTATTGACCTATGGGCAAGAGGAATGGCATCTTGCTCTTAATTAGAAATTCCACACAAACCTCAGACAACTGAAGAGAAGCAAAAAAGTTTGCATTTTCTGATATGTTCTTCAGTCTCTTCCTTTCATACGGTGACAATCCTGAAAATTCATCCTATGAAATTACACCAAAAAAAATTCTGTTACTTTGCATGATCCACAGGAAAGCACCTCAAAAAACTAGGTGTTGAATTCTCAAATGTATACTTTCCTTCAAATAGTACCTGCTTTATTCATTACATGCTTTCTTACCAATTTGCACACAATCTTTGCTGCACTGGATACCAAATGTAAGAGTTTGAATTTGGGATAATCACAAAGTATCTACATGGCTTCCTAATTAAATAACAAGGGACAGAGCAGAAGTCAAGTAGTATATCCTAAAAGCAAATTATTTCCTATTGGTCATAAATCGTACCATTATTCACAGTTATCTTTTTATTAAACAAAAAGAGAAATCAGTAACATAAAATTTTAAATTCATTCAATGAGTTAAGGAAACTTAGATAAAAGAACAACAGGCGCGCCTGGGTGGCTCAGTGGGTTAAAACCTCTGCCTTCGGCACTGGTCATGATCCCAGGGTCCTGGGATTGAGCCCCCAACTGGGCTCTCTGCTCGGCAGGGAGCCTGCTTCTGCCCCCCAACCCTCCCACCCCCCTCTGCACCTCCCTCTCTGCCTACTTGTGATCTTTGTCTGTCAAATAAATAAACAAGATCTTTAAAATAAAAAAAGAACAACAACAACAACAGAGATATAGGCACAGGCAGAAAAGACAATAAAACCAGACAAGCTCGGAGGTCCAATATCCAACTAATAGTTATAGAGGTAAAAAAGAGGAGCAGAGAAAATGGAGGACAAAGTTATTAGAGAAATAATATAAGAAGGTTTCTTGAAACTAAAGACATGCATTTCCATATTAAAAGAACCCAATGAGTATGCAGAACAACAAATGAAAAAAGATCAAAGCTTACACACATCACAAAATTTCTTAACACCTGAGGTAACTAAGGTTAAAAAAAAAAAAAGTTTGCAGATAAAGGTAAAAGATCATGAAGAGGGGCGCCTGGATGGCTCAGTGGGTCAAGCCTCTGCCTTCCGCTCAAGTCATGATCTCAGGATCCTGGGACTGAGCTCCACATCACACTTTCTGCTCAGCGGGATGCCTATTTCCCCCTCTCTCTCTGCCTGCCTCTCTGCCTACTTGTGATCTCTCTCTGTCAAATAAATAAATAAAACCTTTTAAAAAATAAATAAATAAATAAATAAATAAAACCTTTTAAAAAAATCATTAAGAAACAAGAATCAGAATGTCACTTCTCAATACTGAGGGGGAGCTAGAAGACAATGGAAGAGTGTATTTAAAATTTTAAGGAAAAATCACTTTCAACCTACAATTCTAAACCCAGTTAAGCTATCAATCAAATGTACAGCATAAACACTTTTCAGACATGTCAATTACCTCTCCTACACCTTTTCTCAGGAAGTTATAAGCTGCACTTCAAAATAAGAGAATAAACTTTATTTTTTTTTAAGATTTTATTTATTTATTTAACAGACAGAGATCACATGTCGGGAGAGAGGCAGGCAGAGAGAGGGGGATGCAGGCTCCCTGCCGAGCTGAGAGCCCGAGGGGCTTGATCCAAGGTCCCTGGGATCATGACCTCAGCTGAAGGCAGAGGCTTAACCCACTGAGCCACCCAGGTGCCCCAAGAGAATCAACTTTAAAAAAAGATCCAAGACAGTATCCAGGGTACAGAAGTTCCAGATCAGGAATGATAAAAGAAATCCAAAGGAAAATGGTAAAAGGCAGGCCAAGAAAGGGTTAAACAATCTAGAATGAAATAAGAAGATGGAGGTGCTCAGGAAATGTTTCATGAAAAAAACCATATAGATATATGAAGCCATAAAAATTCTGTTACAACTCTGCTAGAGCTTAGGCTATACCAAGTAAGGATGTGAGAAAGGGAAGGAGTGGGTAGGCACATATGTGTATAAGGTATAGCATGAATGAAACAAGTCCTCATCTTCCATATTAAATCAACAGATAATATTGAAGGGATAAAAGCTAAAAAGGGTTAAAGTATAATTTGTCTACTGGGGAGCACCAATCACAAATAGAAAAGTTATGTGGCAGAAATTGCTGAGTGTTCTGATTTGTTTCTGAGTATGTATGTGTGCACATATGGAACTACCTTTCTGTGTGAATACATATACACATACAATTGTGGAATTGTATTACTTATATGTGGATGTACATGTATGTATTACTTTGACCAAAATAAAAAATATTCCTCACACACACAAAATAACAGCAGCAGTAAACGTAAAAGTTTTATTGTGTCATTGCCTTTACAAATGCTTTTCAGGGAAAAACATCACCACCACCATCATCAAGGACTTCATAAGATTCTATTTTAAAATCAAAGAAACAAAATTAAATGATTATACTTACCAAAGAAACAATTAAGAAAACTAAGAAAAATAATCAGTATTTTTAAGTGGTATGTGTAATTCAAACCATTTTTACCCATCACCCACCTCTCAAAAACTTGCAACACGTAACAGGAAGACCAAGCAAACAACCTCAGAAAAAGTGGGCTCTTGAAGTAAACATATATAGCAAATAAACATTTTTTTAAAACTTCATTATCTTCAGAAACGCTTAAGAAGTTACTGTAGCCATAAAACAAGGGGTAATGTGTTTTTTAAAAAATCAAAGTAACCTGAATTTAAAACTTGCCTGATGCCAAAAATTCACAAAATGTATGAATCCATTTACATAACATTCTCAAAATGACAAAACTGTAGAGATAAAAAATTAGCAGTTGCCAGGGCCTAAGAAGAGTGAGAGGGAGGGCTATAGGCCTAACTACAAAGAAGTATCTTAGGATGCCTGGATGGCTCAGTCCCTAGAGCATGCAACCCCTGACCTTAAGGTAGTGAGTTCAAACCCCACACTGGACCCTACTTAAATTTAAAAGAAGAAAGAGCCCAAGGGAAATTTTTGTGGAGATGGAATATTTCTGTATCTTGATTATGGTGGTAGTTATAGTAATCAACATGTGATAAAGTGACAAAGAATTATACACATGCCTTGTATGATGTGAATTTCCCCATTATGATACTGTGATATAGTTATATAAGATGTATCCACAGGGAAAAAGTGGGTGAAAGGTACATGATACCTCTCTGTACTATTTCTGCCAATTGTTATACATCTATAATTACTTGGAGATAAAGACTTTTTGAAAACAGATGTTTCTCACAGCTAACAACATACTTAATGGCAAAAGACTGAAAGCTTTTCCCCTAATGCTCAGGAACAAGAAAATATGTCTGCTCTTGCTATTTCTATTCAACAGTATACTAGAGATTCTAGGACAATCAGGACAGGATGACTAGAAAAAAAATAATATTAAAAAACATTCAGACTGAGGGAATCCTGGGTGGCTCAGTCGTTAAGCATCTGCCTTCAGCTCAGATCATGATCTCAGGGTCCTAGGATCAAGCCCTGCGTCGGGCTCCCTGCTCCACAGGAAGCCTGCTTCTCCCCCTCCCACTTGCCCTGCTTGTGTTCCCTCTCTCACTGTCTCTCAAAGCAATAAATAAAATCTTTTAAAAACAAACAGGGGCGCCTGGGTGGCTCAGTGGTTTGGGCTGCTGCCTTCGGCTCGGGTCGTGATCTCAGGGTCCTGGGATCGAGCCCCACATCGGGCTCTCTGCTCCGCAGGAAGCCTGCTTCCCTCTCTCTCTCTCTCTCTCTGCCTGCCTCTCTGCCTACTTGTGATCTC
>NC_081569.1:62379051-62403372 GCF_022355385.1 Mustela nigripes | reverse complement strand
GAAGCCTGCTTCCCTCTCTCTCTCTCTCTCTCTCTGCCTGCCTCTCTGCCTACTTGTGATCTCTGTCTGTCAAATAAATAAATAAAATCTTTAAAAAAAAAAAAAAATACAAAAATCGGCTATAAAGGGGCACCTGAGTGGCTCATTGGGTTAAGCCTCTACCTTCAGCTCAGGTCATGATCTCAGGGTCCTGGGATCTGGCAACTGCATCTCGGGCCCTCTGCTCAGCAGGGAGTCTGCTCCCCACCCCCACCTCCCTGCCTCTCTGCCTACTTGTGATCTCTGTCAAAAAAATAAATAAAATCTTTTTAAAAAATCAGCTATATGTCTATACACTAACAATGAACAATCAGAAAATGATTTTAAGAAAACAACACCATTCATAATAGCAGAGCTCTGTCGGTTGAGCATCTAACTCCATCTTGGCTCAGGTCATGATCTCACAGTTGTGATATAGAGTGCCCCTTCCAGCTCTGTGCCTCCACATGGAGGCACAGATCTCTCTGCCTGAGATCTCTCTCTGCCTCTTCCACATCCCCCCTCTCACACTCACATGTGTGAGTGCTCTCTCTCAAAATAAATAAATAAATAAATTTAAATTAACAACTTTTGGGGTGCCTGGGTAGCTCAGTTGATTAAGCGTCTGCCTTCAGCTTGGGTCATGATCCTGGGGTCTGGGATCAAGCCCCACATTGGGCTCCCTGTTCAGTGGGGAGTCTACTTTTCCCTCTTCCTCTAACTCTCCCTCCACTTGCGCACACGCACGGTCTCTCTCTCTCTCTCTCTCGTGCTATCTTGAATAAATAAATAAAATAGACCACAAGTATGCCGAGAAGCAGGCGGTAGCGGGAGGGGGGAGAAGGAGGCTCTCTACCGAGCAGAGAGCCCCATGTTAGGTTCGATCCCAGGACCCTGAGATCATGATCTGAGCCAAAGGCAGAGGCTTTAACCCACTGAGCCATCTGGGCCCCCCTATATAAATAAAATTTTAAAGAAATAAAATCATTAACAACTTTTGTATGTCAAAGGACATTATCAAGTACATGAAAATAAAGTATAAAAAATGGGAGAAAATACTTGCAAGTGATATATCTAATAAGGGTCTAATGTCCAGAATATATAAAGAACGCTTATAATTCAAAACAAAGTTACAATTTAATTTTCCAAATGGCAAAGGGCTCGAAGAGATATTTCTCCAAAACACAAATGGCCAATAAGTACATGTAAAAATGCTCAACATTACTGATCATTAGAAAAACAAAAATCAAAACCATAGTGAGACACCACATCACATCCACTAAAATGGTTATAATCAAAAAGACAAGGAGCACCTGGCTGGCTCATTGGCCCTAGAATTTACTCAATTAAAAAAAAAATAAAAAAAATACTGGGGTGGGGGGTGCCTGGGTGGCTTAGTCATTTAAGCATCTGACTTCTTGATTTCAGCTCAGGATCTTAGAGTTATGAGATTGAGACTGGGTCAGGCTCCATTGTTGAGCATGGAGCCTGCTTAAGATTCTCTTTCTCGGGGCGCCTGGGTGGCTCAGTGGGTTAAGCCGCTGCCTTCGGCTCAGGTCATGATCTCAGGGTCCTGGGATCGAGTCCCACATCGGGCTCTCTGCTCAGCAGGGAGCCTGTTTCCTCCTCTCTCTCTCTGCCTGCCTCTCTGCCTACTTGTGATCTCTCTCTGTCAAATAAATAAATAAAATCTTTAAAAAAAAAAAAAAAAAAAAAAAAAAGATTCTCTTTCTCCCTCTCCCTCTGCCCCTATGTCCCTCCAAAATTTTTAATTAAAAAAATATGAATAATTAAGGACATTATGTTAAATGAAATAAACCAGTCACAAAAAGACAAATCCCATGATTCCACTTTTATGAGGTACCTATTCTAGTCAAATTCAAAGAGACACAAAGTAGAATGGTAGCTGCCAGGGGATGGCAGGAGGATTGAAATGGGAAGTTATTTAATGGCACAGTTTCAGTTTTTCAAGATGAAAGGGATTTTGGAGATTGGTCTCACAATAATATAAATAAACAACATAAAGTACTACACTGTACCTTTAAAAATGGTTAAGGTGCCAAATTTTATATTGTGTATTTTACGATCAACTTTTTTCAATTTTTAGGAAAGATAAATAACAAGTATTGGCAAAGGTATCAAGGAAGTAAATTCTTCATGCATTGCTACTGGTATGTAAAAATGATGCAGTCAGTCTGGTAAACAATTTGACAGTTTCTCAATAAGTTAAACACAGTTGATCATATGACCCAGCAATTTCACACCTGGGTATATACCCAAAATAATGGGAAACATATGTTCAGCAAAACACATAAGCAAAAGTTTGTGGCAGCAATATTAATAACAGCAAAAAAGTGGGAACCCAAATGTTCACCAACTGATGAATGGATAAGCGAAATGTGGTAGAGCCGTACAATGGAATATTAGTCACATGAAAAGGAATCAAGTACATACTACAACATGAATGAACCCTGAAAACATTATGCTAAGTCAAAGACAGATGCAAGAAGCTACATATCATATGATTCCAATTATATGAAATGTGTGGAATAGGAAAATCTATAGAGAAAGAAAGTAGATTTATGGTTTCCAGGGCTGGGTTAAGGAAGTGAAGGAGTTGGTAGTCACTGCTAATGGGTACAGGTTTCTTTTCATAGTGAAAAAAATGTTCTGAAACTGGATAGCAGGGATGATTTTACAATCTCATATATATACTAAAAACTACCGAACTGTATGCTTTTAAATAGCGAATTTTATGTTATGTGAATTTTATCTCAATTAAAAAAATAAATATATGCTTGATGACAGAAACTAGATATATGCATAATCTCAAAGTATCTCCCTCAAAATATTTACTAATTACGAAGGGGAAAATATTGTTTCCATTGGAGAATCCTGACAAAGACCACCTTAGCCAAGGAGGGTACATTCACTTCTGTAGTACTCCTCCCAAAAAATGCAAAACCTTAATCTAATTATGAGAAAATAGCAGAAAAACCCAAATTGAGAACATTACACAAAATAACTATTCAGTACTCTTCAGAAGTGCCAAGGTCATGAATCACTGAGGAACTGTCACAGATTGAAGGAGACTACACAAACATGGCTATTAAATGCACTGTGCAATCCTAGACTAAATACTGGAACAGAGTAAGGGCATTAGTTTAAAAAAAAATGGTGAAATCCTAATAAATTCTGTACTGTAGTTAATATTATTGTAACAAGGTTTATTTCTTAGTTTGGTAAGCATTCTACAGTTATGTATGATATTAATACAAGAGGAAGCAGGTGAATGAAGTATCAGAATTCTCTACCATTTTTGCAACTCTTCTATAAGCCCAAACTGTTCTCAAAACTTAAAACTGTTAAGAAATGCTATGTGATGGCCGCCTGGGTGGCTCGGTGGGTTAAGCCTCTGCCTTTGAATCAGGTCATGATCCCAGGGTCCTGAGATCTAGCCCCGCATCCCATGCTCTGCTCAGCAGGGAGGCTGCTTCCCTTCTCTCTCTCTCTCTCTGCCTGCCTCTCTGCCTACTTGTGATCTCTCTCAGTCAAATAATAAAATCTTTAAAAAAAAAAAAAAGAAAGAAAGAAAAGAAAGAAAGAAATGCTCTGTGAAGTTAAAATATTTTTTTAATGTAAAGATTTTTATTTATTAATTTGTCAGAGAGAGAGAGAGAGAGCACAGCAAGGAGGAGCATCAGGCAAAGGGAGAAATTGAGCAAGGCCAAATTGGGAGACTCCATCCCAGGACCCTGGGATCATGACCTGAGCCGAAGGCAGATATTTAACTGACTGAACCACCCAGGAGTCCCTGGAAGTTAAAATACTTAATAAAAGTGCTTGAAGGGGCACCTGGGTGGTTCAGTCAGTTAAGTGGCGGCCTTCGGCTCAGGTCATGATCCTAGTGTCCTGGGATCACACCCCATGACTGGGCTCCTTGCTTGGCAAGAAGCCTGCTTTTCTCCCTCCCTCTGCCTGCCTGCAGCTCCTCCTGCTTGTGCTCCCTCTCTCTCAATCTCTCTCTGTTAAAAAATAAATAAATAAAATCTTTTTTTTTTTAAGTGCTTGGAGACAAAATTTAGCAAGTTTCCCAAAAGATACAGTAGATTTTTTTTTTTAAGATTTATTTATTCATTTTAGAGAGGGAGTACAAGTAGGGGGAGGATCAGAAGGAGAGAATCTCAAGCATCTCCCCACTGAGCACAGAGTCCAGAGGCTGGGCTCAATCTCCCCTTCTAAGAGATCATGACCTGGGACGCCTGGGTGGCTCAGTTGGTTGAGCAGCTGCCTTCGGCTCAAGTCATGATCCCAGGGTCCTGGGATCGAGTCCCACATCAGGCTCCTTGCTCGGCGGGGAGCCTGCTTCTCCCTCTGCCTCTGCCTGCCTCTTTGTCTGCCTGTGCTCACTCGCTCTCTCTCCCTCTGTCTCTGGCAAAAAAAAAAAAAAAAAATTAAAAAAAAAAAAATAAAAAAAAAAAAAAAAAAAAAAATAAGAGATCATGACCTGAGCTGAAACGAAGAGTCAGATGCTTTAATCACCTGAGCAACCCAGGCGCCCCTAAAATTTTTGACTTACAGGCAAAGACACTTGTCTATAATGTGACAAAAGCCTTCCCTCATTTGGGGAAGAAATAAGCTTATAAATAAAATGTTTTGGGTGCCTGGGTGGCTCAGTGGGTTGGGCCTCTGCCTTCGGCTCAGATCATGATCTCAGGGTCCGGGGATCGAGCCCCGCGTCAGGCTTTCTGCTCAGCAGAGAGCCTGCCTCCCCCTCTCTCTGCCTGCCTCTCTGCCTACTTGTGATCTCTATGTCAAATACATAAATAAAATCTTTTAAAATATATATATACATAGTTTCTAAAGCGTGGTACCATAAAGCCTTGGTCATTTTGCTCCAAAAAGATAACTAATGAAAAGAAAAAGAATAAAATGTCCCATAAAGATGTTAGACCTTGGGATACCTGGCTGGCTCAGTCAGTGAAGCATCTGTCTTCCCTGAGGTCATGATTCTAGGGTCCTAGAATCAAGTCCTGCATCTGGCTCTTTACTCAGCAAGGAGTCTGCTTCTCCCTCTGTCTGCCACTCCCCCTGCTTGTGCCCCCTCTCTCTCTCTGACAAATAAATAAATAAAATCTTAATTAAAAAAAAAAAGGATGCTAGAACCTTCAGCTTAAAACCTTCAATTTAAATATATGCTGGGCATGTATGACTCTGCTTGATTAATTTCAGTACTTTAATTCCTAATGTTCTAACTTCTGACCGTGCTTCCTTAGATCAAACTAAAATATCAATATATGAAAGGACAGAGAAGATCTGGGGAGTGACTGGACGGCTCAGTTAGTATAGTATGTGTCTCTTGATCTTGTGGTTTTAAGTTTGAGGCCCACATTGGGTATAGAAATTACTTAAAGATAATAAAAATCTTGAAGAAAAAAAAAAGGTACAGAGTGTGTGTGTGTATCCATATATACAATGGAATATTATCCAGCCACGAAAAAGAATGAAATCTTACCATTTGCAACAACAGGGATGGAGCTTGAGAATCTAAGACTCTAAGTATAATCAGTCAGATAAAGGTAAGTACCATATGATTTCACTCATATATGGAATTTAAGAAACAAAACAAATAAGCAAAGGGAAAAAAGAAAGAGAGAAAACCCAAGAAACAGATTCTTAACTATAGAAAACAGATGGCTGCCTGAGAAGAGGTGGGTGGGGGGATGCGTGAAATAGGTGAAGGGAAGGGGATTAAGAGTACACTTATCATGATGAACACTGAGTAGTGTACAGAATTGCTGAATCACTATATGGTACACCTAAAACTAATGTAACATTTTATGTTGACTGTAACGGAAATTAAAAAAAAAAATTAAAAAATTTTTTAAATAAACCTTAAAAAATAAAATCTACTTCACACTAGCCTCATATACTCAGAATCATATAGTCAAAGAGGCCAAACAGATAATCTAATCCAGTGGTTCTCAAAATGACATTCCAGACCAACAACACCAGCATCTCTAGGAAACTATGTTGGACATGCCAATTCTTTACCCCACTCCAAAACTTCTGAATCAGAATCTCTAGTGGTAGAATCCTGCAATGAAGTTTTAAAAACCCTCCAGGAGGGGGAGACAAACCAAGAGATACTGTGGACTCTTGAGAAACAAACTGAGGGTTTTGGAGGGGAGCAGGTAGGGGATTGGGTGAGCCTGGTGGTGGGTATTATGGAGGGCACGTTACTGCATGGAGCACTGGATGTGGTGCATAAACAATGAATTTTGGAACACTGGGAAAAAAATAAAATTAAATTTTAAAAAATAAAATAAAAAAATAAAAACTCTCCAGGAAATTCTGATACAGGCTGGAGTCTGAGAAGCGCTGATCTTATTCAATCTCCTCACTACAGAGTGATATGCTTAAAAACACAAGGTTTCTTAGAAGTAGCCACATCTAAAACCTAGGCTTTCAACCCCAGTACAATGCAGTAATGACTGACCTATACTGTCCCACCAGCAGTCCTAGTTCTGACCTGAGACAGTAAAGCATAAATTGAATCCCTATTTCAAAAGACCACCACCAGAATTATCCTATCTTCCTTTCCCCTATCATCATTTTCTGCTCCATTTTGACATGTGGTACGGTTTTATCTTATCTTGCACAAAAATCTGTCACTTTAAATGAAGTATAAAATTCCTGGTAAGCAACAGAAATCCAAAAATTAGATGCTTAATTTCTTAAACTGATTCAAACTATTATCTTCAATAAAACTAACAAGTGTTTCTCATGTATCTTCTCTACTCCATATTTCTCCTCTTTGTTTTTTTTTTTTTTTAAAGATTTTATTTATTTATTTGACAGAGAGAGATCACAAGTAGGCAGAGAGGCAGGCAGAGAGAGAAAGGAGGAAGCAGGCTCCCTGCTGAGCAGAGAGCCCGATGCGGAACTCGATCCCAGGACCCTGAGATCATGACCTGAGCCGAAGGCAGCGGCTTAACCCACTGAGCCACCCAGGAGCCCATCTCCTCTTTGTATTTAGAGGAACCATTATTCAGCAATCATAAGCAATTAATGATGATTTTCCTACCCTCATATCAAGGGTCACTCAAATGCTGTATGTCTCACTTCTTCCGGCACATTGTGCATAAATATGTAAAGGTGAGCAAGACACCATAAAGTATATGTAAATTCAAAAATATCCATAAGAGGGGCACCTGGGTGGTGCCCAGGTGCTCAGTGGTTTAAGTCTCTGCCTTCCGCTCAGGTCACGATCTCAGGGCTCTGGGATAGAGCCCCGCTTCGGGCTCTCTGCTCGGCAGGGAGCCTGCTTCCCCATCTCTGCCTGACTTTCTGTCTACTTGTGATCTCTTTCTGTCAAATAAATAAATAAAATCTTGAAAAAAAAAATATCCACAAGAAACTGAGAGGAAAAAAAGGGAAACAGAATGAAGATTAGGAATGCCTGGGTGGCTCAGTGGGTTAAGCATCTGCCTTCAGCCTAGGTCATGATCTCAGGATCCTGAAATCAAGCCCCACATCAGGCTCCCTACTGAGGAGGGGGCCTGCTTCTCCCTCTCCCTGTTGCTCCCCCTACTTGTACACTCTCTATTTGTCAAATAAACAAATAAAATCTTTAAAAAAAAAAAAGATTAAGTCAATCCTCTCCTTGACAAATCAAAACCAAGAGCAAAATTAACCAAGGAAGTTGTGTGTTCAACATTTAAAAAATAAAATTTCAATTAAACATACATGAACCCTGGATAACCTTAGCTTATCAGAATTTCAAACTTTAAAATAAGAAAAATTTGAATAAGCTAGTAATTAAATTCTTACCAAGCCTGGTGTGGTATCTTCATCACTGTCTAGATCGTGACTGCTTTCCATATCAACACTGACAATCACTGTATCCGAAGTGCTATTGTATTGTCGCTTGTTACTTTCAGTATAAACATCTAAGGATGATTTTTGCAGAGTGGATTCTGCCTTGGAAGATGTGCCTTCCATCCTTGGAGTTAAAATCCTTTTGCAAGTTTTCCTTATTTCAGTCTTCTTACATTTCTTACATGCAACTTCATTGTTAAAATCCTTATCCAATAGGGACTTAGAGGGCTTAAATTGGCCTGGTTTGTAATTACTGAGTGAAAAGGGAACAAGATACACCTTAGGTGTTTTTCCTAAAACTGTAGTCTGTACTGGTCTCAGAGATACACAAGTGATGTTTTGATTTTCTTTATACTCATTCACCTATTCAGGCCAAAAAAAGAAAAGAGAGCATTAGAATTCCAGGTCCTATGCCTCCTCTTACAGGCCTGTATAAATAAATCTAATTCCTATTTCAGAACAAAAACATAAATCCAAAGTGATAGCCTGTAAACAAACTTTTCCCCCCACCAAAATCTAGATACTTAACTCATTAACCTGAATTGAAGTATTTATTATACTGGGTGTATTTTTTACCCAGAACTCTGCTAACCAATAATAACATAGTAATAATGACTACATTTGTAACTGAGACTACCCCAACTGTCACCTTCAGAGTAACTGGAATAGTCTCTAGAGCCGGAAGACAACAGAAACTGCCCTAAAGGCAGATGCAGAGTCCCTGATTCCGTCCTGCCCCTACTTTCGGGCTTATTGATAAGAACCTTCCCCAACGCTGAAGTTTCCACAGAGGAAAACGGCCGGGATCCCCGATTATCTTTTGAAACAACGTCCCCGAAAAACCCGTTACGCTGAGAGATGCCCCCAAGGAGCGGGAACTAGTTCCGGAGTGTGGAGATGGTGAGTGCCAAGTCTTCGTGCCCTCTCGGGCCTGCTCCGGGCAATCCCTCAGTAAACACTGAGGAAGGAGTACACCCGAAAGCAACAAGTCGGCTCTCACCTTCATCTGGAGTCGCTGCCTGGAGCCCACCTTCACCTCACTGCCCGCGCGCGACCCCGACATCTTCCCGCGGCTTAGCAGCTGGCGTCTTCCCGCCAAGATTGCGGCTGAAGGCGCGGGGAGGGCCAAGGGGAGGAGCAGGGGGCTAGGGCGGGGCCTGGCTGGCAGCTCAGGCGCGCTCTGACGCCCCCTGGCCGGAGGGGGAGGGGCACGCATCAAACTAACCAGCGTCACCCCAAATTGAAATTCCGTAGAGATGCGATTGGACCGAATACACGTTTTTACCTTAGATTCCGGTATTTTTTGATGCTGCTGATGCCAGTATCTCGCTTTAAAAAACACTGGCGCTTCTGCTGAGAAAAAAACACCTTGCCTTGCAATGTGAGCCTGGAAAAGATTCAGACGCACTTAGATGCCGTACGAATGAATAGACGGGCTAGAAAATCGGAATCAACCGGCAGCCTTTACCTGGGCCCCCGGATGCCTTATAGCCTCTCCACAAGAAAATTATGCCCTATGGCTACCATATTACCTTGTTCCTAGGAAGGGAAGCATTTCGATTTTTTTTCAAGAGCTGGTAACTTCAGCTGTTTTAAATTTCACCTCATCATCTGCCCACGAGTTAACTAAGATCCTAATGATGACCCAAAGGCTGGGGAAAAGTTGTGATAATAAAATCATTTTTGTATCACAGAGTAACAAATAAGATTTTACTGCCTGTATGTCTTACAGTCACAGCCATAGTAATCTTTTTCCCCGTTCTCTGAGTTGCCCTGAGTCAAAACAACTGTTTTCCCATCATATTTACTCCCTCCGGACAGCATGTTTTTGGAGCTGTTAAAAGTCAAACTACAAATTTCTACCTACTCTATCTTTTTTTTTTAAAGATTTCATTTATTTATTTGACAGAGAAATCACAAGTAGACAGAGAGGCAGGCAGAGAGAGAGAGAGAGGGAAGCAGGCTCCCTGCTGAGCAGAGAGCCCGATGCGGGACTTGATCCCAAGACCCTGAGATCATGACCTGAGCCGAAGGCAGCGGCTTAATCCACTGAGCCACCCAGGCGCCCCTCTACCTACTCTATCTTAAAGACTCTTTTCTTTCTAGCCCAAAACTGTTTCCTTGGTTGTTTACAGCAGTCTTCCACGGTTCTTTGTTCAAGCCTTGCGTAATTTTATTTCCCCTCCCAGCCTAAACCCAATTTTACAACACAAGTGAAGTAATTTGAGAACTGATCCTATTAACAGTAACAGCAGGGCTCTCCACGACCTGATTCCTGCCAAAATTTAACCACTCCTTGACTCAAAAGTTAGTGATAAAATCAAGCATTTCCGTGTTTAATATATATACCATGCTATTTCTGGACTGCAAAACTCTGCTGTCCCATCTCTCCCTACCACACTTATGAAATCCTTTGTATGGTCAAATGTGTTCCGACTTCCAGTAAGCCAATATTATTTTTACAATCCTAGCTAGGAAACTGTGATTGCTTCTGTCACCAAGCCTTAGAAGACTTCCTAAATAAAATTCAAGCCTTTAACCAATATTCCATACTCCTTAGAGAGCTAAGCACAGTAAACACAGTAAATACTTAATAATTACTCATGTACTTATATACAAACACTGTCTAGCCAGGAATGTTTTAACAGACGGTCTTGAGAAACTGAAAAAACTGGAAAGCCAAAAAGCACCCTCTTCTGACTTCAGGAAATGCTCCAGGCCCCTTGGGGGATTTTTCCATGGCAATGGCCTAAATCACCACCACCTGCCCTCGCGTGACGAAAAAATACCTTACCACAACCCACTCAGCCTCATCAACTGAGCTAATCAGGTGCTACTGGCAGGACTTCTATTCTCATTAAACTCCAATGCTGAGTTTTCAGAAGTCGGGACAACTGCCCTTCACTATCTGCTAAATTCCTTATTCATCACTAGCCCAGGTTCCTCGAGTTCAAACCAAGCTAACAAAAGATACCCGTAATTCGGAACTGCCTCGCCACAGGATTTTTAACAGCAAAGCCCAAAATAGGCAGCAATTTCCCGCCAGAAGCGACGTCCAAACACTTCAGGACTTAAAATGCCAGAGCGGTATGCGAACATGCGCAGTAATAGACTCACCGCCCACAATCCCAGAATCCTCTGGTCCCAAGTTTCCGGTTTCTCTAGCTCAGCCGTAAGTGGCGTTTCTGTCTGTCGCGCAGCAGTGTCCGGTACCTCTAGGAGAAGGAGTATTTTTGTTGCTGTTGTTGTTGTTGTTTTTCCCCTTGTTCGTTGACGTTGTTGCTGTTCGCTGTTTGGAATCACTGAAGTTTCGGGAGTCACCGCCGCTGCCATCAACATGTCGGTCCCAAGCGCACTCATGAAACAACCGCCCATTCAGTCTACGGCTGGAGCCGTCCCGGTTCGCAATGAAAAAGGTACGGTTCTGAGCCGTTTCACAGTCGGATCTTACCTCTTCCTTCGCCAGCATATTCCAAACCTACCCAGCAGACCACCTCAATCCTCCCACCCTTATGACCGTGACCCCTAATTTCTTCGACTTGAACGATCAAACTCGCACCCGATCGCGTTGCCTGAGGGGGCGGGGAGGGGACCCACTTACATCTCATCTTGTTCCTATCGCCCGTCTGTCCTCACATCAAGCATCCCTCTTCCCTTGGCCTCCACCCATAAATTAGACTAATAAATATAGTGAATGCCTGCTTTTGCAGGGCATTGTGCGGGATACAGTCCCTCTTGTTATCCTAGCAGTACGGTTGTGCTGCTTTTATAACTCTCATCATTATTTTGTGTATCTGTCTCCCTCTACTGCATCCTAAGTTCATAACGTCCTTGAGACAGGAACCATGTCTTATTAAACTTATTATTCCTTTCAACCAACTCTGTGACTATTAAGTTGAATACACACGTGTGTGAGGCAATGCCCTTAACCTTAAAGAACTGGTATGGTAGTAGATGTAAGACATGCAAAAAGAGGCACATTCTAAGCAATGTGCGATTCCTGTCACACAGGTGATATAAATCAAATGATGTGGAAGGGTAGAGAAGGAGTAATCTCTTCAAACTGAGGTAATCAAGGAAAGCCTCTTGAAGAAGGGGGCATTAAAATTGATCCTTACAGGATGAGTAGGATTCCAGTGCAGATAGAAGAAGGAACACTACATGTTTGGGGGGAAAGGGGTAGACTAAAGAGTCCCTTTTACAGGAAGGAATTTGGAAAATAATTGAGGTTTTTTTTTTTTAATATACTGTACCTATTCTTGTGCAACTTGCCTTTTTCCTTAAATTCAAAGTGGCTTTTGGTATCCTTTTATACATACAGAGCTAATTCATTTTAACTACTTACAAATTCCATTGTATAATTAAACCACAGTTTATTCCTTACTAAAGAACAGTAAGTTGTTGTGTGTGTGTGTGGGGGGGTCCTATTATAAACAGTGCTATAGTTGTCCTTTTTTTTTTTTTTTTTAAAGTAATCTTTACCCCAGACCTGGGTCTCAAACTCATGACCCCGAGATCAAGACACATGGTCCACCAACTGAGCTAGCGAGACACACACTGTAGTTGTCATTCTTAAATGTGTCTCTTCAGTGCACTGTGTAGGAATTTCTCTGGGGTAGACTCCTAAAAGTTCATCATCAACCTAAATAGCTATTTCCACTTGCTGTCCACAATGCATTGTGAGAGCATTGAGAGTTTGTATTTTGCCATATATTCATCTGCATACTTGGGTTGTATCAGATTTTTAAATTTTGCCCAATCTAATTATGAAATATCTCAATTTTATTTGCATTTCCCTGATTACTAGTGATACAAGAATTTTCATGCATTTATCAGCTATCTAGTTTTTCTCTTCTCTGAATTACCCGTTTTTGTCATTTGTCCATTTTATACTTAGTTTTTCTTCATCCTAAATCTGTCATATCTTTTTCCTATTTTGTCTTGGTTTTTTTTTACTTGTCTTTTTACTTTAATTTGGAGTTAAATTCTGTTTAATAGGCACTTTTGTTTCATAGGCATTTTTAATTTTAGTGTTACCAGATTTATCAATTTTATCTTTAATAGCTTGTGTTGTTTTGTATATTTTGTAAGAAATCCTTCCCTGTACTGAGATCATAGATACTCACATTATAATTACTTTCTGTCATCTTAAGTATTTGTGTATACGAAACAGGATTGAGTATACAACTGTGCAAGACAGATCTAATTTAAGGAGCCTATAATCCAGTAGGGATGTAAGTGTTTAAGATGTGTTTATCACACATGGGTCTTTAATCCATTTGGAATTTTGTGGGTGTGTTGTGTGGTGTCAGAGATCTAATTTTACTGTTTACCTTATGGTTAACCAACTGCCCCTACTGTTCCATTGTTTGACTAGCCCATCCATTCTCCACTGCTTTGGTTTCTTTTGTTTTTTTGTTTTGTTTTTTGTTTTGTTTTTTTTTTTTATTTTATTTATTTATCTGACAGAGATCACAAGTAGGCAGAGAGGCAGAGAGAAAGGAGGAAGCAGGCTCCCTGCTGAGCAGAAGGCAGAGGCCTCAACCCACCGAGCCACCCAGGCGCCCCGGTTTCTTTTGTTGTTTGTTTTGTTTTGTTTTTTAAGATTTTATTATTCATTTGACAGAGGCAGGGAGGGCATAAGCAGGGGAAGCAGCAAGCAGAGGGAGAAGCAGGCTGCCTGCTGAGCAGGGCTCAATCCCAGGACCCTGGGATCATGACTTAAGCCAATGGCAGATGCTTAACTGACTGAGCCACGCAGGTGCCCCAAGATTTTAATTTATTTATTTGAGCAAAAGGAGGGGAAAGAAGCTGCCTCCCTGCTGATCCGAAAACCCGATGCTAGATCCCAGGACCCTGAGATCATGACCTAATCTGAAGGTAGACTCTTAATCAACTGAGCCACCCAGGTGCCCTGAGACTTTATTTTTTTAGATCAGTTTTAGGTTCACAATTCCCATATATCCTCTGCCCTCACATAGCCTCCTCCATTATCAGTATCCCCCACCAGAGTGATACATGTGTTGCATTTGATGAACCTACATTAACACATCGTAATCACCCAAAGATTACATTAAGGTTCACTCTTGGCATTGTGTATTCTATGGATTTAGACAAATGTATAATGACATACATCCATTACAACAGTATCACACACAGTATTTTCATTGCCCTGAGAATACTCTGTGCCCTGCCTATTCATCCCTCCCCCAACTCCCCCAACCCAACTCTTGGCAACCATCAGTCTTTTTACTGTCTCCATAGTTTTCCCTTTTCTAGAATGTCACGTATTTGGAATTGTACAGTGTATAACTTTTTCAAATTGGCTTTTACTTAGTAATATGTTTGTAAGTGTCCTCTATGTCGGCTTAATAGCTTATTTCTGTTTAGCGCTGAATAATATTCCATCATGTAGACATACCGTAGTTCATTCATTCACCTAGTAGGGGACATCTTGGTTTCTTCCAGGTTTTGGCAGTTATATGAACAAAGCTGAAATAAATACCAGTGTGCAAGTTTTTGTGTGGACATTAGTTTTCAACACGTAGGTAAATACCAAGAAGTGCAATTGCTGGATCACTTGGTAAGAGTATGATTAGTTTTATAAGAAACCACCAAACTGTCTTCCAAAGTGGGTGTGCCATTTTGCATTCCCACCAGTAACAAATTAGAGTTCTTGTTAGTCCACATTCTCCCCAACAGTTGTGTTGTGAGAGCTCTGTAGTTTGGTTATTCTAATACATGTGCAGTAGCATCTCATTTTGCATTTCCCTGACAACATATAATTTGAAGCAAATATGCTTATTTGCCATCTTTGTATCTTCTTTGCTGAGGTATGTTAAAGACTTCAGCCTCAGCTGGTTCTTCAGAACTGTCTTGGTTCTTTTTGGCCTCCTTTTCTTCCATGTGATTTTTGAATCAGCCTGGGGACTACTGTTAACAGAATTGCATTAAAATTATAGGTCATGCATTTATTAACTTGGGCACAGCTGCCATCTTCTCATACTTGAATATGATATATTTCTCCATTTATTTAGATCTTTTGTATCTTTCAATATAATTATATATTTTTCCTCTGAAAAGCCTATACATCATTTGTTGAATTTAATTTTTGGTATCTTGTAGATTAGTTACTATTGTAAATAGTATTTTTAAAACTTTATTTTCTAATTTATGTAGCTGATGCATAGGTACACTTATTTATATCCAGCATTTATTTAGTTTTGTCCCTGAATTCATTTTTTAGCTTGTTTTTTTCTTGTATTTTCTACATAGATAATCATAGTCTGCAAATTTTGACAGTTACTTCTTCCTTTTAATCCTTACTTTCTATCTTTTTCTTTTCTCTCTTTTTTTTTTAAGATTTTATTTATTTGAGAGAGAGACAAAATGAGTGGAGTGGAGGGGGAAAAGGAAAAAGAAAAGCGGACTCCCTGAAGAGAGGGAGCCTGACTCGGGGCTGGATCCCAGACCCTGAGATCATGACTTGAGCCAAAGGCAGATGCTTAATTGACTGAGCCACCCGGGCACCCCTTTCTTCTTTTTCTTATGGTCCTAATTAGGACCATAATAAAACATTGACTAGAAGGTGTGTTAGGGACAACATAAAGATGCCTACTGGTTTTTAAAGGAATATCTCGAATGTTTTATCATTAAGCATAACGATTATTGTATTGTTAAGATTATGTGACTTTTAATATATAAACTTTAAATAGTATATTATATTTTTCCCATTAATTTTCTAAGCTTAAGCCATCCTTGTGGTCCTGAGCTAAATCCTTTGAGGTCTTGATGGCTTAGAATTTTTTTTGTTTACTTTTACATTGCTGGAATAAATTTGCTATTATGTTATTTAGTACTTTTTAATGTATGTTTATTAAGAGAAAATTCATGTAAAGTTTTCCTTTGAATTGTCCAATTTGGTTATCAAAACTATATTCATCTTATAAAATGTTTTGGTTAGTTTTCACTTTATTCACAGGAATTGTTACTATTTGTAAGCAAGATGTTATCTTGGGGCCCCTGGGTGGCTCAGTTGGTTAAGCGGCAGCCTTCGGCTCAAGTCATGATCCCAGGGTCCTCACCTATGAGCCTGCTTCTCTCTCTGCCCCTCCTCCTTCTCGTAACTCTCTCTCTCTTTATCTCTCACCTGCTCGCTCTCTCAAATAAATAAAAAAAATCTTTAAAAAGAGAGAGAGGTGTAATCTTGGAGGTTTGATAGGACATAAGCTAAAAGAAAAGGTAGAAATAGATAAGATTAAAAGCTTGAGTTATATGGTGATATAAAGGCTGCCATAGAAAATTCCAGAGGAACTAAAAGAGGGATTGAGGAACATTTTAATTTTCTGTTCCTACCTAAGTCACCCTTGTGTGCTGGGCACTGTTACAAATAATTCCCTTAAGGATATAGTTGAGATGGAATAGCATGAATTTGTGATGGATGTCATCTGCCTGTCTGGGGGGAATTTTTTTTGTTGTTTCACTGCCTGTCTTCCTCCACTTCATTGTATTCAGACTCACCTTCTTTATCATTAGTGTTGGTATTCACAAGAATGTTTTCCTATGACTTCGTTTTATCTGGAAACACAATAGATGAACGAATAGATGCTTGGATAGTGGCTCTCTTCTTCTGCTTGAACTCTTGTTTACCAGGAATAGGGCTCTGCCTGCAAAGGCAGAGGTTGAAAGACATTGGGAAAGAGGCTACTGAAACAATAAGTTATCTTTATCACCCAGGTGAGATTTCGATGGAGAAAGTGAAGGTAAAACGCTATGTGTCGGGAAAGAGGCCAGACTATGCCCCTATGGAGTCCTCAGATGAGGAGGATGAAGAATTTCAGTTCATTAAGAAAGCCAAAGAACAAGAAGCAGAGCCTGAGGAACAGGAGGAGGATTCATCCAGTGACCCTCGACTGCGGCGTTTGCAGAACCGTATTAGTGAAGATGTGGAGGAGAGGTAATGACTAGTGTTAGGTTTCCTTGGGCCTAAACCCCCACAGGTTAGTTCTTAACAACAAGAGCAATAATAGCTAATATTTGCACAATACTCATTATGTGCCAGTCTCTGTTCCAAGTACATTTACTAATTCTTATATAATCTACCCAATAACCTTATGAGGTATATATTATCCCAATTTACAAATGAGGAAACTGAGGCACGAAGGGATCAGGAAAATAACATGATCGAAAGTATTCAACGAGCAAGTAGCTGCCAGTAAACAGCAGGTTACCTCTGGTCCAAAAACCCTAATTAACTCACTAAGGGAATAGAAAACACAAACCATTAGTTGATTGTTGAAGGGCAGAGGACATCTTAAAATTTGAGAAGCTGACTTAATTCACTCACTTCTCCTAAAGGCTAATGAGGGGAATGACACCAATAAAGTAGGAAAAAAGGCCTGATGAATGAATGGCCTCAGGTAGTAAAGGGAACCTCCAATGAAGGAATCCATATGTTGTGTGTTGATTGAGACATTACCTTACAAAATAGACCAGAGATCCCAAACTTTACAGTTCATATTGTCTCAGGAATTTTCTCAGGGAGCTCCTAGACCTACACAGTTCTGTTTATTTTATTAAGTAGTTAGATCCAAATAATTCAGTAAATAGTCATGTCCTAACATTTAAAGCCATTTGAGGGCGCCTGGGTGGCTCAGTGGGTTAGGCCTCTGCCTTCAGCTCAGGTCATGGTCCCAGGGTCCTGGGATCGAGTCCCGTATTGGGCTCTCTGCTTGGAAGGGAGCCTGCTTCCTCCTCTCTCTCTGCTGCTTGTGATCTCTGTCTGTCAAATAAATGAATAAAATCTTAAAAAAAAAATGTTTAAAAAAATAAATAAATAAATAAAGCCATTTGAAAAATATAATACACATAAAAGAAAAAACACTTTTATTTTATTCTTACATAACCGTAATTACTTATTAGTGGGGTCTGTGTGCCTCTGGAACACTAACTACTTCTCAGACCTTGGAATCAGATTGGCACGGTCATTCATTTCCTGTTCCATATTGATCTGCATGCAGTAGTTGCTTTTCATACAGCCCCCAAAAATTCAGTTTCACAAACATAATTATGCCAGCCGAAAAGAAACCCAGTGTGATCTAATGTTGAAACTGAACTACTTGGAGCTATAAAACCATCCCAGTGCACCTATATGTTTGTTGCAGTGCCTCATGATGCCTCAGCTTACATTTAAGGTTTTAGGTCCAGCTTGACTATTTGCTCTGACACTTTGAATTGTTTTCTTTTATCTGCACCTCAGACTTCAGTATTAATAAAAGCAAACATAACCTCTAGGTGCTCTATGACTAAGGAAATGTGGTTGATGCTCTATCATTTTGTGACACTGGTGTTACACTTGAAGATGCTGTTTTTCAGATTGGCTCGACATCGGAAAATAGTGGAACCTGAAGTGGTAGGGGAAAGTGACTCAGAAGTGGAAGGAGATGCATGGCGCATGGAACGAGAAGATAGTAGTGAAGAAGAAGAAGAAGAAATTGATGATGAGGTATAAAAAAGGAAAATGGAAGTTCTTTCTAGGTCCAAGAAAAAGTTGGGCAGCTGTTCTCCCTTGTTGAGCTCCCAAAGGCAATAAGCTTGCTGCTTTTGGCAGAACTCTGATCTAAGGTTCCCTATTTGTTGGAGATAGAATTGAAAATAAAATGATGTAAATTGTACTTACTCCTATCAGAATTTGTTAAATGCAATGACGGGAAAATAAAAAGCTGCCTTAGAACATAGGTCATTGGGTTGACTGACTTGGACCCATGACTTGACAGGAAATAGAGCGGCGCCGTGGCATGATGCGTCAACGAGCACAGGAGAGAAAAAATGAAGAGATGGAAGTCATGGAAGTGGAAGATGAGGGACGTTCTGGGGAGGAGTCAGAATCAGAATCTGAGTATGAAGAATACACAGACAGTGAAGATGAGATGGAGCCTCGCCTTAAACCAGTCTTCATTCGAAAGTAAGTATCTCACAAACCAGGCCTGAATCCACATAGTTACTGCTTTCCAGGTGGATAGAAGCCTTTTTTCTATCTCATGCTCTTCTGAAGTATCAGCACTGAGTGAAAGTCCTCTGCCCAGTTCCCTACCTGTGCAGAATATTTGCTGTGGAATATCTTGGTGTTAACAGAGAGCCTGAGTTTGTTTTCACATCTCCCTTTCCAGTTAAAGAGCACATAATCTGCCCATGGTCCTATAAAGGACAAAATGAAAGTTGAAGAGAGAATTACTAATCCTTTCCTAATGATGAGAAATCCTACTACTTACAGTCCAGCAGTTTCTTGCTATTCAGGCAGTTCTTAAAGATGAATGGAGTTTTAATGCTCTGAATACCTGGGCTGACTCCCAATTTTGACTCTTTGCGAAAAAATAGAGCCAGCGATTGTTGGGCTTTGTCTGATTTGGATGGCACTTGAGTTAAGAGGATAAAGAGCTCCACTCTAAGGGCTTTGGGCAATTAACAGGACTCTCATGCTACAGGAAGGACCGAGTAACAGTTCAAGAACGTGAGGCTGAAGCATTGAAACAGAAGGAGCTGGAGCAGGAAGCAAAACGCATGGCTGAGGAGAGGCGAAAGTACACACTCAAGGTACTGGGAGTGGCTGTGGCGATTGCACATGAGGCAGAGTTACTTAGGCTTGTCTGAGGAAAATAAGGAAATCCAATAGGTGAACTGTTCTCCTTACCTAGATTGTAGAAGAGGAGACCAAGAAAGAGCTGGAGGAGAACAAGCGGTCCCTGGCTGCATTGGATGCTCTCAATACTGATGATGAAAATGATGAGGAAGAATATGAGGCATGGAAAGTTCGGGAGCTAAAGAGAATCAAGAGGGACAGAGAAGATCGAGAAGCGTGAGTAATAAGATGGACCTAGAGTTTAATATCAGTAATGGGATGGGTTCCTGGTGGGGTACCTCTGAGGCTCAACACAGACTGTGAGTTCCATTCCAGCTTTTTTTATGGTTCCTGCAATTGAGTGAGTTTTCCATAATTGGAATGTGCCTTATTACAGTGAAATCATGGAAAAGAAACACTTTGTCAGTATTTCTCTGTGATAGAGTATCAGCTGATACTCCCTGTAGTTCTCTAGTAGACACACAGACATTATGCATTATTAATCAGTTATCTATTCTTGCATAAAAACCCAATCCAAAATTTGGTCACTTGGAACAATTAATTATTCCTCACAGTTTTCAAGTTGGCTAAGCAGTTCCTCTGCTGGTTTCACTTGGGTTCTCCCATGCAGTTGCATCCAGCAGGAGGATTGGCTGGGCTAGAGTGTCCAAAAATCACTTCATTCACATGTCCAGTAGTTAATGCTAAACTGCCTTACTTCTTCATTGGGCTAGATTGGCTTTCTAATGTAATAGTCTCATGGCAGTATTCCAAGAGGGCAAAAGTGGAAACTGGCAAGGTCTTTTAAGGTTCATATGTCATTTCTGCCAAAGGGCATGCATACTCTGAGGTGAAGAATTTGTGGCCCTTCAAATAATTCGGCACAGTCACTATTGTTAGAGCAGAATCAGTTCTGAGCTGCATCACCCATTCTTGAAAATTACTAGGAGAGGGTAATCCCAGATTACAAAGGGAAAACATCAATAGAAAACGCTGTCCTCAGCCTGCAGTTTCTAAGATTTTTAATCCTGGGTTTCAAGGAGTCCATGTACTCTTTAAAATTGTATACAAAATTACGTGTATTTGTGTTTTTCTGGAGAAAGGGGATCTATGACCCCACACACCCCAAAAAGGGTTTGTCACTGCAGTCTAATTAATGATGGTAACACTTGGTTTGTGATACTAAGCACATATACAATTACTTTTTTAAAAAATACCAATAAAATGTGAACAAAGTTATGTTAAATTCTGATTTTTTTTTAAAGCCAAGTAGGCTTTTTAGGGAAGGGGAGTTACTAATATTGCAAAATCAAGCATAATAGTATGTCTGAACCTTATAAAGGCTAGAATGAACTTTTGGCCGTTTGCAATAATGAAGACCACTTTTTTATTTGTTGGGCTCCTGATCTTTTTTTTTTTTTTTTTTTTTTTAAGATTTTATTTATTTGACCGAGAGAGAGATCACAAGTAGGCAAAGAAGCAGGCAGAGAGAGAGGAGGAAGCAGGCTCCCCACTGAGCAGAGAGCCCGATGCCATGCGGGGCTTGATCCCAGGATCCTGGGATCATGACCTGAGCTGAAGGCAGAGGCTTTAACCCATTGAGCCACCCAGGTACCCCTGGGCTCCTGATCTTAATTCCTAACAGGCAATAGGTAGAATTAAAGAGAGTGAATAATGCTTAAAAGGAGATGAGACTCCATTGTGTTCAGCTAATTTGAGTGTCTCTGAAGCAGGAATGATACTAATAAATAGTTTTGTTCTCTGTACAGGCTTGAGAAGGAGAAGGCAGAAATTGAACGAATGCGAAACCTGACTGAGGAAGAGAGACGAGCTGAGCTTCGGGCAAATGGCAAAGTCATTACCAACAAAGCTGTTAAGGGCAAATATAAGTTCTTACAGAAGTATTATCACCGGGGTGCCTTCTTCATGGTAAGTGAAAAGGGAGTGGAAGTTTGGGCTGTAGAAATAACTTACTACTACTTATGAGTTCTTTTCTCCCCCCAAGAATAAACTGTCTTGAGATGTTACTTCTACTTGCCAATGATCAGCTTTCTTATTTGCTTTTTGCATCTGAAGAATATAAACCCAGTAGGAAAAAGCACTGGCAACAGGATTTTAGAAGTAGCAGCAACTGTTCTCTCTTTTGGCCCCAGTTCTCAGGAGGAAATGGTATAACCAAAGAATTGAGGAACTAAAAAGAGAGATAGTGAATTAAATTGACAAAGACTATTTACATCCCTAAAATTAATTAGAGGTCACTCTTCATAACCAAGTAAGAAATTCTGCTCATGCAAATATTTGGGAGGCAGAAATTTAATTCACTTTATTCTGAGCTTACAGAAAGTGATTAAGACTGACTAACCAAAAAAATGGTTTATTATCTAACTATTATGTGTAATACCATCAAGATTTTGTTCTTCATATGAAGACCAAGGTCAAAATAGCAATCTGTTAACCCTGTATAAAGTGATGAGAACTTCTTCCAAATTATTTAGATTATACCAGTGATAATTTGTTAATGGAGAGATGTCAAGAAAGAAAATCGGAGAACTGATTGCACATATTACCTGATGCAATGTGAGTTTAAATCAAAAAGCAGACTCGTTTTTTTAAATGCTGTACTGTCAAACCCTAAAAGTCCCTACTGCAGCTAGATTCCTGCCCTTTCACTGTAGATATCCATAAAATCTAAACTTCAGTGGAAGGTTCCTTACTCCCCTCCAAAATCAATTTCAGTCTATTCAGCCAGAAATGTTTGCTTATCATGTAGTGTCCTGGCTCATGTAGTTTTCTAGACTGAAGTCACTGGAGATTGAATTATTTCTTTACTGCTTTAAAGTCATAAAGTTTCATTGCTTACACATTTGAGCAGCTTTAATAAGCTTCTGAGAGAAACAGTACATTGCTAGCTAAGATACATAAGTAAAGAGTTATGTAAAAGTCTTTTAGTGCACATGCTCAGTTAACTCTCCTCATCCAGATAAGGACAGTGAAGTTAAAATACCTTCTGAGATTAAATGAGGGACTCAGCTTCCAACGAGGAGAAAAGTAAATCTCACAAAAACTCTTACCTTTAAAGCCTTTCTGTACCCAGGCTCTCATTTTTTAAGTAGGCTCCATGCAGAGCCCAACATGGGGCTTGAACTCATAACCCTGAAATTAAGAGTTGCATAGTCTAGGGGCACCTGGGTGGCTCAGTCATTTGAGTGTCCAATTCTTGATTTCTGCTCAGGTCATGATCTCAGCATTGTGATATCAAGTCCCATGTTGGGCTGTCCTCTGGGTGTGGATCCTGCTTGGGATTCTCTCTCTCCCTCTCCTTCCCTATTAACTCTCTCACCCTCCCTCTCTTAAAATAAAAAAAGTGTTATGGTCTACCAGCTGAGCCAACCAGGAGCCTCAAGAGCACTACTGTTTGACACTGCTATAGGATATAAAATTATTACTCTCAGATGGGTTACAACCCATCTGGGGCTAAGGCCATATATACTATACTATGACATAAGGATGAGTGAAAATACTGTGGGACTTCTGAAGAGGGAGATGTTTTACTTTGTAGGAGATGGAGAGAACATGAAGAAGGGCACATTTAAGATGTGTAGCCTTTCTGAGTTCAGGTAGGAAGACATTCCAGGTGAAGGGACTAGGAATGGAGGCAAAAAGCATCATCTGTAAAGGGAATTGGCAAGGAGAGGTAGCTTTATGGCATTTGACCTTGACTACTGTAGAGGAGGAGTTGTCCTTATTTAACAAAACAGAATCACCAGAAGTTTTTGAGCAAGGCAGAGATACGAAAGTATGTTTTAGAAACATTAGTCTAGTGGCAGTGTGTAAGGTTGATTCTAAGAAAAACTATAATAACCCAGGGAATTCGAATTTGTAAGTGGCAATTCATTATGCACAAAGTTTACATAAATTCTGAATCTGGGTAATTGAGAAAATGGTGTCCCTATTAACAGAAGTTAAATGAGAAAGAGGCCAATTTGAAAAGGTTAGGGAAATGATTTTCACTTTAAATGTGAGTCTGAAGTCCCAACAGAATATCCAAGCTAACTATATAGTGGGCAGTATAAAATTCAGGATGAGATTTGAGAGACTTCTACAGAGTTGAAATCATATGACTGAACACAGTGGGTGCAGAGAGAATATAGCCAACCTTCAGGAAATATCCACATTTAGGAAGAAAAAAAGACACAAAGAGAAAGGAGTGTCATATCCTCAACTAGATATAAGCTCTTGAATAGGTTTAGTACCCTCATTCTTTGTATCCCTTGTTGTAGAGATTAATAAATTAGTGGTTTGAATGTATGGGTAATGAAAACCACAAGATTGATAAGACTCTTTTTACAGGATGAGGATGAAGAAGTATACAAGAGAGATTTCAGTGCACCTACCCTGGAGGATCACTTCAACAAAACTATTCTTCCCAAAGTCATGCAGGTATGGGTTACCTTAAGAACATGAGAGAGAAAAGTTATGTATTGAGGACTTGATGTTTGGTGGTATAACTCATCATCTATCCTTCATTGATCAGGTCAAGAACTTTGGGCGCTCTGGTCGAACCAAGTACACCCACCTTGTGGATCAGGACACCACCTCTTTTGACTCAGCATGGGGCCAAGAGAGTGCCCAGAACACAAAGTTCTTTAAACAGAAGGCAGCTGGGGTACGAGATGTATTTGAACGACCATCTGCCAAGAAGCGGAAAACTACTTAAGAGTTCAACTACTTCTAGCTGTGAGGCACAGGCAATGTCTCAGCATCTGGTCCTTGATTTGCTTCTACCATTATTTACATGGCCCCTG
>NC_081569.1:62352323-62379041 GCF_022355385.1 Mustela nigripes | reverse complement strand
TATCCAGCCTGTTGGACCTACTGCCATACTTGTGACACTGGGCAACCCAGTCTTTGAAGGTGCTTTGTGAGGTTTGGACTCATGCTGAGAAACCCACAGAAAAGCACTATCCAGGTAGGATCAGAGGCTCCCCACTTAAAACCATTTCTGAGAAATCTGCATTTCATCACTACTCTGCCTTCCCATATTCACTTGGGACTATTCCAGATTTCTTTTTCCAGCCTCTTAGCTTGGGTTAGAAACATGGGCATGTAAGTGGACAATGCTACCTTGTAGTAAATCTAAGCTCACAGATACCTGTTTTTGCATTTCTGGTTGAAGTCAGTTTTTCTAGGTGAACATATTTTTTGATCCATTTATGTGTGTGTGTCAAGAAATAAAAGAATCATACATCAAGGGTAACTGGGTGGTTCAGTTGGTTAAGCGTCCAGCTCTTGGGTTTCAGCTCAGGTCATGATCTCGTGGTCGTGGGATCAAGCCCCACGTTGAGCTCCTTGCTCAGCTCAGAGTTGGCTTTGGATTCTCTCTCCTTATTCCATTCCCACTGCTTTCTCTCTCTCTCTCTCTCTCTAATAATCTTAACAAAAAACCCTACACCAAGAGGTTTCTTATGAGACTGGAAATAAAATGTGCAGGCTGACAAGAATTTAAATAAGACAGCAAAGAATTGTTGAACAAAGGGTGTTTCACATTTTGTCACCTTTGATCTTAGAAACAAACTAAGACACTGGACAGTCTATACTCTAAGTGGCACCCAGATTTACTCTATGAGCAGATATATGTATGGTATTCTTTGCTAAAATACAGCTGTATTTAGAACAAAAGTTGACCCATGAAATGGGAAAACCAAGTACTTACCAGTATCCTCAACAGCCAGTTTATACATATATATATATACATACATATCCAGCCTGTTGGACCTACTGCCATACTTGTGACACTGGGCAACCCAGTCTTTGAAGGTGCTTTGTGAGGTTTGGACTCATGCTGAGAAACCCACAGAAAAGCACTATCCAGGTAGGATCAGAGGCTCCCCACTTAAAACCATTTCTGAGAAATCTGCATTTCATCACTACTCTGCCTTCCCATATTCACTTGGGACTATTCCAGATTTCTTTTTCCAGCCTCTTAGCTTGGGTTAGAAACATGGGCATGTAAGTGGACAATGCTACCTTGTAGTAAATCTAAGCTCACAGATACCTGTGAGGAGGGTATAGTGTTCTCAAATTGTAATTTAAAGACATCAAACTAGAGTTAAATTCGGTGGTTTTATACTTAATATTTATTACATAACCACCATGCACATGGCAGAGCACTAGGGTCCTAGAGGTTAAAAGGAATGACATTTAATCAGTGGGGAGGCTCTTTCTCAATTACATAAAGAAATGAGATGGCCAAGGTCTTTTCACCATCTTTTAAGTGCCCCACTGGAAGAAACATTCACAGATCTTTCATGTCCTAAAAAATCTGAATATAAATTACTATGAGGTAATAAACACATAAAGACATCATATGTGTATGCCAGAGGGATACAATTTAAGAATTATCCTAGAGCCAAATGAGAATAAAACACTGAAATTCTTTTAAGAACACACTGATAGCTGCTATCTGAGTGTCCACTCTGAGACAGGTATTAGGCCAAGCTTTTCACATTCACCAGCTCCTCAGTTCTTAAAACAACCTATCAGGTATATATCATTTTACAGTTGGGGAAACAAGTTCAGCAAGGATGAATTGGCCAAAGGTTGATCAACTTTTAAAGTAAAACTGTCTTCTCTCCAGGAAATGGAATGTAAGGTATAGTGTTGTGGAGTTCAGAATTCAATTAAATCAACTTCGTAAATTAAAGTCATAGATTAGGGCACCTGGGTAGCTCAGTTGGGTGACTGCCTTTAGCTTGGGTCATGATCCTGGAGTCCCACATTGGGCTCCCTGTTCAGCGGAGAGTCTGCTTCTCCCTCTGACCCTCCCCCTTCTCGTGCTCGCTCTCATTCTATCTCCAATAAATAAAATCTTTAAAAATAAAGTCACAGATTAATTCTGTATAAGACCTAAGCTTTGATATCTTTTTTGAACTTAACCATGTTTCCACCTCAGTCCCTAAATTCTAACTTTTTTTTTTTTCAAGATTTTTTTTATTTATTTGTCAGAGAGAGAGAGTGTGTGTGTGTGTGCACAAGCAGGTAAAGTGGCAGGGAGAGGCAGAGAGAGAAGCAGGCTCCCACTGAGCAAGGAGCCCGATGTGGGACTTGATCCCAGGACACTGGGATCATGACCTGAGCCAAAGGCAGCGGCTTAACCCACTGAGCCACCCAGGCGCCCCTAAATTCTAATTCTTACGTGGCTTATGAACAGGGTGTCTGGGTGGCTCAGATGGCTAAGCACTCAGCTCTTGATTTTGGCTCCGATCATGATCTCAGAATCATGAGATTGAGCCCCATGTCAGGATCCATACTGGGGACAGAGCCTGCTTGGGATTTTCTCCTTCTCCCACTGTCTTCTGACACATAAAGATGTCACATGTGTGTACCAGAGGGATACAATTTAAGAATTATCCTAGAGCCAAAATGAGAATAAAACACTGAAATTCTTTTAAGAACACCTTTATAGCTGCTATCTGAATGTCTACTGTGAGGCAGGTATTAGGCCAAGCTTTTCACATTCACCAACTCCTCAGTTCCTAACCTATCAGGTATATATCATTTTACAGTTGGGGAAACAAGTTCAGCCAAGACCCACCCCCACTGTGTGCTCTTAAAAAAAATTTTTTTTTCAAAAGTGGCTTATAAACAAGATTGATGGTATATAAACCACCCTAGAGACCCATGCCATGGGCTTCAGCAACCTTGCTGAGATTCCAAATATACCCTAAATACCACTGAAGGCTAGTCAGATGAATGACCCTGACCTGCTTCCCAGCATTTGCATGTGAACATGAGGTCATGAGGTACCATTCTAGACTGATTCTTCACATGATTTCATTAAGGCCTGGGAGGGTGGAGAGGAGTTGCTTAAATTCAGTTATATTCCGACATGTAAGTTTCCCACAATAAAATACAGTATAATATACATCACACTCGATCAAAGATGATATAACTGCAAAAAAAAAGAGGAAAAAAAAGGCTACATCTTTATTGAAATAAAATAATCCAATGAGTGGGTCTGAAAAAGCACAAATCAGTTGGTCAGGGCAATAAGAGCCTCTACCACGTTGCCCATGTGTTCCCTTAAGCTCCGTTCTGCAGCTGCTCTTGAGATCTCCATCTCTGTCATCTGCAGGAAAAGGATCGAGGATGTTACCTAAGTTTCTTCCGGGGCATTAAAATGCCACCAAGACTTGCCTGACTCGACTTGTTTCAGTAAACAACCCCAATTAACCAATGTAAGCTCTGCCCATAGGCTAGGTAGGCTTTACTACTCACTATGAGCTCCAGATCTTCCTTCTTAATGGTGACTTTGGCCAGTTCCTTCTCCCTGCAAATATTCATGTACATTAGTCCTCATTCTCTACCTCCACCATTAACTCTCATTCTCAGCTGTGCCTTACAAATAAATGACTCCCAACGAACACTGCTGAGTGAAAATACAAAATGACTCTCACGCCCTCACCGAACATCCCCATGCCCTCCCCTCTTTAGTCTTTATAGCAGGCAGCAGGTGCTGTCAGGCCTTTCCTTCCACCAAGAAAGTAAGGTTGTAAACTTCATACATGTAGAAATCGGTGACAGAGTTGAAGAACGGTACAAGATACAAACGCTTAACGATAGCTTTTATTTTCGTATGGGGGAAAGTGAGGAACTGGTAGGACTGACTGTGCCTATGGAAGACTTACCGCTCCTGTTTGGCTTTCTGCTCCCGGGACCGTCTATCTCCAATCACGGACATGGCCTATGAGAAAAATAGATCTCCTTACCGCTCTGCCACCCACAATTCCCAATAATCTAAAAAGGTGTAAGAAGCTGGCGGCGGGTTGTGTGTGTGTATTCACATGACGAGTGTATCAGGAACCAAGGCCTAGGTTTAACTCAATTCTGTGCACCTAAGGGCCACTTTAAACACAATCTCCATCAAGCTCCCTTTCGCAAGCGGCGGGCTCCAATGACGGTTTCCCTCGTGCCTCCTCTCGCCAACCGTACGGGAAGCCCGTCCTGGAGCCAGGATTCCAGTTACAATCTGAGAGGCCCCTCAGCTCTCAGCCCGCCCAGACACGCTCACGGCCAACCTCACCGTCTCCAGATTGGAACTCTGGATCTCCTTCTCCTCCGCATAGTCGGTGACTCTCTCCAGGTCTGCTGCACCGCTGTCATGCTTCCGTGGCTTCTCCGGAGGCCGCTCCGGGCCGCTGGTCTCCGTCTCCAACTCCAGTTCCACATCGCCCTCGGTAGCCATACCGATCCCACCGTGCCGCTGCACAGGCCCCGCCCCACTCACGAAGACTTCCGGTAGCTTCCCCGAAACTTCCGCCGGGAGAGGATGAGGCGGGGCTGACCTCGGGCCACACCTTCACTACTGTTCTGGATTCTGGAAACTTCAGCCAGGAAAGCGGGTAGCCGCTGAGACTTTTGGAGGTTCTAGTGTTGTTTTCTGCGAGGCCCTCTCCCACTGCTAACCACTCCATCCGACATCCTTCTCATCTAGATCCTACCCACTCCATCTCAACCCTCCTCCCCTGCCCCCAATTCCGTTCAACCAGGAAGGATGACGTCTAACCCTAAACCAATTAGGAATGCTAATCCACTAGAGGCCAGATTTGCAAACTGCTCCCTAATCTGGAGAGAACAGCCTGTGTGGCCCAAAGGCCCTGGAGAGAGAGTAGCTTTACATCGACATTTGCATTCACCACATCCCGGAGGTCGGTGTTCTTTTCCTGATGTCTGTCCCCGTTCTTCTTTAGAGTGGGTGACCACCCCCAGCACTGTGGCAGCCCATGGCGGAGGACAAACGAAAGCTGCTACTTTCTCATCTTCCTTCCATCTGGTAGACCTAGGTCTAATCCCTGGGACAAGGATGGTGGGTGCAAAGGCTGTCACAGGCCCCAGCACCTCCCTCCGCCTGGCACAACGCACTGAAGTCAGCAGTATTATGGTGAATCTTCCCTTCTATCAGGTGAGAGTATACTTGGGCAGAGGGGCTTGAAAGGTCCCCTGATCAAGATCTATCTGAAAAAAAAATAAAGGGAATGGTAGCTGAAGCTGGGGAGGAAAACCCACAGGAGCGAATAAAAATGATAGGCTTTCCTTTCACCTCAGAAACCTTTCCGTTTCTTTGCCCCTGAGCCTATGATCATTAAACCTCTCCTCCCACTTCCCAGTACCAGATCTGCAGGTTTACAAAAAGGTGAGAGGCCAGGTGTGACTTGGGCTTTTAGGAAGGTCTGCTCAAGCCTGCATCAGCTCTTATGATGAAAGCTCTACTTGATGTCAGTGGAAGGCAATCCTAAATAGCTTGGAACCAGATTCTGAGAATTCCTGAGTAAAAGGAGAGAAGAAAAGGGAAAGGGAAATTTTGGAATTCAGCCTCATGGGTTAATCTAATGCATACATTAATGTAAGCTTTTCCTCAGCAAATCTCCATCTTGCTGCTCAACCCCCAGGTGTCCTGCTGTGGGCCTGTTCCCTGTACCTGCTGCTGCCATTCTAGGTGCCCCCTTGTCACAGAATCTACTTGTAGCCGCCTGTTCTACATCCTCCTCCATCTGGGGTCCTCAGCAGTCTGCTGCCTCCTGCTGTCAAAAACAGTAGTGGAAAGGGTCTGGGGGAAGGAACATGGGGTAAGTGAGAGGGTTCGGGTTGCCAACAGGAAAAGGAGAAAAGAAACCCTCAGACAGAAGATTCAGATTGGGGGGTAAGGGACAAGTGAATGGATATACCCATGAGAAGCAGGTACCTCTCTATACATGATGATTCGCCCTGCCATTTCTCACATGCACTCTCCCTCCAGATCCAGATGCCCTCAGGGTTGTGTGCCCATCTGTTTGGCTACCCTCATTGCCCAGTGCTCAGTGGCTCTGGAGCTGTGTACCGAGTATGTGCAGGAACTGCCACCTTCCACCTGCTGCAGGCTGTGCTACTAGTCCAGCTCCATTCCCCTACCAGCCTGAGGGCACAGCTCCATAACAGGTTTGTGTATGTACACTTTGGGTGGGGTAAGGATGAGGAGGGAAGCAAGCATAAGCTGAGTAAAGGAAATTCCAAGATGAAGTGTGTAAAAACTCCAAAAAAAAGCTTTTAAGTTCCTGCTTCCACCATACTTACTGTATGACCATGAGCCCCACATACTTACCCTCTTTGAACATCTAATTTTTTAAAATGAAGATAATTGTGGGGTTATTATATGCAAACCCTTTGTCAACTGTGAAACATTGTCCAGATGTTATTACGTGGTATCTGAGAGAATTTGGAATAGGCTAGGATGGGCCTGTTTCCAGCCCCTCTCACATGGGACTGGTTCCTCCTTCCCTGTATTTAGTTGTCTCTTCTCTTCCCTTTCCTATAGTTTTGCTTTCTCCTTTGCCTTTTCTTGAGTCTTGTTTTGTCTCCTAACCAGCTTCTGGCTCCTCAAACTGCTGTTCCTGCTAGGTCTCTGTGCTGTTGCCTTCTGCATCCCCGATGAGCATCTCTTCCCAGGTACCTTCCCTCTCATATCCTAATCAGCAGGCATAAGCTAATAGATGTTCTAAGAAAAAGTGAGGGTAGGAAAAAAAAAAAAAAAAAAAAAACAGGAGTAATGACATGGTCAGCTACATTTTCCCACTGGTGCCACCTACTTGCAGCCTGGCATTACATTGGCATCTGTGGAGGCTTCACATTCATCCTGCTGCAGTTGGTGCTTATCACAGCCTTTGCCCATTCCTGGAACAAAAACTGGTAAGGCGCACCTAACCCTAAAGGCTCTTCCTGGGAAGGTTGTCTGACCTGGGAAGGTTGTCCAACCCAGTGTGGTCGAACAAAATGCATGACAGGTCAGTGGTCCCTAACTTCCCACTAAGCAGTACCAAAAAGTTCAGAACATGACTCTGTAGGCTAGGTGGGATGGGTAATAACACCAGTGTTCTGCAAGAGGGGGAATAGTAATGGGCAAGAGGAGTTGGAGCCCCAAGCCACTGTCCACCGCCTACCCTTAGGCAGACTGGTGCAGCCCAAGACTGCTGCTGGTTCCTGGCGGTACTGCTGGCCACCCTAGGATTCTACAGCATGACAGGTGTGGCAGCTGCGCTCCTGTTCCACCACTACACACACCCAGCTGGCTGCCTGCTCAACAAGATGCTGCTTAGTCTGCACCTTTGTTTCTGTGGCCTCCTCTCCTTTCTCTCCATCGCTCCCTGCATCCGCCTCAGTGGGTACATGCCTTGCAACATTCCAAATCTGGAAGGCCTTTAGTATAGAAAAATTCATTAGCTTCCCTAATCTTAGTCAATTGCCTGCTTCCTCCTAAGGGTGGGGAGAAGTATAGATAGGGATATGAGTGGAAGAAACAACTTCTCTGTAGACAAAAGCAATGATCTCCATTCTCCCCAGGGCAACCCCGTTCTGGCCTTCTACAAGCCTCTATCATCAGCTGCTATATCATGTACCTGACTTTCTCTGCACTGTCCAGCCGTCCTCCAGAAAATGGTAAGGACCAGATGTGGACTCCCCAGGTTAAAACTTTTGTTCCTGCCAAATACTTAGCTCTCGTTCTTACCACCTTTCTTGTTTTCCCTTCTCAGTATTCATTGAAGGAGAAAACCACACTCTGTGCCTCCCTGTCCTAAGTAAAATGGAATCGCAAACACCAGATACTTCTCTGGCAGTGCTAAGTGCTGGCATCATGTATACTTGTGTCCTTTTTGCTTGGTGCGTAAAGGTATCAAGGGGAGAGGTGTGAGAGAAGGGAGAATACCCAGGACAGAGAAGGATGGTCAGGAGACTGTCTGGGACCACGGTTTATTTGAACTTTAGAGCAAGACAAGAGTGAGGGAAGTTCCCCATAAACAGAAACAATTTCTAAAAATAGCACTTGTCAGATGATCTGTATTAGATGAAGGGGGCAGGGAGAATGACTTGAGAATTAAAAATATATACAAAGGTTTTAGGGCCCTCACATGATGAGATTTATAAATATTGGGGGGAAACAGGCTCTGGAAATATAATACCCTCCTGAGGATTACCAATATGGACCAGCTAGCAGTATATACTCTCAGGCAATCCTCCTGCTATTTGACTGGACCTGCTTGAGAACTGTCTTTTCTTTCTCAGCAATGAGGCTTCCTACCTGGCTGAGGTATTTGGGCCCTTGTGGATTGTCAAGGTTTACAGCTATGAGTTCCAGGTGAGGATGGAGAGCTCAACAGTCCCAATGCCCTTCCCCCCTCACACACAGACAAAGACAGACACACATCCTACCAACCTCTACCCAGAATGCTCAGATTCTAGCTGCTGTTACCTTTTATTAAGTACCCACAATGTGCTAAGCACTGTGCTACTTTACATTCATCATCTCATTTAATTTAATCCTCACAACAACCCTGTGAGGTAGGTATTTGCTCCATTTTACAAATGGAGAAGTTGAGGCACAAAAGGTTAAACATCTTACCAAAGTTTTCATAGCCAGTTATATGCTGGAGCTAGAATTTGAACCCAGGCGTGCCTCCACTTTTTACGCCAGACTAATCTTTTCAAAGCGGAATTTCCTATATTAATACCCTCACATTCTTTAAAAAGTCATTCCAAAACATGCTGCCTTTTGTTTTACAGAAGCCCTCACTCTGTTTCTGCTGCCCTGAAACAGTGAAACCAAAGGAAGGTGAGTGTCATTAAGAATGTCCCTAAAAGAGTGTAGATTTCTGCAGAGTGCCAAAGAGCCCTGGAGCGCCTTCACAAAAGAAACTGGGGGAGGAGGGAAGAAGTCTTTCAGCCACACTGCTGCTAGCAGTCCTTCCCTGTCTCCAGGCCAGAGGGGTGGGTCTGTCAGGCCAGCTGACCGAGAGACCTCTCCAGCTCCTCCAGCACAAGCCCAGCATCTCTCCTACAGCTATTCTGCCTTCCATTTTCTCTTCTTCCTTGCATCACTCTATGTCATGGTTACCCTTACCAACTGGTTCAGGTAGGATGGAAGTGGGCCTGGGATATATATATACTCCTGAAAACCCGTTTTAGGAAGAGCAATTTAAGGCCAGTCCTAAGGGTTCTCAGGAGACACATGGGTCCACCATTATCTTTGGTGGGGAGGTAGGACAGGTCTGAAAGCTAAGGTCCTATGTGTTCTCTAACAGGAGACTTTGGTTCCACAGCTATGAGGGAGCAGAACTGGAAAAGACCTTCACCAAGGGTAGCTGGGCTACCTTCTGGGTCAAGGTTGCCTCATGCTGGGCCTGTGTACTCCTCTATCTTGGGCTGCTATTGGTACCACTCTGTTGGTCCCCCACCCAGGACTCCCAGTCACCTCCTACATTCAGGGGACCCGACCTTCGCAGAAGTACTGCAAGGTAACAAATATTCAGTCTAGGTACTGTTAACTGGGGTTCCCTTAAGGTCATACTCCCTGTCTTGACTCAGGAACTGCCCAGCCCAGCAGGTACCTCAAGGACACAATGGGCAGTTATCTCCCCTTGAAGTCAGTACTATTTTTGAACAGGAGATAGTGGCCATACATACTCTAATGCCATGGGCAGAGTGTCTCACTCACTGGAGCTAGTGTTACATCTTTACCCCAGCTCAAGAACCTAACTCCCAAGTCAGCAGCTCAGAAACCACTGCTGATCCCAGCAGACAGTGCGGCACTAGCCCTTTCCTGGCTCTCACAGTGGAGATGGGGGCAGGGAAAGACCAATAGGGACTGAAGACTTACTTGGCTCTGCCCTTGGAGATAAAAAGAAAAACAAGCAGTTCAGCCCTGGGCACAGGGAGATAAGCAGCCCAGAACAAACCAGGACACGGAAAGAAAGGACCAGAGACCACCCTAGGTTTTATCCTGATCTTGAGGTCAAAGGAAGTGGGAAGACAAAAACCACCCTCAATCCACGAAGAATGACAGAACAGAAGAGAATGTGAACACTAGAGAGCAGCTGACCGTGGGAAGTCAGTGAGCAGCAGGATTTGGGGGCCAACTTTCAAGCAAAGTTTCAGGCGAGCAAAATGAGGAAGAACGAGAAAGAGGAGCATAAACTTAGGTCTTGAAGTCTTCCTAGACCCTCAACTCCATCCTTGGGATGGTATTCAAGGTCTGGGTGGGGGACAAAAATCACAGAAAAGAAGTTCCTAAAGTTCTTAGAGGATTCCTCTACCACATACTTGGAGTACTTGTCTGTTTGTTGTAGTAAAATAAAAAATTTCCTCTGTGATGTTTCACTTAGTCTATATATCTACAACCTTTTAGAATCTAAAGTTCTCTCCCCTTTTGGTGGGAAAGGGCAGCCATTCCTCCATCCCCATCCCCCCAAATCCCCAGTCAAACCAGGCGGTCAAGAAATTACAAAGCTACTTTTAATACTTTGGGGTGAGCCCCACAGGAATAAAAAACACTGGGAAGGGGTAACCCCCTCACCCCCAGGCGTGGCCCAGGGGGAGAGAGGCTACCTGAGGGGAAGGAAGCACAAAAGGGACCCGCTGCAGACTCAGGGCAAAGGGAATGCCATCGGTGCTGGGACCTGTGAGCACTACAGGAGAAAACGCGAGCGTGGTGGGACTGGCTCCAGGCACACAGGCGAAGGGCAAGAGGGTTGGACACGAAGCCACAAAGCTACTTGGGTTCCTCCTTCTTCTCGTTTGCCTTTTTCTGCTTCTGCTGCATGATCTCCGAGTCCCTGGGGGTAGAGATGATGGGGCACTGGGAGGTACCAGAGGGCAAAAAGGACAAGATGCAGGGGGATGAAGGGCACAAAGGATAAGATGGAAGTGGATGGGACAAAATTCAGCGTGTGCCTGCTGTATTCCCACCCTAGGAGAACAAGAGGAAGAGAGCTGAGGCTTAAAAGGCAATCAGTCTCTATCTGGCTGTTGCCTAAGGGGTCAGAAGTCTGGCCACACAGGCCCAAGGCTATTCTTTGCTGAGTACCACACCCAGCAACACCACTGAGAAGGTTGGGAGAAGGGAGGAGAAACTGAACACCAAAGAGGGCCGTAAGTACCGTGCTGTCATAACCACTACTGCATTTGAAATGTGAAGCTCCCTGCCCTTGCCCTTAAGGTCAGACTCAGGGGCACTCAGAAATCAACCGTGGGCAGGCACCCGCCCCAGTCCCTTCCTGTCAGGCTGTGAGCTAACAATTTAGAGGGTGGGGAGGAAATAAAACTCTAGAGGAAGCAATGCACTCTGCCCCTCACTAGTCCAGACGTAAACCCTGAGGTAGCTCTCTTTCCTGGTACAACCCTCGGTCTAGCCCAGGTCTCACCCCTCCCCTCCCTTCCCTTCCCCTCCCTGGGGCTACCTCTGCTTGCGGGCGGCAGCAGAAAGCCCGTCATCTCGGCGCTTTCCCTTAACCGAGTCGCTCTGCTTTTTCATATTCTTCTGGCGGGCGAGCTCGCGCTGGTTACCGCCTAAAGAAAGAAGGTAAAAGGTGAGGCGCGGGGGGCCTTTATGGCCACACACAGGCGACCCTCCTCCCTCACCCGGACACCAGCAGGGTCCAGCGCTTATTCCTCTGTCCCGACACCGGCCCATTTTGGGGCCTAGGCTACTGAGTGGGGCAGGAGCATGGGGGGTGTTGGTGGCAAGCCGCCACGGGGCAGGTCAGACTGGGAGGTGGAAGAACGGTTCCGAGGAGCCCGCTAAAGGCGTGTTTCGAGTTTCGGGGCGGCACGGGGGTCCAGACTGGTGGTGATGTGTGGACAGTTTGGATCTCTGTGGGGGATGGGCTGCGATCTGGAGTAGGGGGCTCTGGGCCTATCACAGGGGCGCGGGGCTTCTCGCCACGGCGCGGAAGGTCGCGGGGGCCTTTGCTTGACTGGAGAAGGGGGAGGGGGTTCTCAAGAAGTGGCGGTGGGCAAAAGGCCGATTTCCGGCGCCGAGTGTGAGGGTCTCAAAAAGCGCTTCCAGAAAAAGGCCTTGCTGGGGAAGCCAGGTGGAGGTCAAGGCCAAGATTCGGCAGTCGTGTTTAGGGTGGACGGGGAGAAAGGGGTAAGAAGAGAGGGTCTCGGTGCTCACGGGTCATGGCGACGGCAGCGGCTCCGGCCTGCCTCCGTTGCGTCCCCTCGTTCTGTCCGACGTTGCAGACCCCGCCCCCTTCTCCAAGCGTAACGAAGTCGTCCTTTCCTCCCCGCCCCTTTGAGCCCGGGCTCAGTCTCTCATTGGACAGAAAGAAACACGTGGGGCTGCAAGCCACGCTTCAGCCCGAGCGGATATGGGGCGGAGGTTCGCAGGCCGAGTGCGCTGCGTGGGGCGGGGCTTCCTGAGCTAGGCGTTGGGTCGGGCGGGGAGAAAGTAGGCCGGGTCACGTGGGCAGGGTGGGGGTGGAGGGGTGCGGCTGGCGATGTGGCGTTCTCGCGGGTTAGAGCACGTGACTTGGCGGAGTGACCTCATGCGGGGACCGTTTGGGACGCCGGCAAACTCGCCCAAGGGGAACGGTAGGGGATGGAGGGCGGGGTTTTGGGGGGCCGTAATGGTTTACTCTGTTCTGTATTATCAGGACTCTGGTACTTCTGTATTATCAGTACTTGGCCCTTTTACTCAGGATTTATCCCCCAGTAGCCAGCTATGTAGACACGAGTTGTTCACCTATAAGGTAAAGTCGGGTACAAACGTAACTTTAAGAAACCCCCTTCCAACTGTACCCTCACCGCAAACCCCTCCCGTAGAAACTAGCAGCCACATCCCGTGTGTCCTAAAACTTCAGTCCTGTTCGTTTCCCACAGAAATATTGAATGGGAAGATGACAATAGTTTGGAAATTTTGGAGAAACCGAAAATCACAAACTGTAGAGTTGGATCAGAGACTAAGAGACTGGGAAATGCACATACTGTGAACATTTCTCCCTCTGGACGTTTCCCCAGTATACTACTGGCTTATGAAAGAATAGGGCAGGAAGCCTGGGCATTAAACTCATTCTCCCCAGTTCCACTGTCTGTCTACAGTCCTCCCCACCAGTCCTGAGGAATTCACTGGATAAAGGAGAAATGCTTAGGAAATATCACAGGAAAGGACTGTTTGTAAATTTTATTATGTGATTCTCTCCAGTTGGTGCTCATAGCAAAACGGAGCTGAGTCTGGAACTTCGGACTAGCTTCCCCCTCAACATAGACCTGATGGGAAGGCAATGAACCTCAGTGCCATCCTCACAGTTTTTGCCAAAACAAAGTATCACTTGAACTACTATTGCTTAAAATGTACCAAACTTGTGGGATGCCTGGGTGGCTCAGTTGGTCAAGCAGCTGCCTTTGGCTCAGGTCATGATCCCAGCGTCCTGGGATTGAGTCCCCCCCATCAGGCTTCTTGCTCAGCAGGGAGCCTGCTTCTCCCTCTGCCTCTGCTGCCACTCTGCCTGCCTGTGCTCTCTCTCTCTGACAAATAAATAAAATTTAAAAAAAGGAAAAGTACCAAACTTAAATAAAAGTGATAAATAAAACTTCATAATCCTTTAGCAAATTTAAAATTGGTATCACCTGACCACAAACAGAAAGTAACTTTAAAAGTCAAAAATCAATACAGTGAAAATGAAATATGTTATCAAATTCTACCAAAATAATATCATTGTCATAGATGCTGAGCCTGGGGCCTGCCCTCTCTATCTTAAAAAGATAAATTAACAAGTTTTAGAGAGGTAATATGTATATGTCTTTGAAACTAAAACTTTCTCTTGATACAGATTAACAATAATTTTTATATTTTCAGTGCTACTTAATGCTATGTCTCCATACTACCTAAAATTATTTCTCATACCGCAAGTGCCATATGTCCCACCCTTTGGTACATACTAAATGTACTAGATCAACATTGGTGGCCCATATAACTTTGTACAAATCCTGACTCTGCTACATACTGGATTTGATTTTAGACCCTTATTTCCTCCATGTTTCAATTCCTTTATATGAAAAATGGGAATAATCTCTAACCCTTAGCATTGTGGAAGAGATTAATGCAATACCAAAGGGTTGGCCCATAGTAGGCATTCGGTTAATGTCTCCTCCATCTCCCTTCTTCCAAGTCCTAAAACTTCCTTTTCTTTCTCTAAATTCCTCTAACCCTCCTGAGCCAATATCTGAAATGGCCTCCAATGATCCTTTCCTCCTGGTATTTATATCCTAGAGGAGTCCTTGCCACACTGAATCAAGGTTGGTCTGCGACTAATAGAATATGGCAGAAGTGATGATATATCACTTTTTTTTTAGTATTTTATTTCAGAGAACAAGAGAGAGAGCGTGAGTTGGGAGAGGAGCAGAGGGAGAGGGAGAAGCAGGCTCCCCACTGAGCGGGAGCCTGATAGGAGACTCCAGGATCATGACCTGAGCCAAGGGCAGACATTTAACTGACTGAGTCACCTAGGTCCCCCTGATACGTCACTTCTGATGCTAAATCATAAAAGACATTGTGGCTTCCTCTTTCCTCTCTCTCTTGGATCACTAGCTCTGGGGGAAGCCAGCTGCCATTTCATGAAAGGCCCATATGGTAAAGAACTGAATCTGTGGCTAATAGCCAAGGGGAAGGGAAAATACCTCCATTTAAACTCATCACAAAATTGAGAGGAAATAAATTACAGAGATGAGGCTCTGAAACAGAGAAGGATGTAAGGCAAAATTTAAGGACCCCAGACACATCAGAAAATGAGGAAACTAACTTGAAGGGTGGGGACATCACCTGCAGACCTGCAGCAGCAGTTTGACCACAACTCTTAAGCAGAATTTGGGCTGTCTAGTCTACCACTCTAAGGTTCCCAATGAAGCCAAGCCACTTGGGTTCCTTTGCATGTAAAGAGACTACAGAACCAGCCCCATGAAGAAAACGGAGCCACATTGTGAGTGAAATAGTATAGGGTGAGGAAGCAAGTTCTCTTGGGCACCTGCTACCTGCTATCAACTCCAGCATTTCAGGTGGGTGAGAGAGTAGAACAGCCTTATAACCAGTCTCCTCTTATCAACTTACCGCACCCTACCCCCATGACTAAGAGTCCGTTTCCAATCCTGTCAGAACTTGGACTGGTTGCCACACCCCTCCGTCTAATTTTCCCAGGAGTTGCCAAAAAAATTCACTCATTCTTTCATCACATACTGTGTTGTGCACCAACTATGTGCCAACTATTGTTTAGACATTAGGTATACAGTGACAAAAAAAGCAAAAAAAAAAAAATATATATACACACACACACACACACATATATATAAAACATATAGTGTAGAAAGGAAACAGCTTGTATATATATATATGCAAATTGATTGTGAGAGAAGATAACAGATTCTACGCAAGGATGATATTCAAAATATTTAACAGGGTACACAGCATAAGCACCTACCCAACAAAACAGGACTCAGTATAATCTGAGTGAATACTATCTGTGAACAGTTTTTCTACCTGTCCTGGTAAGGAATCCTAGTACTGCTAGTTCTGTGAAGGGAGTATACCTGTAGACCCTAATTTTGATTAGGAAAGTGAAGCAAGTAACATTTGAGCTGAGGCAAAAAGGAGGAGTCAGCCAGGCCAATGGAAGAGAGGCAGGGAGAACATTTCAGGGAAGGGGATATCATATGTGAAGGCCCTAAGGTCCTGCTCCCTGAGGCTAGCCTATCAAGAACCACAAGGTAACAGGGAATGCCCACCCCACCCCGCCCTGTCTCTTATCTTTGTTTCATCCTCTCAGTCCCAGATCCCTTGACATGACAGGAAATGGCCACCTCTGGTACCTCCCCTCACATCTCTTAGCTTGCTTGAGAGATATCTGAATCTCTTTAGTTTTAGTTTTTAAAATCCAGGATAGGTTGGGTATCTAACCTTATGATAAGGAGGTAGGTGTGAGGTAGGATATAATGGCAAGATATAAATAGCCCACATGATGAGCATGTGAAGGAACAGGTTTATCAAAGAAAGGGAATTTGTTCCCCAAGAAAGGAAAATAGAGACAGATAAAACAAAAGATGTCCAATACATGAAAGAGAGATGATAACTACTTGAGCTGAAATGATGGCAGCAGAAATGGCAGTGTGCAGTATCAAGATATATTTTGGAGACTTGTTGAGACTTGTTTGCAGTATCAAGATATATATTTGGAGACTTATTCCTGAGTTCATTCATTTCTTCATCAAATTTTAAGTGTACATCTATTATGTGCCAGACACTGCTAGGCACTGAGTATTCAGTGATGGACAAAATAGACATGGTCTCTGACCTCAGGAAGTTAATATTTTAGTGGAGGAAACTGACAACTCACAAGTAATCCAAACAATATAAAATTACAACTTGCACTAAGTGCTAAAAGAGAAAACGAAAGTTCAAGGATGAAGATTAATGGAAGCGATCCAGTTCTGTGGTGACATTTAAACTGAGGCCTGGAGCCAGTTGCAGGAAAAACAGAAGAGAGTTCCAGCAATATGACTGAATCCCTAACATTCTTTACATCCCTTCTTATGAAGGAAAAGCAGTGCAGCTTTAGGAAATTCTCCCCCTCCACCCTATATTCCAAGGGTGGTCCTGGAAGGGCTAAGTCAATCAAAGTAAACTCATCCCTCTTAATACTGATTGTTTGCATAGTATTCACCTAGTGAATGTTATTGATTCAGGAGTTAGCATGGGACCTAACTTGGCCTGCTCAGACCAAACAGAGGGGGGTTTTGTTCCATTATAAGAGTATGCATGGTGTTCTGTCTCACTGACTTGAACAAAGAAGTAAAGAATTCCTACCACTCTTGGCTTCTGTGACCTAGAAGGGCCAGCTTTAGGTTGAAGCAAAATGAATGGTAGAAGGAATCTTGGTTTTTGATGATGCCCTTGGACCACTGGATGTATCAGCTGTAACATCTGTTCTACCTCTGAGCTTCCAGCTATGAGAATCATATGTTTTTGTCTAAGCTGCCTTGAGTCGGATTTTTGTTTCTTCAGCCAAATACATTTTAATCAATATACAAGCAAAAGAAACAGTATATGCTAAGGCCCTGAAGTGGGGAAAGCTTGAATATTAGATGCATATAAGGGATCGCATAATGAAACGATCCAGGTTATCTTAAAATGCAACCAGCCTTCCACATGCATACCAAGCTTCCAGTCAGCGTTTCAGTGCTTTCCTTGTGGAAAGAGGTGGATACTTAAGGATCATCAAGCATTGGAGAAAACACTCAATATAAAATTAAGACACAACAAAACAGAAAGTAAAGTATCCAAGGATACAGAAACAATTATAGGAACAAAGGAAAATGGGAGAGAAACTATAATTAGTATCCTTAAAGATGAAGAAGATATTGAATAAAAACAGGTAGCTATAAAAAACAAACATTCAGAGAATAATAAAGAGCTTTTAGAAATTAAAACTATGATAGCTGAAAGAAAAAAATAGAAGAGTTGGAAGGTAAAAACTGAAAAAATATTACAGGAAATTGGACAAAAAAGATAGTAGTGGATAGTAGAAGAAGAAAAAATAAGGAAATTAAAGAATCCATTCAAGAGGTCCAACATCTGAATTATATGAATTTCAGAATGAGAGGAAAGTAAAACAAAAATAAAGGGGACTCACTGAGTGGCCAGCATAAGGAATAAGAACAGATCCATTTCGCCACATATCAGAACACTGGAGTCAAAAAGAGGACCCTTGGGGCTTCTAAGACACAACATAGAACACACAGAAAGGGTGAAGAATCAGAATGACTTCAGACTTGTCAGCAACAATACTAGAAGCCAGAAGACAATAGAGCAATATTACCAAATATTTGAAGAAAAATAACAACCTAGATTTTTTTCACCCAGCTGAGCTATTAATTAAGTCTGAGAATAGAATAAAGACATACAGAGTTGAAAAAGACTTACCTACCATGCACCCTTTTCTACAAAATATTGAAGGTGTACTCTACCAAAATGAGGCATAAACCAAGGGAAAAAAAAATCACAGGATCCAGGAAAAAGAGTATCTAACATAGGAGATAAGTAAAAGGCTACTGGTGAAGGGAGATCCCAGGATGATAGCTTTGCATCAGGCTTAGAGAGCAACCATTTCAGATTAGAACAGGAGGATGAAAGGCTCAGTAGCCATGTATCTAAGTGGAAAAAATGGAAACTGATAAAACTGATAAATTACCTGATTGTATTTGAATATATTGAGAGATTTCTACTTCTAGAAGACAGTATGAAAATAAATTGATAATAAGTACATAAGCAACTAAGTAAAAAACCAAATAGATAATTTGGGGGGAAGCATACAAGAAAGGAAATGTAAACAGTACACTAACTGTCACAGCTGGTAAATAACATTTACACACTCATAAAATATAAACATTCAATATTGATCTAACCAAAATAACACTGCACTGGAAGGATGGAAGGAGAAAGTACATGCGTATTTATGGGAAAGATGAGAGAGTTAAGTCCTCATTTTTAAAATAGAAATCAGTGGCTAATATCAGTTAAAAATCCAGAAATGGCATGATATGTAGAAAAAGCAACAAATGTCAGAAGAAGCAGCTAAAGGAGTTTTAATCTTTAAGCAGTGGGAAACCAAGTGGGATAATTATTTTTTGTGTTTATTTTTTAAGATTTTCATTTATTTATTTGACAGACATAGATCACAGGTAGGCAGATAGAGAGGAGGGGAAGCAGGCTCCTTTTTGAGCAGAGAGCCTGATGTGGGGCTCAATCCCAGGACCCTGGGATCATGACCTGAGCTGAAGGCAGAGGCTTAACCCACCAAGCCACCCAGGTGCCCCTTTGTTATGTTTTATTTTTATTTTTATTTTTATTATTTTTTAAAGATTTTATTTCTTTATTTGACAGACAGAGAGCACAAGTAGGCAGAGAGGCGGGCAGAGAGAGACGGGGTAGCAGGCTCCCTGCTGAGCAGAGAGCCCGATGTGGGGCTGGATCCCAGGACCTTGAGATCATGACCTGAGCCCAAGGCAGAGGCTTAACCCACTGAACCACCCAGGCACCCCTAACCTTTTTTTTTTTTTTTTTAAGTCCTTTGTTATGTTTTGTATAGAACTTGTATGTTCATGTGTAACTTCCATAAGAACAAATAAATAGTAAGTTACAACCCCAACCATGGTTTCAAATGAAATAGTTTAGGAGGAGAGAGTAGAATGTGAAGGAATCTAGGTACCGATTTCTTAGGAACTCATTTACATGTCACTAATTGTCAGAGAAGTATCTCCTTCCCCTCTAGCCCGTACTCCCAGTGGGAAATACATCTGAGTTGAGAAAACAGAGCGTTGACAGGAAGAGAAAAAAAAGAGAAGAGGAAGAGGAAGAACTTCTGGGAGCATATCCAAAGACTGGGATACACAGGAAAGGGGAATAATCCATATAAAACATGGCTAAGTTTATCCCCATAAGGGTTGGTGGCTTTGCATTGGAATCAGATTCTAACTTCTGGGAGACCCAAGGCCAACTGAGGTCTCCATTCTTGAAAAGCTACTAAATATGGGCCAGGAAATATCTGAGGAGGGGAACTAAGGTACTTTTCACTTTCACCTTGAGCTTCTCCTGGGTTGGACGATAATGTCTCATTCCTGAACACTGGTGTTCCTGAATGGCTTCTTGCCTCCATTGAATATCTCCTCTCTGTCTGACCAACCTCTATTAACATCTTGTAAGCAAAGCTAGGATCTCCGAGCAGCATTTCCTCCAGATAGCTCTGCTTCTCCCTTGGTTTAGCTGAATTGGCATTTGCCTTATACATAAATTCTGTTTCTTCTTCTCTGCTTTGGGAGACACCAGGGTTGAATAAGCAAGTTTCCCTGATAGCGTATAGTCCCTTCCCAGTTCAGTTTTCTTTTCTGCTTCCCACTCCCTCCCTACTCCGTGTTTACTAAAACTCTCAACTACTGCATAGTTCTGTCAACCATCTCTACTTTGGCAGTCAGTTTATCTATTCCCTTCAAGTGTTCCCTTTCTCCCTCAGCACTTTGGGTAAAAGTTCAAAGGCAAGGAGCTAATACATAACAGAATCTAGGCTACTCTTTGCTACCCTGCTGGAAAATATGTATGGCCCTCTTCCTGCTAAGACATGGCTTCAAGGTCTTGTGCTGGGGTCATCTATTAAAGTATACCATCAACACAGCAATACCAGTACCCTTGGAGAACATATGATTCTCAGTAAATTGAGCCCTCTCAGTGCAGACTGACACCTCAAAGCCAAAGGGCTACAGGCCCAGCAGACTCTGGTAAAAAGGAGAGAAACATACCTCTGTCCACTGGAAAGGATTACCAAGTCCAGAACATGTAGTGGTGAGATGAATGGGGGGACGGAAGGATGAGAAGACTTAAAACAATATTGTGAAGCAGGAATACGTGCACATTTAGAAAATGTCTTCTTCCCTCTCTTCCGTATACCTTGATGCAGAACTTGTCCTGATGTAGAAGAATGAGGTGACATGACTTAATGAGTATGAAAAAAAACACAAGCTCTAGAGACAGCTGGCCTGAGTTCAAATCCCAGCCAGACCACTCACTGGGATTCTTATGTGGCATGGATTCCTTTGGAAGTTTAGAAAAGATCATAGGTGACTTCTCAGAATAATGTATATTTTAAAAAATACACCCATGATATTGTACACCCATTTTCATGGCAGCATTAATTCACAATAGCCAAAAGGTGGAAATAACCAAAGTGGCCATTAATAGATGAATGGACAAGGAAAATGTGGTATATACATAAAATAGAATCTTACTCTGCCTTAAAAAGGAAAGAAATTCTGATACATGGTACAACATGGATAAACCTTAAGGACGTTCTTCTTCTTCTTTTTTTTTTTTTTAAAGATTTTATTTGGGGCACCTGGGTGGCGCAGTGGATTAAGCCTCTGCCTTTGGCTCAAGTCATGATCTCAGGGTTCTGGGATCGAGCCCCACATCGGGCGCTCTCCTCAGTGGGGAGCCTGCTTCCCCCTCTCCCTCTCTCTCTGCCTACTTGTGATTTCTCTCTGTCAAATAAATAAATAAATTCTTTTAAAAAAATAAAGATTTTATTTATTTGACAGAGCAGAGACAGCGAGAGAGGGAATACAAGCAGGGAGAGTGGTAGAGGGAGAAGCAGGCTTCCCACTGAGCAGGGAGCCCCATGCAGGCCTCAGTCCCAGAACCCTGGGATCATGACCTGAGCCCAAGGCAAATGCTTAACAATTGAGCCACCCAGGCGCCCCTTAAGGACATTCATTATTCTAAGTGAAATAAGTCAGTCACAAAAAGATACATACTGTCTGATTCCACTTATGAGGTATCTAGAGTAGTCAAATCCACAGAATCAAAAAAGGGTGGTCACCAGTGACTAGGAGGAGAGGAAAATGGGGAGTTGTTCAATAGGCAGAAAGTTTCAGTTTTGCCAGATGAAGTGTTCTGGAGATTGATTGTACAACACTGTAAAGGTAATGAACACTAGTAAACTGTACACTTAAAAATGATGAAGATAGTAAATTTAGCTATATGTGTTTTACCACAGTTAAAGCATTGTTGTAATTTAAAAAACGTGCATGGGATCACCCTTGCACACCCAGTGCAACTGTGCATCATGGCCAGGCCAAGTGCCAACCCTGCCCACCCCTGTGCCACAGCACAGCAGTGCATCACAAAAGGGCACTACCCTCCCCTTACCCCCCAATGCCACAGATACACCTAGTCCTAGTGGTCAGAGGGAATTTTGCTCCTGGGCTCCACATGCTGTCTACTACACAAGGTTACTCCTTCAAGCCTAGGAGAAGTAGTTGATTTGACTAATATAGAGAAAAAGTGAGTCAAAATGAGACGGGCATATATTCCAAATGAAAGTATAAGTCAAAACATGAGAAAAAGGCATCATGAAACAAAGATAAGCAATCTACCTGATAGCGTTCAAAGTAGTGGCCGTAAAGATGCTCACTGAACTTGGGAGAAGAATGGATGAACACAGTGAGATCCTCAACAAAGATAGGAAATAGAAGAAATTTTCAAGCAGGGGCACCTTGCTGGCTCAGAGAATATGAGTTGATGTCAAAGTTATGAGTGTGAGTCCAACATTGGGCATAGAGCTCACTTAAAAAAAAAAAGCTATGTCAGTTATATCTCAATAACAAAATGTTTTTAAAAGTTTCAAACAGGGGGCGCCTGGGTGGCTCAGTGGGTTAGGCCGCTGCCTTCGGCTCGGGTCATGATCTCAGGGTCCTGGGATCGAGTCCCGCATCGGGCTCTCTGCTCAGCGGGGAGCCTGTTTCCTCCTCTCTCTCTCTGCCTGCCTCTCTGCCTACTTGTGATCTCTCTCTGTCAAATAAATAAATAAAGTCTTTAAAAAAATTAAAAAAAAAAGTTTCAAACAGAAGTTGCAGAGCTGAAGAAAACAATAAACACTAAAGGGGTTCAAAGCAGAGTGGATAAAGCTGAAGACTGGGTCACTGAGCTGGAATGCAAAGCGATAGAACTCACCTAGACAGAGCAGCAAAACGAAAAAAGAATGTTTAAATGTATTTAATTTTTTAAAAGATTTTATTTACTATTTGACAAAGACACAGCAGAGGGAACACAAGCATGGGGAGTGGGAGAGGGAGAAGCAGATCTCCTCCTGCCAAGCAGGGAGTCCAGTGTAGGGCTCAATCCCAGCATCCTGGGAAAATGACCCAAGCTGAAGGCAGACACCCAATGACTGAGCCACACAGTCGCCCCAGAAAAAGAATTTTTAAAAATTAAGGTAACTGGGGCGCCTGGGTGACTCAGTGGGTTAAAGCCTCTGCCTTTGGCTCAGGTCATGATCCCAAGGTCCCAAGTAGGCTCTCTGCTCAGCAGGGAGCCTGCTTCCCTTCCTCTCTCTCTCTGCTTGCCTCTCTGCCTACTTGTGATCTCTGTCTGTCAAATAAAATCTTAAAAAAAAAAAATCAAGGTAACTTAAGGATCCTTTCAGACAACATCAAGCAGAATAACATTTGCATAACAGGGGTCCCAGAAGAAGAGAAAGTGAAAGAGCCATAAACTCATAGGAAAAGATAATGGCTGAAAATTGACCTAATTTGGTGAAGGAAACAGACATACGGGTCCAGGAAACCAGAGAGTCCCAAAGATACCCACACCAAGATATGTTATAATTAAATGGCAAAAGTTAAAGAGAGAATCCCAAAAGCAGCAAGAGAAAAACAACTTATTACATACAAAGGAAACTCCATAAAGCTGTCAGATTTTTCAGCAGAAACTTGACAAGCTAGAATAGACTAGCATAAGATATCCAAAATAATGCAAGGATAAAACTTCCAACCAAGAATTCTCTACCTTGCAAGATTTTCATTGAGAATTGAAGGAGAAATTAAGAGTTTTCCAATAAGCAAAAGCTAAAGGAGTTCATCATCATCAAACTGTCTTTTTTTTTTTCCTAAAGATTTTTATTTATTTATTTGACAGAGATCACAAGTAGGCAGAGAGGCAGGCAGGGGGGGGGCGGGGGAAGCAGGCTCCCTGCTGAGCAGAGAGCCCAATGCGGGACTCGATCCCAGGACCCTGGGATCATGACCTGAGCAGAAGGCAGAGGGTTAAAGCCCACTGAGCCAGCCAGACGTCCCACCACCAAACTGTCTTAAGCTTTAAAGGGACTTCTTTATTTTTATTTATTTATTTATTTTTAAGTTTTTATTTATCTATTTGAGAGAGAGAGAGAATGAGAGGGAGGGCATGAGGAGGAGAGGTCAGAGGGAGAAGCAGACTCCCGGCTGAGCAGGGAGCCGATGTGAGACTCCATCCCGGGACTCCAGGATGATGACCGGAGCCGAACGCAGTTGCCTAACCAACTGAGCCACCCAGGCGCCCCCTTTATTTTTTTTTTTTGTAAAGATTTTATTTATTTGATAGAGATCACAAGTAGGCAGAGAGGCAGGCGGGGGGTGGTGGGGGGAGAGCAGGCTCCCTGCTGAGCAGAGAGCCCAATGTGGGGCTTGATCCCAGGACCCTGGGATCATGACCAGAGCCGAAGGCAGAGGCTTTAACCAACTGAGCCACCCAGGCGCCCCAAAGGGACTTCTTTAAACTGAAAATAAATGGCACTAATAACAAGGACAATATGCAAAAGTAAAAAATCCCAGGAAAAAATACATAGTAAATGTAGTGGATCAATCATTTATTTAGCAAGCATGATGTTTAAAAGACAAAAATAGTCGGGGCACCTGGGTGATGCAGTTGGTTAAGGGTCCGATTCTTGATTTTGGCCCAGGTTGTAGTCTCAAACTTGTGAGACTGAGCCCCATGTTGGGCTCTGCTCTCAGCGCAGAGTCTACTTAAGACTGACTCTCCTGGGGCACTTGGGTGGCTCAGTTGGTTAAGCGTCTGCCTTTGCTTCAGGTCATGGTCCCTGGGTCCTGGGATTGAGCCCAGCATCAGGCTTCCTGCTAAGTGGGAAGCCCGATTCTCCCTCTCCCACTCCCACTCTTCTCATCTCTCTCTCTGTCGAATAAATAAAATCTTAAAGGAAAAAAAAAGGGGATAGAATACACTGGCCTTCAGCAATACACTAGACCAGACAGATTTCATAGATATATATACAACATTCCATCAAAAGCAGCAGAATAAGCATTCTTCTCACATGGAACATTCTCCAGGATAGATCCCATGTTAGGCCACAAAATTCAAGAAGACTGAAATCATATCAACCATCTTCTCTGGCTACAGTGGTATGAAACTAGAAACCAATTACCAGAAGAAAACTGAAAAACCACTAAAATGTGGAGATTAAACAACATGCTAATGGGGTCACCTTGCTGACTCAGTTGGTAGTGTAGGTAGTGCAGGTTTTGAGTTCAAGCCCCACAGTGGATGTAGAGATTACTTAAAAATAAAATCTTTAAGAAAAAGCAAACACCATGCTAATGAACAACAAATAGGTCACCAAAAAATCAAAGAAGAAATTAAAAAATACCTAGAGACAAATGAAAATGGAAATAAAACACACCAAAATTTTTGGGAGAAGCAGCAAAATGGTTCTAAGAGGGAAGATCATAGCAATATGGGTTTACTTCAAGAAGCAAGAAAATTATCAAGTAAACAATTTAGCTTTACATGTAAAGGAGACAGAAAAAGAACAAAGGAAACCCAAAGTCAGTAGAAAAAAAGGAAATACTAAAGATCATAGTGCAAATAAATGGAGAATAAAAAAAAGAAAAAGAGGGGCATCTGGGTGGCTCAGTCAGCTTCTGACTCTTGATTTCAGCTCAGGTCATGATCTCAGGGTCATGGGACTGAACCCCATGTCAGGCTCTGAGCTGAGCATGGAGACTGGTTGGGATTCTCTTTCTCCCTCTCCCCCTCCTCCCACCTCTCTCTCGCAAAAAAAAAAAAAAAAAAAAAAAAAAAATTCGTTAATATTTTATTTATTTGACAGAGATCACAAGCAGGCAGAGAGGCAGGCAGTGGAGGAGGGGGAAGCAGGCTCCCCACGGAGCAGAGAGCCCAGTGCTAGGCTGGATCCCAGGACTCTGTGATCATAACTCGAGCTGAAGGCAGAGGCTTAATCCTCTGAGCCACCCAGGCACCCCCCCCCAATTTTTTTTTTTTTTAAATAAAAACACCAGTAAGGTATATGTGCTGCCGAAGCGAGCACAAAACACCACTAAGGTAAATGAAAGAAAAGAAAAGAAAAGAAGAAAAGAAAAGAAAGAAAAAGTGTGTGCCTGAGTTGCTCAGTCATTAAGCACCTGCCTTCTGCTCACATCATGATTCCAGGATCCTGGGATAGAGCCCAGCATCGGGCTCCCTGCTTAGTGGGGACCCTGCTTCTCCCTCTCCCACTCCCCTTGCTTCTACTCCCTCTCTTGAGGCCTCTCTCTCTCTCTGTCAAATAAATAAATAAAAATCTTTTTTAAAAATCAAGGAAACTAAGAGCTGGAAAGATAAACAAAATTGACATATCTCTAGCTAGACTAATGAAGAAAAAAAGAGTGCTAATAAAATTATAAAGAGAGGTTACAACTGACAGCACAGAAATACAAAGGATCATAGTAACCACTATAGGCAAACAAATTGAATATAGAAGAAATGGAGAAATTCCTAGAAACATACACTGAATCATGAAGAAATAGAAAGTCTGAATAGACCAATTACTAATAAGGAGAATGAATCAGTAATCAAAAAGCTCCCAACAAATGAAGGTCCAGGATGAGCTGGCTTCACTGAATTTTACCAAACATTTAAGAAAAAGTTAATAACTATCCTTCTCAAACTTCTCCAAAAATATCAAAGAGGAAGGAATATTTTCAGACTCATTTTATGAGGGCAGCACCATCCCCATACCAAAACCAGACAAGCCACCCCACTCACACCTGCACACACACATATTAAAGGCTAATATAATTGATGAACACAGATGCAAAAAATCTCAACCAAATATTAGCAAATTTAATTCTATAATGGATTAAAATAATAATATACCATGTTCAAGTGGAATTTATTCCAAGGATGCAAAGATAGTTCAGAATCCACAAATCAACCAAATACTATACCACATTAATAAAATGAAGGATAAAAATCATGATCATCTTTATAGATGCAGAAAAGGCATTTGAAAAAAATACAACATCCATTTATAATAAAAACTTAGCAAAGATGGTTTAGAGCGAACATACCTAAACATAATAAGGGCCATATATGACAAATCACAGAAAACTTCATACTCAG
>NC_081569.1:62327801-62352313 GCF_022355385.1 Mustela nigripes | reverse complement strand
TGGTGGAAAGCAGAAAGCTTTTCCTTTAAGGACAGGAACAAGACAAGGCCATATATGACAAATCACAGAAAACTTCATACTCAATGGTGGAAAGCAGAAAGCTTTTCCTTTAAGGACAGGAACAAGACAAGTGCATCAGGCACCCCGTGTGTGTGTGTGTGTGTGTGTGTGTGTGTGTGTGTGTGTGTGTGTATGACATAATGTATTATTTGCTTCAGGTGTACAGGTCTTTGAATCATAGGGCTTACACATTTCACAGCACGCACCATGGCACATACCCTCCCCAATGTCCATAACCCAGCCACCCTATCCCTTACCCACCTGCCCCCCAGCAAACCTCAATTCATTTCATGAGATTGAGTCTCTTACAGTTTGTCTTCCTCCTGATCCCATCTTGTTTCATTTTTTCCCTCCCTGCCCCAATGACCCCCAGCTCTGCCTCTCAGATTCCTCATATCAGAGAGATCATATGATAATTGTCTTTCTCTGACTTATTTCACTTAGCATGATACCCTCTAGTTCTATCCATGTTGTTGCAAATAAGAATGCCCACTCTTGCCACTTTTATTCAACATGGTATTGGAAGTCCTAGACACAGGAATTAGGCAAGAAAAAGAAGTAAAAGGCATCTAAATTAGAAAGGAAGAAGTAAAATTATGATGACTTGTAGGTTACTTGATACTGTATACATAAAAAACTCAAAAGATTCTACCAAAAAACGTTAGAATAAGTGACTTAAGTGAACAGGATACAAAATCAACATACAGAAATCCATAGTGTTTCTATATACTAATAGTGAATTATCAGAAAGAAATTAAGAAAATCCCATTTACAAATACATCCAAAAAAGTAAAATACAGACATAAATTGGGGAGCCTAGGTGGCTCAGTTGTTAGGTGTCTGGCTTCAGCTCAAGTCATTTTCCCAGGATCCTGGGATTGAGCCCAATATCAGGTTCCCTGCTCAGTGGGAAGCCTGCTTCTCACTCTCCCACTCCCCCTGCTTATGTTCCCTCTCTCACTCTCTCTCTCTCTGTCAAATAAATAAATAAATAAACAGACAGACATAATTTTAACCAAAGAGGTGGAAGACCTATACACTGAAAACTGGAAGAAACTGATGAAAGAAGTGGAAAAAGATACAGATAAATGGAAAGATACTCTGTGTTCATGGATTGAAAGAATTATATTGTTAAAATGTCCATACCACCCAAACTATAGATTCAATGCAGTCCCTATCAAAATTCCAATGGTGTTTTTCACAGAACAAATTTAGAAATAATTTTAAAATCTGCATGAGACCAAATAGCCAAATAGCCAAAGCAATCTTAAGAAAGAACAAAGCTGGAGGTATCAGCTCTCTGATTTCAAACTACAAAGCTATGGTTATCAAAACAGTATGATACGGGGCGCCTAGATGGCTCAGTGGGTTAAGCCGCTGCTTTCAGCTCAGGTCATGATCTCAGGATCCTGGGATCAAGTTCCACATCAGGCTCTCTGCTCAGCAGGGAGCCTGCTTCCTCCTCTCTCTCTCTGCCTGCCTCTCTGCCTACTTGTGATCTCTCTCTGTCAAATAAATAAAATCTTTTAAGAAAAAAAGTATGATACGGACACAAAAACAGACACACAAATCAATGGAACAGAATTGAGAGCTGTGAACTAAACTCACATATATATGGACAATTAATGCATTACAAAGGAGCCAAGAATATACTATGGTGAAAGGACAGTCTCTTCAATATATGGCATTGGGAAAACTGGATCACTATCTTATACCATACACAAAAACTAACTCAAAATGGATTAAAGACTTGAATGTTATACCTAACCACAAAATTCCTAGAAGGAAACATAGGCAACTTGCCTTTGATCTTAGCGATAATTTTGTGGATCAGACTTAAAAGTCAGGAGAAACCAATGCAAAAATAAAGATTACTTCAAACTAAAATGCTTTTGCATATTGAAAGAAACATCTTCAAAATGAAAATGCAGAGGGCCCGCGCGGGCTCAGCCTTCAAGGGCCACTGGTGGGGACGGCTGCTCAGCGTGCTAAGAGGCCGTTGCTTTCTGTGGCGGCTTTCTCCCAGGCTCGGTCCGGTGTCGGCATGGCCCGAGGAAATCAGCGAGAACTTGCCCGCCAGAAAAACATGAAGAAATCCCAGGAAATTAGCAAGGGAAAAAGAAAAGAGGATAGCTTGACCACCTCTCAGAGAAAGCAGAGGGACTCTGAGATAATGCAACAAAAGCAGAAGGCAGCTAATGAGAAGAAGTCTATGCAGACAAGAGAAAAATGATGACTATTTGGAAAAACCTGGGTGCTGCTGCCGACTAGGTGTATCATAAGCTCGAAGGGTCAAAAATTTGTGGAGCTAACAGTTATATGTTATATCCTTATAAAACTATTTTAAACTTTACCTTTCAGCCTTTTAAAAATTAATAAATAAAAAAAAATGAAAATGCAACCTACTAAATGGGAGATTTCTGCAAATCATATATCAGACCAGGGATTAATTACAAAATATATAAAGAACTCAACAGCACAATAAAAAACAAAGAACCTGATTAAAAAATAGGCAGAGGATCTGAATAGACATTTAGGATATCCACAGATATGTGCCACCATCATCACCGTCAATTTTAGAACATTTTCATTACAATGGTCAATTCTTACTCTTCATTTTACTTGGCCTATTGACTGCAGGTGACATCGTTGTTCAATCCCTGTCTCTTTGAAATGTTGTTTTCAGCACTGCACACACTCTTGGTGTTCTTTCTTCCCCACTGGCCACCATCTTTCAATTGGCTTTGCTTTTCTTCCCCCTGACTTCCTTCTAGAGATTGGAGTACCCGAGGGTGTAACACTTTCCATTCCTCTTTATCTTCCTGGGTGATCTCATCTAGTCTCATAGCTTTAAAATACCATCTATATGTTTAGTACTATCAAGTCTACATCTCTAGCCCAGACATCTTTCACCATCTCTAAGTTTGTGTATACATTCCCATGTGGATTCTAACAGACAACTCAATATGTTCAGAACTAACCCTGTTCCACGTGCAGCCTTCCCTACCTCAGACAATGACAATTTCATCCCTCTAGTTGTTCTGGCCAAAAATAGTAGAGTCATCTTTGATGCCATTTCTCTCTCACGTACCACATTCAATCCATCAGCAAATTCTGTTGGCTCTACCCTCAAAATACTCAGAACCTTATCCCTTCTCCCACCTCATCTGTTACTGCCTGGTGCAAGCCGCCAGTATTTCTAGCTCAAATTATTGCAACAGCCTAACAGGCCATGCTGCTTTTTATCCTCGTCACTCTATAGTCTACACTTAACACAGCAACTACAGTGATCCTTTAAAAATGGAGGTAATTTCATATTACACCTCTGCTCAAAACCTTGCAGTGACTTTCCATTTCACTAAAAGTAAAAGCCAAAGTCCTTATAATGGCCCGCAAGGCCCTTCATCCCTTGATCTGTCCCCGCTCCATTACCTTCTTGACTTTGTCTGTTATAACTTTTCCCCTTTACTCACTTTGGTCCAGTTATGCAGGCCTCAACTTTTCCTTAAACACTCCAGGCACACTTCTGACTCAGAGTTTGCAGTGGTTAGTCCCTCTACCTAGAAAGCATTTCCTTTAGGGCATTGCTCAAATTTCATCTTCTCCATAAGGCTTTCTCTTATCACCTTACTTAATATACAGTCAACCCTCTCCATCCTCCATCCTCTTCCTCCACTTCCAAACCCTCTTACCTTGCTCCACTTTTTCTTTTAGCTATAGCACTTATCATCTTTTAACATACCCTATATTTCTTTCTTTTTTTAAGACTTTGTTTATTTCAGAAAGAGAGAGGACAATCCAGGGGGAGAAACAGAGGGAACAGGAGAAGACGACTCCTTGCTGAGCAAGGAGCCCAGCACAGGGTTTGATCCATGAACCCAGTGATCATGACTTGAGCTGAAGGCAGAGCCCAACCCACTGAGCTACCCAGGCGCCCCAACATACACTGTATTTCTTATGTTTATTTCTTAGGTTTGTTTATAGTGTCTCCTTCCCCTCTAGAATATAAGCTCTCCAGGGGGCACATGGGTGACTCAGTCAGTTAATCAACTGACTCTTGATCTCAGCTCAGGTCTCGATCTCAGGGTCATGAGTTTAAGCCCCTGATTGGGCTTCGCGCTAGGCATGGAGCTTACTTAAACAAACAAAAAACAAAAGAAAAAGAAAAGAATGTAATCTCTGCAAAACAAGAAATCTGTTCAGTGATGTATCCCAAGGATATGGTACAATGTCTGGTACAGAGTAAGTGCTCAATAAATATTTGTTGAATGAATGAATGAAAAGTATGAGTGATAATACCTACTCTAAAGTTATTTTAGGAATTAAATAACATGCAGATGTTCTGTCACACAATAGACATCCAACATATGTTAGATTCCTACCCCTTCCCCAAATATCTTTCCCATTTCCCTCCTCTTATAGCACTGCTCCTGCCTTCTTCTCTAAATTTAATTTTCACCATTCTAGGCTCTCCTTTGAATTTAAATCCAGAAAAATCCAACAGAAGTCCACAGATGTCATCTGAGAAGAAAAGGAACCCTGGGAGACCAGATTTACCTACTGTCACACTCTTTATCAAATTAACAAATGGTCACCCACAGAAGCAGAAAGCCTTAAGGAGATGGACAAGTAAATGTTTTTGTTGTTGGAATTGGAGATTTACTGCATTGCCTTTTCAAATTACCTTTATTGAGTCTAATTTACATACTTTAAAATATACACATTTTAGGTGTACTATCTGATGAGGTTTTTAAAAAATATTTTATTTTATTTATTTCTCAGAGAGAGAGAGAGAGAGAACACACAAGCAGGCAGAGGCAGAGAGAGAAGCAGGCTCCCCACTGAGCAAGGAGCCCAATGTGGGATTTAATCCTAGGACCCGGGGATCATGACGTGAGCCGGAGGCAGCTGCCCAACCGACTAAGCCACCCAGGCGTCCCTATCTGATGAGTTTTGACAAATGTATAGGTAATTTGATTTGGGGTGGAGGGCATTAAGGTCACCTGAAATTATGTAGGTCCGGGGATTTAGCAGAGGGATCGTGGCTAGGAAAGAGAACTTCAGGGCTTTTGGAAAACATGCCCAAACAGGGACAGGTGGAGGCACCAGGGCCGACCTGAAATTCCTGCGGTCTCAGTGCACCAGAATCTGAATTTCCAGAATGTCACACAACTTCGTGGCACTTTTCGGCCCTCCTCAGGGAGTGGGCCAGCTCCCTTTCACACCAGTCTCACCTGTATAAGCCAGGAGCAGTGACCTGGGACTGAGTCTTCCCTTCTCCCTGCAACTCTCCTACCACCACCCACACTCCCCATCCCTGCCTACCGGTGGGGATGGGAGGGGTCCGCTCCAGCCCGCCACAGCCAAACTTCACCGCTGCCTTGACACCCACTGGGCCTGATTTTCTCTCCAGACGCAGTTAGAAATCGACTTCGGGTCTGCAGCACTATTACAGGCGGGAAAAAGCGAAAGCTCTGCACCAGGTGTTGGCGTCAGAAATACCCCTTTGGGTCCGCCGCCCTCCGGTCCCTGGGGGAGTCTAGGTATCTGAGGCACGGTCTACTGAGTCAGCCCAGCAACCAGGTCCTCTCCCGCTCCTCTGCCTCTAAAACCCTCTAGAGGTTGCAGTTTCAGCTTCACTTAGAGACGGCAACTCTTGAGTTCAGGTTGGCTGGGGAAACTGAGGCAAAACTGGGAAGGGGTCTAAAGTTGACCACAGACAGCCCCCCCCCCCCCACCCCGAACTGCGATAGCCCCTTCCGAAAGCCCAAAGCGGTGCGCACGTATCCAGGAAACCCGTGGGGGTGGGTCCGTGCAAAAGTCTTGGGGAAAGCGAAGCACCACAGCTGCGGGGAAGCCACAGGGGTGGGGCCGGGGGTGGGTCCTGGTGGAGGGCGGGGCCGACCTGGGCTTCCAAGAGTGCCAGCGTAGCCCTGCACAGCACAGGTGGTGGTGGTGGCGGCCCTTGCCTGTGGTTCTTGTTCTGCGTGCGCTAGACATCGCAGCCATGGAGGGACCCGAGGAGCTTCTGAGTGGGAAGCTCCAGCTCTGCTTCACCCCCGCTGCCGGGACTAGCCTCCTGATGTTCAGGCTCAACGACGCGGTGCTGCGGGCACTGCAGGAGTGTCGGCGGCAACAGGTGCGGCGGACCCGGGGCCCCGTCTTCCCTAGCCTCTCCCCCTCAGGATCTCAGGCCTCTGCCGGTGACCCTGGCGAAGCGACCTGGGGTTGGGAAGAGGCATCCACAGGCTCCGACCTTCCCACCTCTCCAAGTGAATTGGGCGGGGCAGGTCCCCCCCACCCCACCCCGGGCACCCGACGCTGGATCCTGGGAATGCCACTTCACCGGCGTTCAGCTCGCATCTGCTCTCCCCGCAGGTTCGGCCAGTGATCGCTTTCCAAGGCAACCGAGGGGTAAGTACGGGCCTAGAGTGTTTGGAAAAAGGCGCGGTGCGGGGAGAACAGAAGTGGGCTCCGGAAAGGTGCAGTCAGGGTGGGGAGGCTGAGAGCAGTCACGGTCTGAGGAAGTTCCGAGAACTGAACACCCGAGTGGGGCAGAGGGGGCTGCTAGGGTTGTGGTCCCAGGAGACTGCGGTTAAGGACACTGTGTCGTCTCAGCCTCCTGGGGAACTCAAGCCCAGCTGCACCTGGTGTACTAACGAGCCCCGTGGGACCCATCTTCAATCTTAGGTTGGCTCAGGGAAGAATGGCGGTGGGAGGAAGGGGGAGGGGGCAACTTCATGGGGCTTATGGTTCTCCTTTTGCGCTCAGTATCTGAGGTTCCCAGGCCCTGGCTGGTCCTGCCTCTTCTCCTTCTTAGTGTCCCAGTGTGGCCAGGAGGGCCCTGGAGGTAGCTTGGACCTTGTGTGCCAACGCTTAGGCAGGTAAGGGGGAACAGGGAGCAAATAAAAAAGGTTTGTGGAAAGTTGGGGAGGCTGATTTCAGAGGTGATTAAAAGTTCTCCACCCTCCTGGGATTTTTCCACCACCCCTTTCCAGATCTGAGCCTAACCAGCTCCACTGCCTGGGCCCACTCAGGGATCGCCTCACTATTTGGGCAGCCATGGATTCCATCCCAGCCCCATCTATAGTTCAGAGACATAATCTGATGGACCGCATCAGAGATCCTGAGAGTTGGCAGAACACAGGAGACTATTCTGAAGAAGACACAGTTTCACAGCCACAGATGGCGCTAAAAGAGGTGAGGCCAGAAACTGTAGGTAGCTGGAATCAGGTGGGGCAAAGCCTAAAGCCCAGGGAGGCAAGTGCCCCTGCCACTTTCCCTGCCAGGTGCCAGATCCACTGGCAAGCAGCCAAGGACGGTCACTCCCAGGATCCTCAAAGGAACACATGACACAGTGGGAAGTGAGGTACTTGGGGCAGGGTGGGACTAAACTGGGAATCCCTCATACTATCTTCCTTTCTAATCTCCACCCTAAATGCTGTAATAAGAGATCTTGGTCTTCATCTCTCCCATTCCCTCTTTAAATATTCTAGAAACCAGACCTATCTTCCAAACAGAGAACCTGATCAGGCACTGACTTCTGCTAGCCAGAAACATTTGGACAAGGTAAGTTGTAATAGCGAGGGTTTTTCAGAAATCTTTGTCCAAACAGGCTAACATTTTAAAATTAGGAGCCTTCATTTTGATGCTCCTGGAGCTCATTCTATGACTAGTTTTCACGAGTCAGGCAGACTAGGCTTTCTGGGTTACTGTTTATGTGGTATTTTTCCCAACAGAAGCGTCCGGCATCTACAACCACTCTAGGACTAGAAGAAAAGAGACTCAGAACTCTGCCTTTAGCTCCAAGTCCCCTACAAGGGCTGCCCAGTCAGGACCTGCAAGAGGGAGAAGACTGGGAACAAGAGGATAAGGATGAAGACATGGGCCCCAGGTTGGAACACAGTCCCTCAGTTCAAGCTGGTGAGTTAATGAGAAAAGGGCTAACTGCCCTAGTGGAGGGGTGCTGGGTGACTCAGTCGGTTGGGCATCTGCCTTCTGCTCAGGTCATGATCTTGGTTGGAGTCTCCCGATTGGGCCCTGCTTTAAGCTCCCTGCTCTGGGCTCCCTGCTAAAATAAATTAAAAAAAAAAATAAACTCTCTAAAATAAATTAAAAAAAATAATAAACTGCCCTAGCAGAAAAAAGACCTATGTAGTTTGTGTCATCTTGCTTCCTTCCTAGATTCTGAATCCCCAAGCCCTGAAGAGGTACCAGATTATGTCCTGTGAGTCTCCTGCTACTTACAATTTTATCAAACCTTGTGCATGAGATATTAAGATAAACTTCCTGGGAGCTTGATGCTTTCAGGGCAATGAAGTTGAAGATGGCAACTCTCTGCTCCTGGCAGGCAATACAGGGCCATCTGCAGTGCAGAGCAGCAACATGCTTATGAGCAGGACTTTGAGACAGATTATACTGAATACCGCATCCTACATGCTCGTGTTGGGGCTGCAAGCCAAAGGTTCATAGAGCTGGGAGCGGAGATCAAGAGAGTTCAGCGAGGAACTCCAGAACACAAGGTAAGGACTGGACCCAAGATGGCCTTTCTAGCTTTATTGGCCATCAACTCCCTAACTGACCTTAAGACTGTACAGTGACCCAAATGACAAGCAAGTCAGTTTTAAGAGAAAAAATATTCTCTGTCATTTAGTAGGATGAGATGGGAAGTTACTTCTCTCCTTCAAGAAGACTGGAGGTTTTTTCTCAAGGCTAAAGTTGGCGCTAGCATTTTCTTTGTTTCAGGTACTGGAAGAAAAAATAGTCCAGGAATATAGAAAGTTCAGGAAGGTAAGACAAGGTCTGGGAACGGTAGCAAGGCAGAAATGGTAGATCCTGTTTTGTGTTTTTTTTTGTTTTGTTTTGTTTTTTTGACATGGATCCTTTTTCTCTGCAGCGGTACCCAGGTTATAGGGAAGAAAAGCGTCGCTGTGAGTACCTGCATCAGAAATTGTCCCACATTAAAGGTCTCATCCTGGAGTTTGAGGAAAAGAACAGGGAAAGCTGAAGCTGTCAGAAGGTTTTGTGCGATATGAAGAACAAAGCAGCTATGAACTACATAGAGTGCAAGTGTCTGTTCTTATTGCTGAGTCCATGGTGGCAAGCATGAGTTAAACTTCTAAATTCTTTAAGGTCTGACTTTCATTGTTGCCATATTTTACTTTTTAGGGTTTGGGCACAGTGCCAAGACTCCACAGCTGTGCCCAGGAGACTAGGAAGAGTAGTAGAGGCTTAGCTTCTTCATCTTTAGTTCAGCCAAGTCATTTTCAAATCCTGAGATTTCAGGATTTCACCATTTCCAGGACAAGATACCTTGAGAGCCTGGTTGCCTCCCTAAAGAAATAGTAATGAGAACTTTTGGTAACAGAGCTGAAGTAACTTGTAATACACCTAGATATAATGGGAAAGGGATTGGTTGTTCCCCCTGTTCTGGAAGTGAATTATTTTACAAACATGGCTGAAAAAATGAAAACTGCTTCTGTGTCTTCTGTGTCAGTTTATATGCCTTCCTTTAATTCAAAGCAATGTTTCTTACCCATGAATGTCTATATGAACCACTTCTTGGGTACTCTAAAAAATTAGATCTCCAGATCTCAGCCCAGGTCTTGTGAATTAAAACCTTCAAGGTTCTGGTTAGGCATCTTTACTTTTTCAAAGCACTAAGGATGATCCAGATATATATTTTGCTTTTGGGGCTCTATCAAATCCATCTTATAATTGACAGCTAGAGATTACAATAAGAATAAAGTTCTCTTTTTCAAATCATAGCAGTTAAGGATCACCTACAAATAGGGCTCCTGTCTGGAATTAACCAGTACTGAAAACTGCAGACAGGATTTGGATTTCCCCACAAAAAGAGGGAAATTCATTTGAACAAAAGATCACACCAGTCCTATCCTTTTTGTTCCTCATTGTTGCAGAAGAAAAGTGGATGCTTCATTCACAACCGGGAATGATACTGTCTTTCCCAGTTCCACTGGAGAGGGAAGTTAATGGGCCACACCCTGGGCTTTAGGGGAGAGAGCTGCACCCAGCTCTGTCAGCAATTCCTGAAACAGCTTGGATGGAACCCCGATCTGATGCCACACCCTTCCCGGGACATTTTTGGGCAGAGACTAGCCCTTGGGAAGTATAAATATGCTCAGCTACATGGCAAGGGTAAATAGTAACCCATCCCTAGGGTATGGGCAGGGCTGGAAATGGAGCCCAACAAGTAAGGTCCCTCACCTGCTCTCATCATCAGGCTAGAGGCCTGGGCCCTAACATGTAAGGATAGAAAGTGATGAAATTTGTAAAGGATTTACAGGTTATAACTGTGGACCCAGTTAGTTGGGTCTACAGCAGCATTGACCGATGGTAGCTATTAGCTGTGTGACTATTATAATCAATGAAAATTACTATGTGTTCTTAGCCATATTTCAAATGCCCAGTAGCTACATGTATTAGGCAATGAAGATTATAGAATTTTCCTAACATTGCAGAAAGTTCTACTGGACAGTGCTGATTTAGAAAACCTTGGTTTCCCCATCTCTTGGGAAAAAGACGGTTTAAAGGGGGCTCATTTATTGTCACTGCTCCAAATGTACAAAAAAAATTAGAAAATAACCCCCCAACTCAATCCCCCACCCCCATAACATTCCCCCCCAACACAAATAATTTTTCCCAAAACCACAAACATCAACTGGTCCTGGTATTTCCATAAACAGTGCAGCTAAGAAACAGTTTAGAGAAAATTTAACGGGATTCAGATTATATCCATTCTGTCCTCTCTGCCCTGAGAGTAATAATCCCATATGGGTCCCAGTCCTCCCCAACAGTCTTCCCATCTCTGGTGGAAGAGTCCTTTTACAAAGTGGCATTTTTGGCTGCTGCTTTAGAGATCCTCCTGTGCCTTCTTCTTCTTCTTAGTTTTTTCTTCTTGAATTACAGGGGGATTTGTTGCCTCTCGTTGTAGATAGCTAATAAAATCACTTAATTCACGGCCACCCTGAAAACAGAAAGATCACTCTGAAAATTTAACCTTTTAAAGAACTTTGGATTTTTTCCCCAATAGGAAGACTTTTGACTTTATAAAAGCACATTAGCAACCACATATATTGACCATGAAATTGAATGTTTCCAGTTAAATAAAACTCAACTGGATATGTATGTGTATGTGTGTATTTGTGGGGAGATAAGACAACCCACTTACTTCATATTTCTTTGGATTTAGCTTCTTGTTGGCTGGAGAGAAGTAGATGGTAGGAAAACTGGGTTTAAAAAAAAAAAAGTGTTAACTCATTCAGGTGCTTGAATAACTCCAACATATACTTCCCCAAAAACTGTTTCTAGGAATAACTTCTCATGATTTCTATTTCTGTTCTTTCTTTCTTTCTTTTTTGGGAAGATTTTATTTATCTGACACAGAGAGAGAGCAAAAGCAGGGGGAGCAGCAAGGATAGTCAGAGGGAGAAGCAGGATCCCCGTGAAGCAGGATGCAGGGCTGGATCCCTGAACCCTAGGATCATGACCTAAGCCGAAGGCAAATACTTAACTGACTGAGTCACCCAGGCGCCCCCCCCCCTTCTTTTTTTTTGGAGAGAGCATGTGTGCAAGCAGGGATGGAGAAGGAGAGAAGAATATTAAGCAGCTTCCATGTCCAGAGCAGAGCTGACCCAGGGCTTGATCTCACAACCCTGAGATCATGACCTGAACTGAAATAAAGAGGTGGCCACTTAAGCAAATGAGCCACCCAGGAACCTCTCATGATTTCTCTCTCTCCTTTTTAAAGATTTATTTATTTGAGAGCAGAGAGAGCATGACAGCATGACAGCATGAGGGAAGGGGCAGGGGAGCAAATGCTGAGCACAGAGCCCTGTGCAGGACTCAATCTCACAACCCTGAGATCATGACCTGAGCTGAAATCAAGAGTTGGATGCTCAACCAACTAAGCCACCCTGGTGCCCCAATTTCAATTTCTGACCAGATACTATTCTCCATCAGTGGCTAGGTTACATCCTATCAAAACTCAGTAATAGGAGAGCTCACAAAATCTGTGGCAGTCATGTGGGCCCATGCAGTACAACTCCCAAGCCAAGAAGGCATCAGCAGTTCTGTGCTCAACTGCAATGAAGAATCCACTCCATAAACTATGCCTAATAAATAGTTTATAAGCTTATTTTTTCCCTGTCAATTGCCTAGACAATTTTATTAGCATTTAATCTACTTACCCTCTGACTTCATATGGAGAAGGCACATCATTGGCTGTGGCATCCATCTTGGCTATGATAATATTTGGGTCTTTTCTGAGCTGTTAATAAAAAGGTTAGATCTTTAAACTTTCATTTTTTGGTGACTGAGGGACCCTTAGCCAAATCAGAGCTTAAAATAACCTCATTTTTAAACACCCGAAGAAGTTCTGCTCAGGTAGGAATAATGAGGCTTGTACACTATATCTAGCTTTCTACAGTGTCCTTTCTCTCTCTCGGTTTCTCCAAATTAAGACTCTATTTACATCTACCTTCAATATTACCTGGCCTAAATAAGAAAGTACAAGGGCTAAGTCAAGAGAAACATAATGGATTCAAATAAATCACCAAAATTCAGAAGCCTGAATACCTTTAACTATAATCTAGTTTTGAGTGTTTGGAGTGGAAGATCCGAACAAGTGTCTGAAGCACTGTACAGGCTAGAGACACTAGGGGGCAGTCAGGAGAAAGTAAATAGCAGACAGTTGAAAAGAAATCTAACAGTACTTAGGTAATGAGTTCATTAGGATAACCAATTTGGCCAAAGCTGAATACGTGTGTCAACTTCCTAACTCAAATTTTATCTTCAGAATATGGTTCAGACTTACCTTCTCTCCCAGTTCTTTATACTTAGGCTCCAGATTCTTACAGTGACCACACCAAGGAGCATAAAATTCAATCAGTACATCTTTATTTTCATCATTCACTATTTCATCAAAATTCTCCGCTACCACTACCTGGAATACACCAAAGATTCTCTAGTTGGTAAGGCAAGGTGAAGAATAAAATTCACATGCTATATTTGTTTCTGGACCCAAACCCTCTCAAACTTGATGTACTGTCACTGAATATATGTCATTGAAACCCAAATCATGTTTACAGATTACATTAAGGATGTTCTGGTCATTTTCTAACTCATTCCCGTGTTTGTCACCTGTCAAACTTTGTTCAGGAAGCCACAGGAAGTAAGCACTACCCACCCTTCCCTAATCTCAAAGCAACAATTCTGAAACTATTCCTTGAGGTTAGCTGGCTCTATCCCGAAGAGTAACTTAGTTCTAATATAAATACCTTCCAAAATTCTAAGATTTTATACTTTTGCTCCTTCTGAACATTGTGAACTCTGCCAATGCTTATTTTATGATACAGGGAGGGGAGGACAAACAAAATCAAAAACATGATGACCAACAAGGTCTCACTTAAACCCAGCATTTTTTGGAAGAGGGGAAATGAGGAGAGTCTATTCTATCTCAATAAAACTAAGCATACAGGGGGAAGTGAGGACAGGCTGCTGCTTAGAGCCTTGATGAGGCTATGAACACCTCACCTTTACTGGCCCATCATTGCTCTCTGGGATGGGCTCAGACTTCAGGTATCTCTTCAAGTTGCCATCAAAGTAATCCTGCAGGAATCTTTCAAGAGCCTTGCCATCACGCCTGCAATTAGAAAGACAAGGGTCGGCCTTCTTAATCTTCTACTGAGAGGATGAAAAGTAATTTCTTAGAATTGTTTCTACATATTCTAGCTTCAATTTCAATGTTAGAAACTGGAAGCTAAAAACAGGAGCTTATTTCTCAATATGCAGATCTACTGACTGAACAAAAACCACCTCCTTATATTTCTAGTGTGTACTTTGTGGATTAGGAAGGTCAGAGAAGGAAACACTGGTCTTCTGGAAATTTACTTCTGCAAAAGAACCAGGTCTTTGTTGCTCTAGAGAATACCGTGCATTTATAATATTCTGTTTTACTGATTTGTTCACAAGGAAGATTTTCTCTGGTTTTGGTCTCCCAATGTCTCAGAAGGTGAAAAGTCATACTTTTCTAGGGTTTTTAAGACCTTTCCATTCCGAGTTTACTTTAGGCCAGGGTAGTATTCCAAGAAGAAAAGACATTCTACAGGGATGGAAGGGGGCTGCACTGGTCTGAAATTACATCAGTCTCAGACTGTCCAATGCTCTCTAACTACTATTTCTAACGGCAGGGTAGAAATGACCTAAGTATCCCAAGCTGCTGTCCTTTTGTTAGTTTTCAGAATTTATTGAGGATTGTTATCCTTAAATACCTATAATTAACTGAGAAAAATGACAATCGTAGGTCTTAGCTAGAAGACCTATCCTCACATTCTAATATTCTTTATAAATCCTTAGTAGTATAAAAGGTTTTAAGTGTCTTTGCAGAATCAAATCCCAAACCCACATTAACTTATAACTCACGAGAACTCCTCTTGCATGACAAACTTCTCTCCTTTTGCAGTTCTGATAGCAACAACAGGAATCTCTCCAGCAGTGCTTTCCAAGCCAAAATCAGAAAGTTCGTGGCTAAAGGTTTTGCGGCTAGCTACAGCAAAGCTGAGTTTGTTTCCAGCATCTAGAAATTTCTTTGCTACCATCATCACTCTGTGGGAAACAAGATATTTATACCAAGATTTATACCCCAGTGGTAAAGCACTTCTAAAATCAAGAAGCAAGATACTAGAAAGCAAAGACTAAATTTTACAGTCCATGCTGCCCTCTGGAATCAGTCTGAACTATATTCTTGGGCACCGACACAGAATTGTGGTCCACTCCAATGTCTTATAGAACGTCACTGCCAAACTGGTGGTACCAATCAAATAGTCCATTCCCACTGAAGCTTGCTAATTTATATAACTAAAATATTATAGGCATAATGACTGATCAGAAAAGAAAATTTAGAAGGATGCAATGCACTAAAAGTTTCAATGGGCAAATAGGCACAATATTTTAAATATTATTATTTAATATTAATAAACTAATATGTTATTAAGTTAAATAGTTTAATTAGCATTAAAATATTAGACATTATAGTAATTGATATTTGATATTATCAATTGATGAAAGTTAGTAATATTTTAAATCACTTAATATTTGAATATTTAATATCTAGAGTCTAGATCACATTTCCATCTTTCACTGGGAAGTTAGGAACCAGCTATGTCACAAAGCAAAGGAACACCTATCCTATGGAGATATGTCCAAGAGATTTTGCAAATAGTTTGTTACTTGTCCTTACAGCTTCAATTTTGTTTCTTTTTAAAAAAGATTTTATTTATTTATTTGACAGACAGATCAAAAGTAGGCAGACAGGCAGGCGTGGAGAGAGGGGGAGTGGCAGAGGAGGCTCGAGGCTGAGCAGAGAGCCTGATGCAGGGCTCAATCCCATGACCCTGAGATCATGACTTGAGCCAAAGGCAGAGGCTTTAACCCACTGAACCACCCAGGTGCCCCTTCAAATGATTTTTGGGAGTCAACTGTTCCCATTCCTATTGGCCCTCACATCATACACTGTAACAGGATAATTAGAAGAAACTGTTTACACACTGGGTAAACCTATTTACTAAGGAGAAAAATGATCCTTATTACCTGTTCCTCCAGTAGTTGGAGCCTTTAGCATTCTTTTCATAGTCCACATCATAGTAAGCCACAAGTAAGTCCTTGCCCTGTATCAAATCTTTATTGTCTTCTGTCATGTGAGGGCAGATCCCAAAACTGAAATAAATAATCCATTATCAAATCTGGTAGGTTTCACTATGTTATGGAACTATCACATAGTAACTGACAGCACTTAACAAAGTAAAGAAACTTTCAACATAAAGGATAAGTACTGAGCAATATACCTTCTAGGGAGTCCTAGAGTCCTAGGGTCCACACATTACTGCTTTAATATAAACTTCAACTATTATTGTTCAATCCTTTGAATAAGGCTATTTAATCCAAAACATAGGTCTGCTTAATAACTGAGGTAAGAAAACTATAATGAAGCCAAGAAATCCCAAACAAGATATAAAAAGGTACTCACATGTTTTCTTGGATAAATTTTTTAATCTTGCCACTAGTCATTTTCTGTTCTATATATGCCACAGTCTTGTCTTCAAACTTGTTGGTTAAATGTGAAGGACGAAACAAAGTGATACCCCTAAAAAAAAAAGTTACTAGTAGGTAGGTAGCAGCAGAATGATCTTCCATCTTTTATTTAAATCTCAGACTACTCTTGCTGCCACTTTTACTGTCATGATTTAAGCATACAAGGACTCTTTTCTGGGAACACAGACTTGGCAACACAACGTCATCAAAGCCAAGGTGCTACATCACCTTAATCTCAGGTGCAATAATTGGATATGAAGGTTTAATAAACCTTACACTGGAAAGTTAGGAGACCTTGATTCTTTTTTTAAAGATTTATTTATTTATTTATTTGACAGAATGAGAGAGAGGGAGAGCATGAGAGGAGAGAGGGTCAGGGGGAGAAGCAGATACCCTGCTGAGCAGGGATCCTGATGCAGGACTAGATCCCGGGACTCCAGGATCATAACCTGAGCTGAAGGCAGTCGCTTAACCAACTGAGCCACCCAGGCACCCAGGAGACCTTGCTTCTAATTGTAACACCATTAATTTTAAAGACCTTGTGCTAGGTATCAATTGAATCCTCCCAGGCTTTAGCTTTTTCTTCAGTACAAAAGGGGATTTAAGGAGGTTAGAGTAGATGATTACTTTCCAAACTTTTTTTTTTTTTAAAGATTTTATTTATTTATTTGATAGACATCGCAAGTGGGCAGAGAGGCAGGCAGAGACAGAGGAGGAAGCAGGCTCACCGGTGAGCAGAGAGCACAATGCGGAGCTTGATCCCAGGACCCTGGGGATCATAACCTGAGCCGAAGGCAGAGGCTTTAACCCACTGAGCCACCTAGGTGCCCCTACTTTCCAAACTTTTAAAAATAATAACAGAACCCAACTTACCCCCAAAACCCAGGATGTACAATAAAGTAGAGCTTACTCTTATTGGAAGGTACCTTGCCTGGCATGCCCCTTGAAAATCCAACTCTCCCACATAGTAGAAGAATTACTTCAGCAGAGAAAATATCTTAAAAGATTTCTTCCAGCTATAAAATTCCATAGGGAGGTATATAATTATAGATAATGTTTAGCTTGAGTTCATTAGAAATTCCTTTGTTCTACACTTCTCTTATCCCAACAAACCGACTTTACCTATTTTTCTCTTGCTGGTACTATTTTGCCCCTCTACCTAAGCCAAGCTCTCCTCACTCCACTGAATACTTAAAGCAAATTCGTTAATTTCTAGACTTGTTCAGCTAAAACTGAACCCCAATTTGGTTCTGACTCACGGGTTTATATCAAGTGCCAGTTTTCTCAGAAAATACCACTATTCTAACTACTAGCATCTCACCTCTAGGTTTTCCTTCATTCATTCCTCCTCCCCACACTGAACACACAGCCACATACAATTTATTTATTTATTTAGAGGCAGAGCACCAGCAGGAGGGGCAGAGGGAGAAGAAGACAGAGAATCTTAACCAGGTTCCATGGAACCAGACGGAGGGCTTGATCTCATGACCCTGAGGATCATGACCTGAGTTGAAATCAAGAGTCAGACAATCAATTGAGCTACCCAGGTACCCCCCACCCACACAATTTTATCACCCGGTTCTTCTCTAAGCTTCAGCCCTTTAAGTCCTTATATCACTCTCTCACTCATCCATTATTAACCACTAAATTTATGTCAATTAAAACACAGGCACTTTAGGGATATCTGGGTGGCTTACATGTCTGACTCAATTTTGCCTCAGGTAATGATCTCAGGGTCGTAAAATCAAGCCCCACATTCAGCTCTGCACTCACCAGGGAGTCTGCTGAAAATTCTTTCTCTCCCTTTCCTCTCTCCCCCACCCCCTCCTAAAAAAATTGGAAAAAAAAAACAAACCCCAAAACCACAGGCACTTTAAAAGAACACAGGGAAACTACATAGCAAAGGGAACCTAATACAAACACACTGGGCAAGCAAAAATGTGACCAGGACTAATACTGCAGGGTTTTTTTTTTTAGTGTAGTTACCAACTTCAGAGCAGTTATTCTCAAAAAATAGAAATCCAGCAGTTTCATATAACCTTTAATGATGTTATACATGATGACTTTAAGACACCCTTCATGTAAGGTCTTCTCAATAAGACTTCTTCTTCTTCTTTTTTTTTTTTTTTTTAAGATTTTATTTATTTACTTGAGAGAGAGACAGTGAGAGAGAGCATGAATGAGGAGAAGGTCAGAGAGAGAAGCAGACTCCCCATGGAGCTGGGAGTCCGATGCGGGACTCGATCCCGGGACTCCAGGATCATGACCTGAGCCGAAGGCAGTCGTCCAACCAACTGAGCCACCCAGGCGTCCCTCAATAAAACTTCTAATCAGAAGCTGATAGGCCGGGCGCCTGGGTGGCTCAGTGGGTTAAGCCGCTGCCTTCGGCTCAGGTCATGATCTCAGGGTCCTGGGATCGAGTCCCGCATCGGGCTCTCTGCTCAGCAGGGAGCCTGCTTCCCTCTCTCTCTCTCTGCCTGCCTCTCCATCTACTTGTGATTTCTCTCTGTCAAATATAAATAAATAAAATCTTTAAAAAAAAAAAAAAAAGAAGCTGATAGGCCACTTTAAAGGCAGCCACAATGAACAACATATCTAAGGTAACAGACCGATAGGCAATGTGCTTAATGAGCCACAGGTGGCTCCACATCCGTTTACAGACCTGGTGTGTCTTAAAAGACAGACCTACAACTTTGCATCTGGGACTTTCTAGTTTCAAATCCTCGTTCTGCCACTTACCAGCTGTGAAGATAGGCAAATTACTTAACCTCTTTGAGTGCTTTCTCCTCTATAAAATAGTAACAGATCTGTGTCACTAGTTAAGAGAATCAAATGAGTCAATAGTAAATGGCACATATAAACCAGTAACACTAGCCCTTGGCACACTTTTCTTCTTTATATGCTTACCCTGAGTAATCTCATCTAGTCTCATGGTTTCAACAATTCTTTAAATGTTTATCTCTAGTTTAGAACTTTCCCTGAACTCTAACCTCATTTGTCCAGTTGCCTATTGGGTCTTCACCATCGGGACATCTCACAAACTTTCATTCATTAGGCCAAAATGAACTCATCATCAATCCCTTCGAATTTGTTTCTTTTCATCTTCCTCCCAGCTTAATGATGACTGTTGTTAGCCCAGTCACCCAAGTTACAGAAACCTAGATTCATTCTAGAGCTTCCTCTTTTTACACATGGCTAGAGACCAAATTCTATTCTTTACATTTTTTTATACTCTCTCCTTCTTCATGTCCCTAATGCTGCCTTCATTTAGTTTCTGGTTTGGACTCTTACTGCCTTGTCATTCCTCCCCTTTCAAACTATCATCACATGGGTACCAAGAACTTTTCTTCTGAAACACAAAAATCACATTACTCTCCCACTCAAACAATGACTCTCAAATGACTAAAAGAGAAAATCAAAATTCTTTTGTATGCACTTAAAAGCTTCTGTAATTTGGTCTCTGCTTACCTTTCCCTATCACCACATTTATAAACAATACTCAGTAGTACTACAGATCTCAACATTCCTAAGCCATTGCATATCTTCAGGCCTTCACTTCTGCTGCTCTACCTGGAATAATGTTTTCTTTTCTTTTCTTTTCTTTTAAGATTTTATTTATTAGACAGAGAGACACACAGTGAGAGAAGGAACACAAGCAGGCGGATTAGGAGAGGGAGAAGCAGGCTTCCTGCTGAGCAAGGAGCCTGATGCGGAGCTCGATCCCAGGACTCTGGGATTGTGACCTGAGCCGAAGGCAGACACTTAACAACTGAGCCACCCAGACCTCCCTTCTTCTTCTTTTTTTTTTTTTTAAAGGATTTTATTTATTTGTCAGAGAGAGTGAGTGAGCTCAAGCAGGGAGAGTGGCAGGCAGAGGAGAAGCAGGCTCCCTGCTGAGCAAGGAGCCCAATACAAGACTCGATTCCAGGACCCCAGGATCATGACCTGAGCTCAAGACAGACATGTAACCAACTGAGTCACCGAGGCATTCCAGGAATAATGGTTTTGAGGATTGAACTCATGACCCTGATACCAAGATCTGAGCTGAGATGCCAGATGCTTAACCCACTGAGCCACCCAGGTGCCCTTATCTTGAATAATTCTTTTTTAATTTTTAATTTATTTTTAGGATTTTATTTATTGATTTGACAGAGATAGATCACAAGTAGGCAAAGAGGCAGGCAGAGAGAGAGAGGGGAAAGCAGGCTCCCCATTGAGCAGAGAGAGCCCGATGTAAGGCTCAATCCCAGGACCCTGGGATCATGACCTGAGCTGAAGGCAGAGGCTTTAACCCACTGAGCCACCCAGGCGCCCCTGGAATAATTTTTTTTTTTTTAAAGAGATTTACTTATTTATTTATTTGTCAGAAAGAGAGAGAGAGATCACAAATAGGCAGGCAGAGAGAGAGGGGGAAGCAGATTCCTGCTGAGCAGAGAGCCCAATGTGGGACTCGATCCCAGGACCCTGAGATCATGACCTGAGCTGAAGGCAGAGGCTTAACCCACTGAGCCACCCAGGCACCCCTGGAATAATTTTTACCTCAACTGCCATAACCTGCCTGGAAAAACTTATCTTTCAAGACATACCTCAAGAATCACCTCCTCTATGAAGTTTCTTCTGATACCACTCCCCACCCCAAAGGAAAAAAAAAAATCACTCCCTGTTCTTCCAGCACACCCTGCATACATTTCTATTATAACACCTATAATGCTCACTTAACACTTACATTTTTAAATATATTCACTGTCTCCCCCTACTAGATGTATCTCAAAGGCAGCAACAGTTCCTAGCACTTATAATAAATCTTTTGAAGAAACAGGCATAAAAATCACCAGTTCATACAATTAGTACTTGGTCCAGAAATTTACAAGGGAGTCACTTACTCTCCATCATCATCGTATTTGTTCACCAGAGATTCCACATTGGTGTGTGCAAATCGGTAGTTATCCCTCAAGTTGCTGGCTGCTTTTAGAAATTCAGAGTGAGCTTCACTGAATAAATCGTTGAAAAAACCTTTAAAAAAAAAGTCAAACACAAGGAAGAAACATAAAGTGCTGAAACATGATCAAACTTCAAAATTCTTCTATTTTTTGTGCTTACTTCAGCAGCACATATACTAAATTTTTTTTTTTTTAAGATTTTTAAAAATCTATTTGTCAGAGAAAGAACACAAACAGGGGGAGTGGCAGGCAGAGGGAAAAGCAGACTCCCCACCAAGCAAGGAGCCAGATGTAGGACTCAATCCCAGGATCCTGGGGTCATGACCAGAGCCGAAGGCAGATGTTTAACCAACTGAGCCACCTGGGCATCCCATAAAATTCTTCTATTTTCAAAGCCTTCACTCTATTCACAGGTAAGCAAAGTGAGACCAGCAACAGGACTGGGTCTGCTTTGCTGTGACTACCTAGAATATCCGACAAAATACTTTGGATGAGAATTTTCCCTCTACCCTTAAAAAATAAAATTTGTCCCAGGGAGCCAAGGGAGAGGATTTGTTAGAGTTTACAGCTTTTCCAGTTTTTCACAATTAAAAAGATTTGGGCAAACTGCTTAACTTCTTAAGAGTTTCAGGGACTATTTTAGGTGTCAGAAAGATCAAATAAGACAGTATGTTAAAATAAATCATCAATTACTTCACTGTATTTTTTGACTTGTCAGAACTTCGAGTCTAGAAAAGTGACTGAAACCTAAGTGTTTATTAAATGTCTGAAAATATACACAATATATATTGAAAATATACAGAATCAGTAAAATCCAGACGATGAGACGTAGCTTTTAGTCAAATTTACATTACAAACCATCTTCTACTGCTAGAAAGTCAGTTTTATTATAATTATGAGATTAAGAGAAGCAAAAACACAGATTTTAAGTTTAAATTTAGTTTTTAAGTCAAATAGACATTTAAAAAAAAAAGATTTTATTTATTTGACAGAGATCACAAGTAGGCAGAGAAGCAGGCAGAAAGAGAGGAGGAAGTAGGCTCCCCACTGAGCAGAAAACCCGATATTGGTGCTCGATCCCAGGACCATGGGATCATGACCTGACAGAGGCCACCCAGGCGCCCCTATACATTACATTTAAAACAAAAGAAAGAACACTCAAGATGTTGAATGTATTTAAGTGCAAGTTATTTTAAGGATAAAATGAGATACCGTAACACCCAAGAAAGCAAAGTACACAAATCCTACCAATTCGATCTCAAGACCCAAATCCCCTACTACTGTGAAAACAGCAGACACAGAGGTTTATTTATTATTTACTAGTATCCTCCTATCCTAAAACCTTACTTTCAATCTTAAATCTCTGAGTTTGAGATGTGACAGAAAAAGCTGAAGATCTTTCTATTTTGGGTCTTTAACTAGAATCACATCTTTATTTGTAAGAACACAAAGCCACTCCAATAAAACCAATTTTTTTCCCATTATAGTAATGATGACCTAAATCTGAGTTGTCTTTTCAACTGCCCCCAAGGTTTCCTAAACTGGTTTAACTTTGTTATTTACTCAGATACAGAAGGTTTCTGAAACCAAATTGATGACTGTTGTATAATCAAATATTTGCTACTTACCCACCACAGAAGCATCTTTCTCACTAATGAACTTCTCAAATTCTTCCTCAGTCCTGAGAGGAACTGAAGCTGGTCCCGCCTGCTTCTTCAGGTGGCTGACAATTCCATCTTAAAAGATAAGATGAAAGATCATAGCAACAAAAATTTCTAAATTTTGAGAAGGCAATCATTCACATAATTCAAAACGCAAAGATTTGAAAGGGAGGCATCTGGCTAGCTCAGTCAGTGGAGCATGTGACTCTTGATCTCAGGGTTCTAAGTTGGAGCCCCATGTTGGGTGTGGAGAGTATTTAAAAATATAATCTTTAAAACAGACACACCATGCATAAACAAGCAATTACATTTTTATTTTCTTTCTCTTCTCTCCAAATGGCAGCATACACCTATGCTATTCTGTATTTTTTGTCATTTAATATAGTTTGGAGATAATTTACGCCAGTGTACATGAAGAGCTACACCCCAGCATTTTTTACACCTGCATAGTGTTTCACTGTATGGATGTACCATAATTTATTCAACCAGACACATATGATGGACATTTGTTTCTAATTTCTTGCTGTTATAGTTCTGCAATAAACAACCTTGTACTAATGTCATTTTGCACATGATTGAGTAGATCTGTAGGGTAAATTCCTAGAAGTAGATTCACTGGCTTGAAGAATACATGCATTTATAATCGTCAAACTACCTCTCCAAAGAGAATACTTATTTATACCCCTACCAAGGATCTATTAAAGTGTTTATAACAGTACAAATTAATAATTCCTCTTTTCATGTTATTCTCTCTGCCTAGAACACTCTTTCCCCAGATATCCTCCTGGCTCCCTTCCTCACCTCCTTTAGTTTTTTCAGTTTTGTTTTGTTTTTTAATTTTAAACATTTCTATTATTTGAGAGAGAAGAGAGAGAATGCACACAAGTGGGAGGAGGGGCAGAGAGAGAGGGAGAAGTAGACTCCTGGCTGAGCAGGGAGCCCTCCTTAAGTCTTTACTCAAATGCCATCTTCTCAACGAAAGTTCTCCCTACCATCGTACTGTAAACTAAAACTTACTCACCTCCAATGCTCCTGAATTCCCTTCCCCGGCTTTACTTTTCTCTATAGCACTTTAATTCTCTGTCCTCATTATTTTCATCTATCTATTCCCACGACAAAGTAAAATCAAAAGGCTTAAGGATTTTTGTCTCTTTTGCTCAGTGATATATACCTAGCTCTAGAATAATACTTATTAGTACGTTAAGTTTGAGAAACATCCACTTTACCAATAAATTAAGCAAACAAATCCTGTATTCTCAAGTAGCACAGAGTCACTTGTAGCCTTACATTTTAAAGGTAGAAATTGCACAGAGTTGGCTAGCTAGTACAACGGTTTAACTATATATAGGTCAAATTATGCCATGTATAGGATCCACCTACATCACATTTTCCTACTGAGGTGAAATGGGCTAGATAAGTAAAACAATTTAGAAAACACAAAAAATCATCTTACCCCTTAAGCCTAGTTGACAGACCATTAAGCTACTTCTGGGGTCCACTAAAACTATTTATAGGCTCAAAATGCCCACACGCCAGACAAAGGCAATGCTCCTACTCCATAATATTCTACCTCTTGCACCCCCTTTCTCATCTAAGTATTCTACTGATTTGTTACTGGCTGAAACAGAATACTATTTAACTCTTTCAACATGATTAGCCTATTCTGCATTTTTTCTCATGTTTCTTCCTTCTCTCTCCAGTCATGGACTTTTTTCCCTTTCAAATCTTTTTTTTTTTTTTT
>NC_081569.1:62137430-62327701 GCF_022355385.1 Mustela nigripes | reverse complement strand
GGGAAGCAGGCTTCCTGCGGAGCAGGGAGCCCGATGCGGGGCTCGATCCCAGGACCCTGAGATCATGACCCGAGCCGAAGGCAGCAGCCCAAACCACTGAGCCACCCAGGCGCCCCCTTTTTTCCCTTTCAAATATTTTCCTCAATTCCTCACATAGGAGGGGATGCATTAACAGGTTAATTGAAATTGAATATGATTTGTTTAGTCTCTAAGGGGATTATTACTATGTCATGATACAAATTACAGAGAACTTTAATTTGTGGCTATGATGAGAAAGTGTTACTTTTCTCCCTAAACATTTAAAATCCTGTGGGAGGTTTAAAGGGAGTACAGAGCAACCAATTTGAGCAGGAGGGCAAACAGCATAGTTCGCAGAGAATTACGTGAACAAAATTATGCGTTCTAAGTAGCCAAACATCTGGCCTCCTTGTCAGATACTAAGAAATTCTTAAATTTAAGAAACCTATGTTACAGGCCAAGTGACATTATCTGACCAGTAGCAGTCTCACTGGGTTCACCTATAATTTAGTTAAGACATGCTCAAGTTCAGAAAAACATTTGAGTAATTCTAACTGCTAATTCCATCCTAAATCGAACAAATAAAATCTGAATAACATGGGGCTCTTCATTAATATTAACTTTCTCGGTTAGGAAAAAAAATTTTTTTTTCTTTCTGTGCTTATACATATCAAATTTTAAGTGTTGGCTAAATGACCTCAATGGAGTCAAAGTATTTTTTCATGCATTCGACAAAGAGTTACTGAGTATCTACTACATGTGAAGAGTCTGGGTGCTGGAGACGGTGTACTAAATAAAGTAAACAAGGTCTCTGCTTTCTTAGAGCTTACATTTTAAGTAAATCTCCAAACAATTAAAAAAATCAACTAATAAGCAGCTCTATGTAGAGAATTAAGAAAATGATGTGATAAGAAAAAGCTGGGTGGCTACTTTAGGTCTGGTGGCATGTGAAAGCCTCTGGGAGGTAAAATTCAAGCCATGATCCAAATGACAAAAAGGAACGAGCCAAGCAAACAAAGGGGAAAAACATTTCAGGCTGGGAATACAACAAGGACAAAGGTCCAAAGGTGAAACAATCCTAAGCCCATACAAGAGTTAGGTAGTAGCCAAGTTATGCAGAGCTTGTATGTAACAATCACATAGACTAAAAAAAATTCCATCTCCCGAAAATACCCAACTGAACTTTTCTCTTAGCTTTCCATCATGAAAAGGTAAATAAAATGTACGTCATTTCTTGAAAGACTCAAAGCAAAACTGTCTAAAATATTTTTTCTCATCAATTATAGGCCCTAGAGGATCCAGCCTGGGTGGCTTAGTCAGTTAAGCTCAGGGCATGATCCTGGGGTCCTGGGATGGAGCCTCCCATCGGGCTCCCTGCTTATCATGGGAGTCCTCTTCCCTCTCTGCCTCTCCGCCCAACCCTTGCTCACAGTCTCTAGCAAATGCCTAAGTAAAATCTTAAAACAAACAAACAAATGAACATCTGCCTTCAGCTCAGCTCATGACCCCAGCATCCTGAGCTCGAGCCCCACATTAGACTTCCTGCTCAATGGGGAGCCTGCGTCTCCCTCTGCTGCTCCCCTGGTTATCCTCCACTCCACATAAATCTAAAAAATCTGAAAATAAATAAATAAATAAATAGCTTCAGCTATCTCCCTCCACTCCACATAAATTAAAAAAAAATAATCTAAAAATAAATAAATAGATAGATAGATAAATAAATAAATAAAAAGCTTCATCTAGCACCCATGCTAGTTATACTGCCACCACATGGTCTTTCTGTCCCTTGTACTCATCAGCTCAGTTATAACTTAAGGCCTTTTTGTACACCTTAGAGCTTTTCCCTCTGTGTGGAAGGCTCTAGCCCAGATCTTCTCAAGGCTAGCTCATTCCCATTATTCAGGTCTCAGCTCAAAGGTTATAGACAGCCCTGATAACACTGATGATGTGGTACTCCCAAACCCAGTCACTAGCACAACATACGGTTTTATTTCTCTTCTTTAATGCTCTTATCAACTAACTAAATATATCTTGCATATTCAAATTAAATACTTTTTCTTATTTAAAAGATTTTATTTATTTATTTGACAGACAGAGAGAGATCAAGGTAGGCAGAGAGGCAGGCAGAGAGAGAGAGGAGGAAGCAGGCTCCCCGCTGAGCAGAGAGGCCGATGTGGGGCTCGATCCCACATGACCCGAGCGGAAGGCAGAGGCTTAACCCACTGAGCCACCCAGGCGCCCCCAAATTAAATACTTTTATACTGTGATAACATATACATAACATTTATTATCCTATTTTTAAGTATACAGTACTGTGGCTTTAAGTACATTCACACCGTTGCACAGCCATTCTCCAGGACTGTTTTCATCTCACAAAACTGAAACTCTACACATTAAAAAACTGTCCATTTTCTCTATCCCGTAGGCCCAGGGAATCACCATTGTACTTTCTGTCTCTGTGCATTTTATTACACTAGGAACCTCATATCAGTGTCATGTTATTTTTTTGTGACTGGTTTAGCATAATGTCTTCAAGGTTCATCCATGTTGTACCACATGTCGGAACCTCCTTTTTGAGAGTGAATATTCCACTGTATCTGTATATATATGTTTATATATAATTAATAATATGTGCATTTTATATGGCCAGTCATCCACTGACAGACACTTGGGTTGCTTCTACCTTTAGCTATTGTAAATAATGCAGCTGTAATAAACATGGGCATACAAATTTATCTTCGAGACCCTGCTCTTAATTCTTTGGGGTATATACCCAGAAGGAGGATTGCTAGATCATCCAGCAATTTTTTGTTTGTTTGTTTGTTTTCACTTTCAGGAACTTCCATACTGTTTTCCACAGCAGCAATACCATTTTACATTTACACCAATAGTGCAAATGGTTCTAATTTCTCTGCATCCTTCTAGACACTTGTTATTTTCTGTTGTGTATGTGTTTTGGGATATAAAGTAGTTACCTATAAATACTTTTAAACTTGATTGTTGTTTTCTCTTCATTTCCCAGAATGTAAGCACATGAAGAGTAGGAACCTTGTCCGTTTTATCAAGAAATACAGAGCACCTAGTATATCTAGAATATCTGTCACAGAGTAAGTACTCAGTAAATACGTCAAATGAAAAAATGCCAGTAGACTTTATAACTCAAGTTCAAATATTTTCTACATTATTTATATACTCTGTTTTAAAGAAGTCTTTTGTTAGATACCAAATTGACCTCTTAGATGAGGATTTTTAAGATTTTATTTATCTGACAGAGTGAGACAAAGAGAGCACAAGCAGGGGGAGAGGCAGGCAGAGGGAGAGGGAGAAGCAGATGTTCCAATGAGCAGAGAGCCTAATGTGGAGCTGGATCCCAGGACTCTGGGATCATGACCTGAGCCAAAGGCAGATGCCCAACTGACTGGGCTACCTAGGTACCCGTTAGATGAGAAATTTTTATGATTACAAGTATGTTGTATAGAAAAATGTCATGTTCCCATTACAAAAACAGAGTACTTAACAAATTCAGTTTCCAAAATGTAATCCAGGATCCTTACCGGCAGTCCTGGGCCCATCATAAGCACCAGCTTCTTCACCATCTCTAAATATCTTCAGGGTTGGATATCCACTGACTCCATACTTATTACAGGTGTTTGTGTTGGCAGTACAGTCAACCTAAAGATTAAAATACACGAACCATCTGTTATCCAGATGCTTGTTGCAGGTTCCTCCTATATTCCCAAAATATTAAGACTGCTCAAATCATAACAGGATCAAGCAATTCTTTGCACACATACCATAGAACATATATTTTAAAGGCTGACTGGTGTTGGGCTAGTTATATCACAATCACCATTGCTGGACCTCCTACGAAATGCATAAATGACTATTTAAATTCTTCCCTCAAAGTCTCTATTATTTAAAACAGTAGTTTCCACCTTCTTTCTGCCTTAGAATATGTGAAGAATAAATCACTTAAATAACTAACAGTACCTTTTTCCCTCTGATAATGATTACTATAAAGGGGATGGATGGAGATACATATCCTTTAGGTGGGATTGAGTATAATTTGATTTGGCAAATCATCTAGAGTTATTAGCAAAGTACCAGCACTTGAATACGCTCCCTGAGACAGTCTGACTATGGGCTAAACTCTAACTAGGTAGATCTAGAGACACCTGTCAGGAAGAAGAAAAACAATATGGAAAACAATTCCTATCTATTTATCCACTTACTCTAAAGTCGGCAGTGCTACTACACGTACCCTGCATATGTTATTTCATTTCCTCTTCACTGATTTGGAGATATGGTCCCAATGCTTTAACATCAGTTGAGGTGTAGAGAAGTAATGTGTCCATAGTAACACAGGCTATAGCCACACAAGGCAGGAATTAAATCAGGACTGAACTTTTTTCCCCCCAAGGTAATCCACCATAGAAACATCAGGATTAAAAGCAGTTTCCAAAAACAGTCCTATAAATGTATGAACTATTTATCTGAGGCTGACCAAGATGTAAGCTTTTTTTTTTTTTATAGATTTATCTATTTGAGAGAGACAGAAAGGAAGGGCACAAGCACATGGGCGAGGGGAGGGGCAGCGCAAGAGGGAGAGTATCTCAAGCAGGCTCCACACTCAGCACAGAGCCCGAAGTGGGGCACAATCTCATGACCCTAAGCCAAAATCAAGAGCCTGACACCTAACCAAATGAGCCACCCAGGTGCTCCAAGATGTGAGCTTTTATACTGTAGTAACTATGGATTTATTATAGAATAATGGCAGAATTCTAGAAGCATTACTACTATTGTAAAAGCAAATACCAAGTTTATTATAGTTGACCAGTTACGTACTTAAAACAACCTGTCATTTTCCTATTCCTATCACTATGAATATCGTTAAGGTAGTTTAGGGAACTCACTTCTTCAATAATTTTCCTCTGACCTTGATGACTATACTTTCCATATTTGCCCTTAATTCTTTTTTACCATATATTTTACCTCTTTCTTATTCCAGTAATTCCCTTAGTTTCACTACTTTTAATCTTTAGAAACCATCAATTGTATATTTGCTCAGAAACTAGTATTCTCTTCATGTACCATAAGAGTAGAGAAAAATGAATGTAAACTTCACAAACTACTATTTATACCCCCTCCTTTTAAATTTAGTTAGTTAACATACAGTACAATATTGGTTACTGGAGGTGTGCCTAGGTGGCTCGGTTAAGGTGTCCAACTCCTGATCTTTGCTCAAGTCATGATCCTCAGGGTTGGGAGATCCAGCTTGGTATCCAGGCTTGCGTCAGGCTCCCAGCTTAGTGCTTAGTGAAGTCTGCTTGAGATTCTCTCCTTCTCCCTCTGCCCCTCCCCCAACTCAGGCACATGCTCTCTAAAATAAAATCTTTTTAAAAAATTGGTTTCGGGGGCACCTGGGTGGCTCAGTGGGTTAAGCCTCTGCCTTCAGCTCAGGTCATGATCTCAGGGTCCTGGAATCGAGTCCCACATCAGGCTCTCTGCTTGGCAGGGAGCCTGTTTCCTCCTCTCTCTCTCTCTGCCTGCCATTCTGCCTACTTGTGATCTCTGACAAATAAATATATAAAATCTTAAAAAAAAAAAATTGGTTTCGGAAGAAGTCAAGGATTCATCACTTACATACAACACCCAGTGCTCCTCACAAGTGCCCTCCTTAATGCCCACCCCCCATCTGGCCCATCCCGCACCCACCTCCCTCCATCGATCCTCAGTTTGTTCTCTACCCTCGAAAGTCGCTTATGACTTGTTTCCCTCTCTCCTTTCTTTCCTTTTCCCCCTTTGCATGTGTTCATCTGTGAGATCATACAGAAAATACCCCATTTTCTTTAATGAAGAATCTGCCTAGACTCACCTTTGCTAATGGGACTATTCCTTTTAATCTGGTTGCTGCTGCTTCATACTCAGGGGCAAGCCTCTTGCAGTGTCCACACCTATATAAATACATTAAGAAAAAAAAAAAGGGCCAAATTCTCATTTTAATCTTTCAAGATTGTTAACTGTGTTTCTCTAGGATGAACCTCAAACTATAATGTTACTTTTGAACTAGTTAACTGCTTCCAAAAGCAAAAACATCACCTGAACAACAGCCATTACTGATAAAGTAACCAGAGCTCTCATGGGCAAAAGTACTATCCCTAACCTGAAGTTGACTTTACAGGACTAGCTTAGCTCGGAGCAGGCAAACTGCTCAATTAAATACTTTCTCAATTAAAAGTATAAATGAGCCTTGAATGCTATAGTCAGAATTAAACCCCACATTAAAGAGAGAAAGGGGTCAAGCCTTCTGGACCAATTAATGAGGATAAAATGAGGGCAAGATAGCAGCAATCCCATTTCTGGCAGTATTTCCCAAAAGAAAGCACATTTTTTTCCTTAGGAAACCAGCACTATGATTCTTAAAAATACAGTGACTGAAACCTTATAAGGTTCCAAGTATGATATTAACTCTTTAAAAATCACTATCAGGTACTTTTTCTCCACTCCTTCATTAGGAATCTCTTTGTCTAAAAACCTGGTTTGAGACGGCAGCAGAATGAGGCCCAAAAGGCACTCATCTGCTACAGATAATTTAGCAGCTATTGGAGTCTTTTTTTCTTCCCAACTGAGTTTCAACACAGCATTAGAATGATGTATTTAAGACAGCAAGCCTTACTTTTACAGCTACACAGTTCTTCTGGTTGTAAGAACTGATGGGGATAAAACATTGTCAGAGTATTTTCCCAGAGGGTCATCAGAAAGAAATACCTGCTCCTGGCCTGGGAAGTACTAAGAGTCCCATAGGCACACTGTATATGCAATGGGGGGATGGGGAGACACTCCTCCTTATCAAAGTATAATTAGCACCAGCTATGTCATCTCTTTAAAACCCATGGGGTTGCAGAGGGACTACTTTGAGAAGGTAAAGTAGTTCTGTGACCTTCCCAGATAGCAAAAACAGAAAGAAACATAGAACAAACTTAATTTCATAGCCAGTAGTCTCAAAATTTATTTTATTAAGTGATGGACAAATAACTTGGAAACATTTTGCCCCTAAAACTTGTTTAAAACAAAGGACTATATAAGAGCTTATATTCTTCAGGGTCTTTAGGAGTTCTATTCAAAAATAATCATTAGAAAGCTTAACTGAAGGAATGGGGAAGGAATGTAATAGGCTTCAACTGTACTGGCTTTAATTTTTAGACCAAGTGGTGAACAAATGGTATTCCCTATACTGTATTTCATGGATGCACATTTTACCATATCTAAAATTGGCATGTGCCCTGCAATCATGTCATAGTTTCAATGGTCGGACTTCCTTCTTTGTGAGACATGAAATAAGGATTCCCCTCACAATCCATGGCATCTTACATGTATGTGGAATATGGTATTATTCATTACATCCTCTGTATTCCTTTATATTGCAAAATAAAGTAAAAACTCATGTACTTGTATTCCAACAAAACACAGATCCTAAATGATTTAATAAAATAACCAATTTATCTGAGAATTTCAGGCTGTGGAGAACATAAGGGCTCAAAGATTAAAAATAAAAAGGTTAAAAAATGTTAAAATTGGATCTGGGCCTTTAAAAATTTAAGGCTTCAGCCTGGACCCATCCTGGCGTATTTTAGATAAAGGGGAATAGTCGCGCAAAGGTAAAATTACTAGTGAAAATGATACTCGGAGAACTGTGGAAGGCTCTGTTTGTTGTTATTAAAAGATAATGTGTTATGTGTATTAAGACTACATCAGTCAGCAATATATATAACTGGAAGGGGGAAAATAGAGATAAAAATAACAGCCACCTAGAAGATAATATATTTCACATGGCAGATAATGAAAGCTTGGACCAGAGTGACAGCAATGAGAATAAAAAAGAAAAAGAGAGATTTCTGTTGAATATATATAATTTTCAAGAAGCCTGAGGCAACAGATTTAAGAATAGTTTCACCTCAACCACCTCAAAACATTTAAAGAGAATAAAATAGTATAAAATAATTAGACTGGACCAGTGGGTGTCAACCCAGATGCATATAAAAAATACCCACGGAGAGAACCAGCGGTATAAGGGGACATATGTGTGCAAGTATCAAGGCTGGATCTGAAAACCACTGTCCTAGGCATTTGATGACCTTATGGATGCATTTGCTGCATCAAATGCCCAAAGGAATAAGCTGTTTAACGAGTTCCTGAGAGACCAGAGGAGAGAGCCTTCTTCAAATTCACCAGGAATGGAACTCAGGTGGAGTATGAAGATTTACCACTACTTCTTTTACCCAGTCCTAGATAGTATTAAAATAAACAATTCCATCACCTTCAGGGATGGCACCTAGCAGTAATACTGAATCCCAACAATCATTACTTCATGTGACAAATGTCTCTGACAGAAAAACTGATACAGTCCTTTCTTTATAGAAACACCAGTCTAGAAGGAGTGACAGACAATATTAGGCCCCAACTGAGAGGTGGAAGCAATCAGTTAGTTGTCCAAGGAGCTAAATCTTATTGAAAAGATCAATTTGGGGTGGAAGGATACATAGAAATTCCAAGAAAGGGAATCATCATGTATAAAAAGAAGTATTTCATTTTATACTATCCACAGTGTTTTTCAATATGTACTCCAGAAACATTGTATATCATTGTATATCAAATATCATTTAATACTACTGTCCTAGAGGGTGGATCACAAATCTACAACATAGGTAGATGTTGAGGACTTAAAACTTAATGTTGATCAATAAATTTTCAGATACTATCGCATTTAAGTAGTACTATTTATTTCCCCAGAGAAATTCATATACTCCCATTCTTACAAATTACACAGATGATTAACTCCATAATGGAAATATAAGTTTACAAAGTCAAATGCAAAAAAATCTTTCACTTTCACTGTAAACCAAAAGTGCAAAAAATACCAAAATAAATGAGATAAAAAACTTGCTTAAAATAGGACAATTTTACTTTCAATGGGATTCTTTAACTGTTCCTATCTAACTTGTGAGCTAGTTCTGTACAAAGGATTACAGCAGTCAGAAAACATTTCTAGCTTTAGTATTAATAAAAATAGTGAAATGTAAAGAAATCAGGACATTATTAACAGGAGACTTCCTTGATTCCAAATTAGTCACTCAGAAAACCCATCCAGCTTGCTGGCATTGTGGAGGATTACCTTACCTTCTAGACCAATTAAAAGCAGACACCACAGCAGGGATCCACCCAATTTTGGGGGGAGTTCAGTGCATGATGGGATATGCAGTTTTTAGGGAAGCACATGCAACAATTTAAAGCAGGAAAGAATACCTTTAATGGGGGGGGGGGACTGCTTCAAACAAATAGTCTAGCCCATTAGTCTCCAGGGACTGACTTTATGTTGACCCCTATAGTCACAAAAGCACCACCCAGTTTTGATACAACCCCATCCAGACACTCTAAGTACAGTTACACCCCTTCAAAGTTAACAGTGAGGTTATATGATTGGGAAGTTGCTTCTAAGATGGAATGTGACTTCTGAAGATACATAACGAAAGACCACCTATGATGTGTAATCAATACTACCAGCTGCCCACAGGAATGCCCTGCTGTAAAATCCATCACAAGCTGAAAACAAAATCTCTTGCCCCTAACACATCTTTCCGGTTCAGGTGGTCTTCATCACCAGACTTCTAGTATTACCCCCAGCAAATCTGCTGAACCCTTGCTGAGTGAAGACAGAGTTAGAAGCAAGTAAAAGTTATACACCAACTTTTACTGATACTTTTAAATTCAAACCGTTTTTCATTAAAGGTATTGCACCAAGAGTTAAAAAATTAAGTACTGTGGGACGCCTGGGTGGCTCAGTTGGTTAAGCAGCTGCCTTCAGCTCAGGTCATGATCCCAGCGTCCTGGGATCGAGTCCCACATCGGGCTCCTTGCTCAGCAGGGAGCCTGCTTCTCCCTCTGCCTCTGCCTGCCATTCTGTCTGCCTGTGCTCGCTCTCTCCCCCTCTCTCTGATAAATAAATAAAATCTTTAAAAAAAAAAAAAAAAAAAAATTAAGTACTGTAATCAGCATGAATACATTGAGCCATCCCAGGCCTGAAAATAATCACGGCTCTCTGTGGTAAAGATTAGGGGCTTTAAAAAAAAAAAAAAAAAAAATCAGGTCTACTGAGTCAGAAATCCTATTTGCTCTCACGCCCCCACCCCCAACTTTTTGAGTTAGCTGTATCCTAAAAAATTCACACACCTGTTCAGCGATTATAGCATTTAAGCTATAATGAAGCTAACTATTTCTCCCCATAATGGTTACTTTCTCACTGGAATCTTTCTGGACATTTTTCAGAAATCCTAATTAAAACCGACACTTGAGACAGATTTCTGACGGCATTACGGTTTTCACCCACTCTTTCTGAAGGGATTCTGTTGGTGCTGAAATGTGATCAGCTTAATGGAGAAAGTGTGCACCATGCGATGGGACAAAATAATTGTCGGCCTCAAGAAAGCACTTACTACCATTCTGCAGCCACTGAGTGACCTTGGCTAGAAACCAATGGCTGCGGGGCGTGGGGCAAATAGAAAGGAAGTACTCTGGGGGCCCAGGGCCTCTGCATCTGGCGAAACATTCGCTTCTGATATAAGGCCTTGGGACGCCTCGTTTGCAGGATGGAAAGTATTAAACATTGACTCAGCCAGAAACTGTAAAGACACCGTTCGGAAGATGGAGAGCATTAACACTGACTCAGCCAGGAAAAAGATACCAATCTAAGCCGGGTAGGGGGTGGTTAAACCCTTTGCAAATAGGAAGTGCCGCAAAAGCAACGAGGTAAAGATGTGGCCCTGCGTGAGCAGGGCCTTGGGGTTTTCTTCCCGGATCTCGTTCCCAGGCAGTCCCGACTTGTCCGCTCTCGGCGAGGCAGCTCGGCTCCCCGGGGGTGGGAAATCTGCCGGCTGCAGCCGGGCCTGCTGAAATGGTGGAGGGCGCTGGCGCTGCGCAGGCCCAACGGTTCCCGCGCCTTCGCCCCCGGCCCGGGCCTCCCGCCCTCCCTCCCTCGCCCCGGCTGAGTGGCCTCACCAAGGGGCGAAGAACTCGACGAGCATGAGGCCCGCAGAGCCCGTGTCGGAGATGCGACTCTCGAAGTTGTCGTCAGTGAGTTCCAGCACGTCGGAGGCAGAAGCGAGACCGGCCGCGGCGAAAAGCAGCGCCACGCCGGGGAACAGCGCTCGGCAGCGGGGGCGCATGGCTACGAGGTGAGGTTAGGGGCGGCCGGGAGGGTCGGGGCTCGGCGGGGACTGCGAAGGCCGGCCGCGACCACGGACCCTGTGCCTGCGCTCGCGCGTCTGGCCCAGGCGGACCTGCAGCCGGAGGTCCCAACCCCCCAGCCGGGCTCCGGCCGCAGTGTGGCAGCCGCCGATTGGCTGTGAGGCGCCTGCGTCGGGCGGGCGGGCCCAGCTGGTAACCGCCGAGTGGCCGGAGCGCGGGGCGGGGCCGAGGCGGCAGGCGCCCGGGCGAGCAGGGCTGGGAGGGGTCCTGGGCCAGAGGTTGGGGCTGGGGCTGTGCCCGCCTGCGAGCCGGAACCCAGGGAGCGAGTGAGGTGGAGTGGGGCGGGGCGGACTGGGGCGGACTGGGGCGGACTGGGGCGGGGCCGAGCTAGAGATGGGGCGCCGAGGCGCTGGGACCCGACGGTGAGCTCATCTTTCGTGGGGAGAGCTGAGTTCTGGGGGCGCCAGAGCGGAGGCGGAGACGGAGACGTGAAGGCGGGGCTGAGTGGGCGGAAGAGAGCCTTGGCTGAGGTGAGGCCCAGAAGCGGGAATTGAGAGATGGAGGCTGCACCTGAGGGACATAGTTGGGACAGGACCTGTTTTCCAAATGCCAGACTGCTACAATTTGTCCAGTTCCTCTTGGTTTGTCTTTTGGGGGCAGCCTTAAGTCGTCCCACTGCTCCTCCTCATTACACTGCCCAGTTACCTCAGGTCCAGGTGCTGCTCCGATTTCCTCTTTGTCCAGCCCTGGGATACCTGCCCTGTGGTCACACAAGTGAAAGTGCTTGGCCACTTAGTCTACTGTGCAATGTCTCTCTTACGACTCTTTGCTCTTTTTGTTTCAGAAAACCTTGAGTCTTGGTACAATGTGTTTGACTTCTTTAAGGGCAGAAAGGGTGGGAGAAGGAGAAGTAAACCTCTAATCTTTGGTCCTCTCCAAGAATGAAATGACACTTGGTTTTTCCATTATTTTACAGACATGGCCACCAGTCACCCTGTAGGACACGTGCAACTGCCCCGAGCGGATGCCATTCGTTCACGTCTCATTGATACTTTCTCTCTCATCGAGCATCTGCAAGGCTTGAGCCAAGCTGTGCCACGACACACTATCCGAGAGATAGTTGGTCAGCAGCCTGTTTCTTAACTACCATAGATTTAAGTCTCCTCACCACACCCTCCAAAGTGTAGAAAGCAGCGACCATTTTAAGGGTGAAAAATTCAGGGAAGATTGGCTTGCTTGCTAGTTTGTAAATGATATCAAACTTGATAAATCAAAGGCTTTGTAAAGAAAGCTTTGAGCCCAGGAGATCGCTCACTTTTAGGCTTAGGATAACTACTAGCCCTGGCCAACTTGGAAGTTTCTATTTCCAAGACACTAAAAATTCTGAGGGTTGAACCTGCTGCCTTTATTCTTGGGCATGGACAGTGTTGGTCGTAAGTGATAAATTAGCTGGTATTCCAAACTAATGTTAATTGCAGTGAGAAAGAACAGCAAGGCAAGCCTCTGCACTAGGGGACCCATGATGTAACCAGTATCCCTGGCCCTGGTCCTGCCTGTTCTTCATATCCCCCAGAGACTTCTCTTTATATGTATCCACTGTCCCTTTTAATTTTTGGTCTAGATCCTTCCCGTCAAAAGAAGGTTATGTTGGGAGATCAACACCAGCTGGTGCGATTCTCCATAAAGCCTCGACATACAGGACAAATTACACACGGCCGGAGGCTGATGAGCAGGCTTCGAGTGCGCTGCAGTCAGAGGCCACCTCTTTCCTTGTGGGCTGGATGGGTCCTTGAGTGTATCCTTTTGTGCCCCTCATTTTTAATCGTATGCCTTTACTGCCTCTCTTGCCTTATCATCTGCCCTTAGACTTATTTTCCCTTTTCCAAACTCCCATTTTCTTCTAATCCTCACTGGTTCTCTTCTTGCCCTTATGATACCACCTGTATAAGAAAGAATTCCACTCTGTATGTTTCCTTAAGAGAAAACAGGTCCTCTCTTCACAAACTTCATCATCTTTCTCATCTTTTTGAATACGATTGTACTGATGGTTGAAATAGGTGAGAACTGAGAACTGACATTGGATGGAAGAGGAAGTGGCTGTGGGTAATTTTTCCTATAAATTGATCATTTTTAAATTTTTGAATGTTATTTGAATTGTGATAGAGACAATTATATTAAGTCTTGGAGTAGGATTTATGCAACTGCTAAGATGTTGAAATATTTGAAGGGCTCTCTAGAGTGGTAGATATAAAGTAATCTAGACACAGAGTATAATAGACTTATGGGCAACCAAAGATGTGAAGACCAGTTATATTTCTTATGTCAGTTTAGTTTAATAGTTGTTTAAATTAGCCTTTTGTATTAGAGATATTAGTGCCTATCAGTGAGTGATGCAACATTTACATTTTTTACAAGTATATTCAATGTTAAGTCCAAATAAGCTCACAAAGAATGTAAAGTTAGCTACAACTAAAATATTAGATGAGCCAAAAAATGATTAAAGAGTAAATGATTCTAAAATCAGTCCTAGGGGCACCTGGGTGGCTCAGTGGGTTAAAGCCTCTGCCTTTGACTCGGGTCATGATCCCATGGTCCTGGGATCGAGCCCCGCATCGGACTCTCTGCTTGGTGGGGAGCCTGCTTCCTCCTCTCTCTCTGCCTGCCTCTCTGCCTACTTGTCTTTTCTGTCTGTCAAATAAATAAATAAAATCTTTTTAAAATTTTTAAAAAATGAAATGTATTAAAAGCAAAAGAACATCTGAAAAATCAATGGCTCATTTGATTATCATCTCAAACTGCTCAGAATTGATGAAAAGGGAGCTCCTGGGTGGCTCAGATGGTTAGGTGTTTGCCTTCAGCTCAGGTAATGATTTCCAGGTCCCGGGATCGAGGCCCACGTTGGGCTTCCAGCTCAGCAGGGAGTCTGCTTCTTCCTCTCCCTCTGCCTCTCCTTCTGCTTGTGCTCTGTCTCGTTCTCTCTCAAATGAATAAATAAAATATGTATTAAAAAAATGATGAAAAGGACAGTAGAAATACTTACTCCTTGTTTCATCCTCATTGTTTCAGGGAATTTTCCCACTTTAAGGTTTTTTGTTTTTTTGTTTTAGACTTATTAAAAAATATATATATATATTTTTTTGACAGACAGAGATCACAAGTAGGCAGAGAGACAGAGAGAGAAAGGGAAACAGGCCCCCTGCTGAGCAGAGAGCCCAATGCAGGCCTCTGTGGGGCTCAACCCTAGAACCCTGAGATCATTATCTTAGCCAAAGGCAGAGGCTTAACCCACTGAGCCACCCAGGCACCCTGGAGTTTTCCTATTTTAAAATGGTCTTTTAATGCAATCAGCTCAAAGATATTTAAATATATACAATAGTACTTGATACCCACTACAGTGTGCTATATACTTTGAAGTACTTATTCTTTTTAGAGAGAGGGAGAAAGAGTGTGCATGCGTGTGGAGAGGGGAATGACAGAGGGAGAGGGAGAGAATCTCAAGCAGCCTCCATTCCTCAGCGATGGCTTGCAGCATGGTGTGCGGCTTGATCTCACAACCCCGAGATAATGACCTGATCAAAAGTCAGATGTTTAACCAACTGAGCCACGCAGGCACACCTGTATCTTGACGTATTTTATTTTCTCCCCATTGTGGTGAGGATTTTGAAGTAAGTCACCCTTATTTCCTATTTCTTGTATAATAACTGGCATGTATTTGTGGTGTTAAGGGTATAGTCTTAAGCCTTGGAATAAAGTAAACAACCATAAATGTCAGGATTTCCTGGATCTAATGGACAAATAAAAATAGAATAGCACTAACCATTCTAGTTGGTAAAACAGTTGGATATGAAACGTGATCACTGTGCTACAGGATAGGTAGATTCCTTGAGTGGCCATTATCTGACAAGTTCAGCAAAATTGTATCTTATTAAATACATTCTCATGGTAGAAAGGCAGTAGGGATTTTGCAAAGGCAAAGAATTTGTGACTAACAGATGTCTTTGAACAGACCAATTCATGTGATAAACATTGAGACTGTTTAAGTTTTTTTAAAAAAACAATTTTCCAGATCATAGAGAATGTTGTTATAGATAGGGGAAAAAATAGTAATTAACAAACAGTTCTATAGATCAAAGCTCCCCATCCTTTTCTTTTCTTTTCTTTTCTTTTTTTTTTAAGAGAGAGTATACATGCTGGTGGGAGTTGGAAGGTTATTAAGCAGGCTCCAAGCCCAGCCCAGGGCCTGAACATGGGACTCCATCTCATGACTCTGAGATCATGACCTGAGCTAAAATCAAAAGAGTTAGGTGCTTAACCAACTAAACCACCCAGGTGCCCCATCCCCAGTATTTATGGTCTTGTGATTTTGTTTCCCAGTAATACAACTATAAACTTGTAAACCTCCTTAGGAGTTTAATCATTCCATTAGTTCTCTATGAGAAAAAGAAGCAAGTTGAAGTAGAAGTAATATTTCAGACTAGCATATTATTAAATATTGTATTCTAAAGTGTATAATATACTTTAAAAAATTATAACGTTAGCACATTTTTACATTTGCCATTTTGTAAGTGATTCCTGCTGTTTTTAAATATATGAAAAAAATAAAGGAAATATATGATTTATCCATAAGTGAATTTTTTAAAAAAGATTTATTTATTTGACAGACAGAGATCACAGAAGGAGAGAGAGAGAGAGAGAGAGGAGGACGCAGGCTCCCTGCTGAGCAGAGAGCCCAATGTGGGGCTCTATCCCAGGACCCTGGGATCATGACCCGAGTGGAAGGCAGAGGCTTAACCCACTGAGCCACCCAGGCGCCCCCAAAGTGAATTTTTAAAGGCCATTATATATTGTTTGGCTCAGGGATCAGATATATTTATTTTATATATTATATGTTTTTTAATTTAAGTTTTCGTTCTTTTTAAAACATTGAGATATAATTGACATATAACATTAATTTCAGGTTTACAGCATTATGTATTATATGTTAAGTACATCTTATATGTTAAGGTGTGGAGAAAATTTAATTATGTTTTACGGTATAAAAAAAATTTACTTTTACAATGATATTGGTAATTCTACTATTCACTTTAAACATCAGTTGGCTTATTTTTATTATTTTCACATTTTGTTTCCAAATGATGAGAGGGAGAAAAGAAAGATTTGACTCATTTGCAATCCATTTTCTGAAAATAACACATTGCAAGTGTGAATAGTCCTTATTTCCAACAACAACAAAAAAATTCATGTATAACGTCATTATAATTTTTTACATTGATTTTGAGGTTTTAGAGATATCTTGATGTGCTATATATAAGAATAATTCTGCAAGTTTATCTCAAGATGGTCTTCATCAGAGTCTATAAATTGCATTCATCTGATCAAATACTTTATATAGCGTTAGTGTTCCTTACTTCATAATGAGCCAAATCTTCTTTCTTTTCTCCTCTCATCATTTAAAAAAAATATAATATTTGTGCACAAATGAATTTTTAAGTGACATTATTTGTTGTTTGGTGTGGGGATCAAATGTGTTTTATGTATTATGTTTTTTTTAATTTTTTTTATTTTTTTTTAAAGATTTTATTTATTTATTTGACAGAGAGAGATCACAAGTAGGTAGAGAGGCAGGCAGAGAGAGAGAGAGAGGGAAGCAGGCTTCCTGCGGAGCAGGGAGCCCGATGCGGGGCTCGATCCCAGGACCCTGAGATCATGACCCAAGCCAAAGGCAGCAGCCCAAACCACTGAGCCACCCAGGCGCCCCTGTTTTTATTTTTTTTGTATTGTATGTTTTTAAATTTAATATTATGGATATAACCAGCCAAAAAACGGTTACAATTTCAAACTATTTGACTGTCAAAATTGACAGCAGTTTGTGTTGTTCAGAGTGATTGAATATGTTCTTGTAATCTCCATTAACTGCCAAGGATATCAGTCATAGTGTACTTGGAGGCTCTCAGATTGTTCTGTTTTAAAGGGAAACATATTAGGGGTACCTGGATGGCTCAGCCATTAAGCATCTGCCTTTGGCTCTGGTCATGATCCCAGGGTCTTAGGATGGAGCCCCACATGGGGCTCCTTGCTCGGTGGGAAGACTGCTTCTCCCTCTCCTACTCCCCCTGCTTGTGTTCCCTCTCTCCCTGTCTCCCTCTGTCAAATAAATAAATACAATCTTTAAAAAAAGAGAGAGAAACATATTAAATTATTATTTAACTTTTAAGCCTATTTTGATTTCAGTGTTTTTTTTTTCCCTACCGCGTGGTATACATCCATTAAATGCATAAAAGAAATGAAGAGGGTTGAAAGATGAAGGCAGTAAACTGAGGAATAGCAATTAGCAGATAATAGGGTTTTAGAGAGAATGTATAGGATTTAATTTTCTTCCCAGGACAAAATCAGTTTTAGAGAAGAATGGGAAAGTTTTAAAAACTAACAAATAGGGCGCCTGGGTGGCTCAGTTAGTTAGTTAAGCGACTGCCTTTGGCTCAGGTTACGATCCTGGAGTCCCGCATTGGGCTCCCAGCTCCATGGGGAGTCTGCTTCTCCCTCTGATCTTCTCCCCTCTCACGCATTCTCACTCTCTCTCTCTCTCTCTCAAACAAATAAATAAAATCTTAAAAAAAAAAAAAAACTAACAAAGAACCAAATAATTTTTTAAAAGATTTTATTTATTTATTTGCCAGAGAGAGCACCAGCAGGGGGAGCAGCAGGCAGAGGGAGAGGCAGGCTCCTCGCTGTGCAGGCAAACCTATATGGGACTCCATCTCAGGGCCCTGGGATCATGACCTGAGCCAAGGCAAAGGTTAACTGACTGAGCCACCCAGGCATCCTAAGAACCAAATAATTTCTTGTTATAGCTCAGTATGTCTCATGAATCTGGCTTCTTGTTCATACTTCCTTATCAAAGACTTTTTACATATCATGGCCCTACATTTTCATTCTTTTCTTAAGGCCCATAGCTTCTTTGTGAAGTTTGGGACTGTAGTGCCAGTGTAGCAGAAGAGTGGTGGTAGTGAAGAGAGCAATCCCTTGGTTACTGTCTGACCCCCGAGTGGAAAGGCAGTGACTTGCAGCTGTTAGGCATATTGATACCAGCAGGGAGAAGAGTTGTAGCTGTTTTTCATGGTCCATTCTTTCCTTTCCTGTATTTCACAGGTTGAAAAAAAATCAATGTTAAGAAAAACAAGGAAAAATGGAACAGCAATGGGCACACTGTGGTTTATAATAGTTTCTGATCATTCTGTACCCTTTGGTTTCCCAGTTCCTTAACCTTTATTCATCCTTTGCTCTACTCTCACAGAATTGCTTGAATCCTCAAATACCAAATTGTGGTCGCTCAAGCTGACTCTGGAGGTGGCAGCTTGGTTCATCTTGCTTATTTTCATCTTGGAGATCCTTCTTATGTGGATATCCAGCTTTTTCCTCTTCTGGAAGAATGCCTGGAATGTCTTTGACTTTGTTGTCACCATATTGGTAAAGATAAATATCCTGAGGATTAGTTTGGTGGGTTAAGGAATGAGCCTAGGTCAATCAAAATGACAAGGAAAGTTAATTAGATCACAAGAAGAATGTCATTATTTTGATATTTTTTAAAAAATTTCAGTCAGTCTTTGCAGGAGTTGTTGGTAGTAGTAGCAAGACAGAATTTAACCACAACATTACCCCAGCAAGAACAGCTACCAGTTACTAAGCACTTATTAAGTGCCAGGCACCATTCTAAGTGTTTTTCATGTTCTAAGTATTTTCTCACCACTTGAGCTCCACAACAACCCAATGAGATAAGCACTGTGCTTATCCCCTTTGAAGTGCAGGGTTTTAAGTAATTTAGTAGAGGAAGGCTTAATTGGAAATAGTCCTCAGAGAATGCTGTTCAAGGGATAATGCCCAAGGAACTATGAAGAAGATGAGATAGGGGTAACTGTGAAGAAGAAGGGGTAACTGTGCATGGGTGCTTTGGGTACATTTTACTCATAATCTGTGTGTTTCCCACAGTCCCTGCTTCCGGAAGTTGTGGTGCTGGTGGGGGTAACAGGCCAGTCTGTGTGGCTCCAGTTGCTGAGGATCTGCCGGGTGCTAAGGTCTCTCAAACTCTTTGCACGATTCCGTCAAATTCGAGTCATTATTTTGGCCCTGGTGAGGGCTCTCAAGGTGATTTGACTGTTGCAGCTAAACCAACTGGGCAGGGTGGATAAATATGGGAATTTAACATAAAACAAGGCTGGGTGGATCAAAGAGGGATGTATGAAATGTCACTGGATGAGAAAGGGCTGGGGACAGGTGCTGTGGTATAGAGATAACTGGACTTGGGAGTGGAAGTGAGGGTTTTTTTTGGGGGGGGGATTTCCAGGGTGGGCTTAACTCTGCTGTAGGTAGAATCAGCCTAGTTTGGCCTGCCTCTGACTCAAGGTCATGGCCTCTAGAGCATGACCTTCCTCCTGATGTTGCTGCTCATCTTCTTCTACATTTTTGCTGTGACTGGTGTCTACTTCTTTGAGGATTACACCCGTTCAACTCGCCAGGACCTGGAGTACCCCATGTTCTTCTCGTAGGCAGGACGGGGGTGGGGGAGAATTGAGGGTGGGGGGAAAGAGTTTGGGCAAGAGACTGGAAAGCTAGTCCAAAGTAAGTAATACAAAAAGTATGGTCTATTGTAAGGAACTGGAATAGAACACAGTAAGGAGAAAAAAGAAAGCAAAGGAATACTGAGTAATAGTAGCCCTGATTTTGAGGAAAGGGTGACTAGTTCCAGGTTTGCTCTGGATTTTGAAATTGAAACATCCCCTCCTCAGCCATTTTTAGATAGTAGTATACTCCAGTGCCTAAGCTCTGGTTTCTATACTCACTTACCTCTTGAAAAGTGGAAATAATAGTAGCACTACCTCATCGGAGTATAGGAATAAGAGTAATGCATTTTTGCACTTAGCACAGATTTTGACACAATGTAAGTGATACACAGGCTACTATGACTCTGAAGTCACTGGTTTTACCTCAAAGGCTAGGTGTGGTTACACGTGCACACACCTAGATTAATTCAAAAGTAAAATCCTGATAAGATCTTTGTCTAGAGAAGGGGTGATTGCCAGTAGATAGTCAGTTGGATTTAGATGAAATAATGTTATTCATGAATTGGAATCCAATCTTGTCAGCACCTCTTAGGTATCAGACTAAGAGGTAGCTTTGTAAGAGTATTGAGTTGGGAGAGTCCTAAATTTTCATCTAATGCAGGCTCTGATATTTTCAATAAATTGTATATGGAAGACTAGGAAGGAGGGACGCCTGGGTGGCTCAGTTGGTTAAGCAGCTGCCTTCGGCTCAGGTCATGATCCCAGCGTCCTGGGATGGAGTCCCACATCGGGCTCCTTGCTCAGCAGGGAGCCTGCTTCTCCCTCTGCCTCTGCCTCTGCCTGCCATTCTGTCTGCCTGTGCTTGCTCTCTCCCCCTCTCTCTCTCTGATAAATAAATAAAATTAAAAAAAAAAAAAAGACTAGGAAGGAAAGAAGGAAAATTCAGATACCTTCCTGAGATCTTTTGTGGCACATTCATTATTATTCATTATTTGGGATCACATGTTTATGTCACATACCTATCCATTTACTTAAGAATGACTTCATACCAAGGAACTAAATAGGAACAATGTTTGCTAAATTTTTTTTTCCTTAAGATTTATTTGACAGAGAGAGAGAGAGATCACAGGTAGGCAGAGAGGCAGGCACAGAGAGAGGGGGAAGCAGGCTCCCCGCTGAGCAGAGAGCCTGATGCGGGACTCGATCCCAGGACCCTGAGATCATGACATGAGCGGAAGGCAGAGGCTTAACCCACTGAGCCACCCAGGCACCCCGATGTTTGCTAAATTTTTAAGTGATCTTCTGTTCGATGAAGTCCATAGGACAGTGAAGAATGAACTTAGAAAAAACATATGTAGCTGGTGATTCATTCAATCTTTAAAAATTCAGCCAGTACCTATTTACTAAGCACCTTCTATGTTCCAGGCAATAATGGAATAGTGAGAGATATTTATGGATTATTCAGGATAAAGGAAAACCTAACAAAACAACTGCAAACTGAAGAATGCTTAGCTAAAAAGTTGTTAGAAAAGAAGCCAAAGTCAGAGCAAACTACAAAGAAATGTTCTTATGCTGCTTTAAGAGTAAGAAAATACTGTTTCTTAGAGATTTAGATCTCTGTTCTGTCTGTACTCATACCTCCTTTCTCTATAGGGACCTGCTGAATTCCCTCGTGACAGTGTTCATCCTCTTCACCATGGACCATTGGTATGCACTGCTTCAGGATATCTGGAAGGTTCCTGAAGTCAGCCGTGCCTTCAGCAGCATCTATGTCATCCTTTGGTTGTTACTTGGTTCCATTATCTTTCGAAACATTATAGTAGCCATGATGGGTAAGCACAGAAGAGAGGAAACTTGGTTGTGAGGGGTGGCTAGGAAGAAATTAGGATGAAAGGTAGGATTGGGAGATTATGCATAGAGAGAACCTGAGGTAGCAGGAAGGCTTGGGGCCTGAAATGGATATTTCACTTGGTTTCTCCCCACCCAAGCCCTCTCTCCAGGTCTAGTCACCACAATCTCCCAACTCCTAATGGCCCTTTGGGGCAGTTACTAACTTCCAGAATATCAGGAATGAGCTGAACGAGGAGATCACACATCTGGAGGTTCAGCATAAAGCTGACATATTCAAGCGGCAGATTATCCAAAGGTCTGCTGCCCCATTTTCAAACTCAAGTTTAGTTCTGAAGGGTATCCTAACCTCATTCCCTGTTTCCATTCCTTGGCCTTGAACCCATTATTCCCTTCTCTTCCACAGAAGATTTGCCCCAGGGTTAGAATTCCCCAGCTCTCAAATATTGCCTGATTCTTTATCCACTCTTGGGACTTTCCTACTCTTTTTCACCTCTTACATCAATGTGTTCTCCTCAGTTTTCTTCACTTTATGGTCTGAATTGTTTTCTTTTTCCCTTCCATGCTCCTGCATCAGTATAACTCTCTTCACTCTTCTGTGTTTTTTGCTTTGCAGGAGACAAAACCTGTCCCCTGAGGTAATGAGGTCAAGCATAAGCAAAGTGGATACCAGGTTAGGAGTGTAAATGTGAACTGGGATGGACAAATGTGAAGGAAGAGAGGGTAGAAAACCAAAGACAAAGGTTGACTTTGAGAGATAATCCATTTATTCAATAACTATTTATTGTAGTAGGTTAAGTGGTGGCCCCCCAAAAGAAATATCCATGTTCTAACCTCTGAACCTGTGAACATGATTTTATTTGGTAAAGGGGTCTTTACAGATGCAATTAAGGATCTTGAGATGCAATCATCCTGGAATATCCAGGTAGGCCTTAAATGCAGTGAAAAAGTCCTTTATAAAAGACAGAAGAGGAGAAGACATAGACATTGAAGAAGAGAAGATGTGAAGATGGACATAGAAATTAGAGAATTGGAGTCATGCAACCACAAGCCAAAGGAAGCCAATGAATGCTAGGCAACTGCCAGAAGCTAAAGGAAGTAAGGAATCATCTCCCCTAGTAGTTCCAGAGGGAGTATGGTCCTGAAGACAACTTGATATCAGACTTCTGTCTCCCAGAATTGTGAGAGAATAAGTTTCTGTTATTTTAAGCTACCAAGTTTGTGGTAATTTATTACAGCAGTGATAGGAAACTAATACAAATACCTTCTATGAAACAGATGTTATTCTAGACCCTGAGTGCTCAGCAGTGGACGATAGCAGTGGACAAAAGCAGAAAGAAAAACAAGAAATTCATTCAAGAAATAATTATTTTAGGGGCACCTGGCTGACTCACTTGGCAGGGTGTGTGACTCTTGATCTTGGGGTCATGAGTTCAAACCCCACATTGAGCAATAATAATTATTATTTATATAAGCTTTTTTTAATTAAGTAAACTCTGCACACAATGTGGAGCTTCATCTCATGACCCCAAGATTGAGTCAAATGCTCTACTAACTGAGCCAATTAGGCGCCCCAAGAAATAAATATTGAATACCCATTAGGAGCTTGGGCTATATCAGTGAACAAAATAGGCAATAATGCCTGTTATGGAGCTTACATACCGTGGGGTGGGGGGAGATGAGACAATAAACAATATATAAATGAGTAAGTTAATATATTAAAATATGATAAGCATTATGAAAAAAATAGAATAGGTGAAAAGGGATTGGAATATAGGGTGGGGATTGCAGATGGGTTATAATTTTTTTTTAAGATTTTATTTATTTGACAGACAGAAGTCACAAGTGGGCAGAGAGAGAGAGAGAGAGAGGAGGAAGCAGGTTCTCCACTGAGCAGAGAGCCTGATGTGGGGATCGATCCCAGGACCCTGGGATCATGACCTGAGCTGAAGGCAGAGACCTAACCCACTGAACCACCCAGATGCCCCATGGGTTATAATTTTAAACAAGGTAGTCAGTATGGCTGCATTTAAAAGGTGACATTTGGGGGCGCCTGGGTGGCTCAGTGGATTAAGCCGCTGCCTTTGGCTCAGGTCGTGATCTCGGTGTCCTGGGATCGAGCCCCGTATCGGGCTCTTTGCTCAGCGGGAGCCTGCTTCTCTCTCTCTCTCTCTGCCTGACTCTCCACCTACTTGTGATCTCTCTCTCTGTCAAATAAATAAATAAAATCTTTAAAAGGTGACATTTGGTCTATGCTACCTAAAGCAATCTACATATTTAATGCAATTCCTATCAAAATACCATCCATTTTTTTCAAAGAAAGGGAACAACCCTAAAATTTATATGGAACCAGAAAAGACCTTGAATAGCCAAAGGAATATTGAAAAAGAAAGCCAGAGTTGGTAGCATCACAATTCTGGACTTCAAGCTCTATTACAAATCTGTTATCATCAAGACAGCATGGTACTGGCACAAAAAGAGACAAATAGATCAATGGAACAGAATAGAGAGCCCAGAAATAGACCCTCAACTCTATGGTCAACTAATCTTTGACAAAGCAGGAAAGAATGTCCAATGGAAAAAACACAGCCTCTTCAATAAATGGTGTTGGAAAAATTGCAGCCACATGTAGAAAATGAAATTGGACCATTTCCTTACACCACACACAAAAATAGACTCAAAATGGATAAAGGACCTCAATGTGAGAAAGGAATCAATCAAAATCCTTGAGGAGAACACAGGCAGCAACCTCTTTGACCTCAACCGCAGCAACATCTTCCTAGGAACATCGCCAAAGGCAGGGGAAGCAAGGACAAAAAATGAACTATTGGGATTTCATCAAGATCAAAAGCTTTTGCACAGCAAAGAAAACAGTTAACAAAATCAAAAGACAACTGACAGAATGGGAGAAGATGTTTGCAAAGGACATATCAGATAAAGGGCTAGTGTCCAAAATCTATAAAGAGCTTAGCAAACTCACCACCCAAAGAACAAATAATCCAATCAAGAAATGGGCAGAAGACATGAACAGACATTTCTGCAAAGAAGACATCCAGATGGCCAACAGACACATGAAAAAGTGCTCCACATCACTCGGTATCAGGGAAATACAAATCAAAACCACAATGAGGTATCACCTCACACCAGTCAGAATGGCTAAAATTAACAAGTTAGGAAATGACAGATGCTGGCGAGGATGTGGAGAAAGGGGAACCCTCCTACACTGTTGGTGAGAATGCAAGCTGGTGCAACACTCTGGAAAACAGCTTGGAGGTTCCTCAAAATGTTGACAATAGAACTACCCTATGACCCAGCAATTGCACTACTGGGTATTTACCCTAAAGATACAAACGTAGTGATCCAAAGGGGCACGTGCACCCGAATGTTTATAGCAGCAATGTCTACAATAGCCAAACTATGGAAAGAACCTAGATGTCCATCAACAGATGAATAGATAAAGAAGATGTGGTATATACACAATGGAGTACTATGCAGCCATCAAAAGAAATGAAATCTTGCCATTTGTGATGACATGGATAGAACTAGAGGGTATCATGCTTAGCAAAATAAGTCAATCGGAGAAAGACAACTATCATATGATCTCCCTGATATGAGGAAGTGGAGATGCACATGGGGGGGTTAAGGGGGTAGGAGAAGAATAAATGGAATAAGATGGGATTGGGAGGGAGACAAACCATAAGTGACTCTTAATCTCACAAAACAAACTGAGGGTTGCTCGGGGGAGGGGGGTTTTGAAAGGGGGGTGGGGTTATGGACATTGGGGAGGGTATGTGCTATGGTGAGTGCTGTGAAGTGTTAAACCTGGCGATTCCCAGACATGTACCCCTGGGGATAAAAATACATTATATGTTTATAAAAAAATAAAAATTAAAAAATTAAAAATAAAATAAAAATAAAAGGTGACATTTGAACAAAGACATGGAAGAGGGAAGGGGATTACTGTGTTGAAATCTGTGGGAAGAGTGTTATAGGCAGAGGGAATAGCTGATGTGTTTGAAAAACAGCAAAAAAACCACTGACAATAGTAGGGTTACCAGTGGGGGAGAGTGACAGAAGATGAGGTCAGAGAGATAATGGGCACCTGATCTTATAGGGCTATGAGGGCCACTGTGGAGACTTAGACTTTCACTCTAAGTGGAATGGAGAGCCACAAAGTAGAGCAGTGATATGAAGACAGATTAAGACAGATTACTCTCTCTCAGGTGCCTGGGTGGCTCAGTTAAGTTGCTGCCTTCGGCCCAGATCATGAACCCAGGGTCCTGGGATCAAGCCCCGCATTGGTCTCCTTGCTCAGTGGGGAGCCTGCTTCACCCTTTCCTACCGACTCATGATCTCTCTTACAAATAAATAAATTAAAAAAAAATAAGAAGAAGGACTACTCTGGTTGCTATGCTGATGATGCACAGTAGAAGAATGGGAAGAAGCAGAGAGATGAGTTAGAAGGCTAAAGCTATCCAGGCAAGAGGTGATGATGGCTCAGATAAGAGTGATACCAGTGAGAAAAGATGTATTTTTAAGGTAGAATCAAGAGGATTTCTTGGTGAATTGGATGGAGTATAAGAGAAGAGTTGAGAATGACTCCAAAGTTTTGGCCAGAGTAGTTAGAAGGATAGATTAGCTGAGATGGGGAAGATGTGAGTAGAAGAGGTTTGATAGGCAAAGAGTTCATTCTGGCTTGAATTTGAGATGTCTATTAGACATTCAGGTGCTGATATGTGAGTAAAAGTTGAATATTCAAGTCAAGATTGAGGAGCGAAATCTGGACTAGAGGTTTAAATTTGCATTTAGAAGACATTTAAACTCAGAAGAGATCACCAAGGAGTGACTGTAGATGAGGAAGATAAAAAGTCCAAGAGCTATGGCTTGGGGCCTCTCAAGAGATAGAACCAAGGGGGCAAAGCTATAGTTGTGGTTAAATGGGCATAGACCTGGGCACCTGGGTGGCTCAGTGGGTTAAAACCTCTGCCTTTGGCTCGGGTCATGGTCTCAGGGTCCTGGGTTCCAGCCCCACACTGGGTTCTCTGCTCAGCAGGGAGCCTGCTTCCCTTCCTCTCTTTCTGCCTGCCTCTCTGCCTACTTGTGATCTCTGTCTGTCAAATGAATAAATTAAAAAAAAAAATCTTAGAAAAAAAAAAAAGAAATGGGCATAGACCTACAGAGCAAGGAGTTAAAACTTAGCAAAATAAGGTGGAGTGTAGAATGTGGAAGCCTGAGTAAAATGGAACACAGAAGCTATGTGGTGAGGGGCACTAATAGATACTACACGGGATCGTTGAAGTCAGAGGTGCTTAAAAGCTCGAATTTTGGGAGTGGTTGGGCCCTCATGACCTTAAGTCCCAGCTTCAGGGGATGGCAAGGGTCATGGCCAGCATAATGAAAGAACTAGCCACATCTCATAAACGTATTTGAAGGAATAAAATTTCTCCTTTCACTTATAGAGATCCCAATCAACAAAGGAAATCTTTGGTCTTACCAGCAGCTTTTGAAGAAGAGTCTAAACACAGTGCTGATGAAGAGGGTTCAAGAACATCTGCACTGAAAATAGAAAAGTTTTCATCAAAAATGAAAAAGTCCCCATCTTCCTCCTCCTCCTCCTCTTCCTACTCATCTTCATCTTCCTATTATTCCTCCTCTTCTGAATCCAGACATCTAGACCCCATCGGTAAGCAGAGTCTCTTTCATTTGAATTCAGACTCCTCGAGGAGACATCCCAGTCTTAATAGGAGTTCTCCCACTGTATCTACTCCCAGTTTTCTCCACTAGTCTGATTTTCTGGTCTTAATTGCTTTCTTTGTGCTTTTGTTCATTTCCCCTGTACTTCCACTTCACTTTGGGTAAGTGTGGCTGTGGCTGTCTTTGCTTACTATAAAAAGCAGTCTCTTGGTGATGTTCCCTTTTCCTTCCCTGATTCCTGTTTACTCTTGCATCCCTGCTTTCCCCCCACATGATAGGATCTATTAGCTCTTACCCAACTTCCACAGATCTAGACATGTGTTTAAGAAGCATTCCTCCCTCCAGGTCAGTTGGACTGGGAGACTCATGTGCACCAGAATCTGCCTGGACTAATGGAAATGGATCAGGATGACCGTGTTGTTTGGCCCAGAGATTCACTCTTCCGATATTTTGAGTTGCTAGAAAAGCTTCAGTATAACTTAGAGGAGCGTAAACGATTGCAGCAGTTTGCAGGTATGGATTTAGAGCAGTCATGGGACCCAGGGGTTAAGTACATTAGAGTAGCATGGTGGAATAACATATAACTGGGGAGAAGGAGAAGGGTGTCCACTATTTCAGCATTTCAGCCTGTGAATTTCCACCTCACGCTTAAAAATGTGATTCCTTGGTTTGATATGTCACATTCTTATGTCCTGATTTTTTATAATCTAGAGAGAACCTGAAGCTTTGCTTCTCCAGTAGGGAAAACCTAAATGCTATGAGGTCTGAGAGTTTGTTTCCCAATTGCAGTTGTTGGATGCTAGGATAAGGTGGGCTCTTGCTCCATTTGTGCAGTCCACTACCTTTTGGACCTGTTTCTGCTCTCTCAAGGGCATATTTCAGACCTGAGTGGTAGGGCCTCAACCTCAAATTGGGTAGCAATGGGGATTAGACAGTGAGCAGAGAGCTCACAAGTGCCCACTGCTCCCAGCTCCCAAAAGAGGTTTATGAATTAAATATTTTTCTTCTTATCAGCCCCTTCTAGTGTCAGCCTAGGCAAAGAGAAGTATGTACATTATTTAAATAGTAGAGTTAATTTAAGTGGAAAACTACTTGCTCAAAATTCTTTCCCCTAAAGTTTACCACTGAGAGATGAATTGGGGTTAATAAATTCTCCCTCTAAAAATACAAAAACTGGAAAAGTTAAGGGTCATTTTTTATAACTTAACAGAGAGTATTGTTGTCTTACTCATATCTAATTGAAATTAGCTCAATGTGAAAGTAACAATAAGGGAAGAAGAATGTGTGCGTGATAGGCACAGGAGGGCAATTAGAGGAATTTACACCAGTGAAATATGGAATTTAGAGCAGGATGTCACTGACAGGCTTTGCCTGCTTCAGGTTAATCCTACTCGTTCCAATTGTCCAACCCACTTGTTCTCTGGGTAGAAACAGGGTGAAAGAGAGGAGAAGGAGCAAAGTAGCTTCTTTAATCTGGGTTAATTCATCTATGGCAAAGAGTACTGACTCATAGAGCTTAATGAAAGTAAAAGGTTTTCTGTGGGGACCTAGAACCCAGAGAAGCAGGGTCTACAGGCATTTGGATGTCCTGAAGACTGCCTCACAGTCTTATTTCTTTACAGTGCAAGCACTGATGAACTTTGAAGACAAGTAAAGCTGACAATGGATGGCTTCAATTTCTTTGGCAAAAAATTAATGAAAAGAAGAGTTGGAAGTGGAGAATTCAAAGTATACCTGTCTAATAAATACTGTTGGTAATTAGTGGTCTGTTTCTGAGATGAAAGGGATACTGTAAGGTATAAAGTCAGGCTGCAAAGGTTAGTTCAGGTGCCAGTGGGGCTCATGATGCTTGGTTTTCTACTCTTTGCACAGCTCCTGAATCTCATTTTTTTCTTGACTTTGTTCTTGTAACCCCCACCCTTCCTGCAACCTCTACTTCTGGACAGAGTCCTAATTTTACCATCTCCTTCCCTGACGGGTATGGGCCTCTGGGGGTGGGAGGGTAAAGAGATCCCAGGAGCTATAGGGTAAGTAATGGAGAACTATTGTTTCCATTGTGCACTATGATCATTGCTTCTCCTATGCATCATTAACTTTCATCAAATATTGGGGCACTTAGGTGGCTCAGTTGGTTAAGTCTCTGATTCTTTGGTTAAGTCTCTGCTGAGCAGAGAGCCCGATGCAGGACTCGATCCCAGGACCCTGAGATCATGACCTGAGCCGAAGGCAGCGGCTTAACCCACTGAGCCACCCAGGTGCCCCAGCCTCTGATTCTTGATTTTTGTTCAGGTCATGATCTCAGGGTTGTGGGATCAAGCCCCTTGTCAGACTCAGCACTCAGCACTCAGCACAGTCTGCTTGTCCCTCTTCCTCTGGTCCTCCCTGCCACTCATGTGTGCTCTCTCGCTTTCTCTCTTTTTCAAAAAAATAAAATAAAAATAAAATCTAAAATAAAACCCCATTAATCAAATATCATTTCATTAAAGGGTCCCTTTATGGGACACCTTGGTGGCTCAGTCAGTTGAGCATCTGGCTCTTGATTTGAGCATCCAGGTTAAGCTCGGGTCATGACCTCATGGGTCATGAGATCCAGCCCCAGATTGGGTTCCTTGCTCTGTGGACGGCAGCAGGGGAGTCAGCTCTGCTTGAAATTCTGTCCCTCTGCCCCTCCCCCAACTCACTCACACGTGAGGTCTCTCTCTCTCTCTCTCCCAAATATTTTTTTTTAGCAATTTTTATTTTTAAAATATTTTTATTTATTCGACAGAGAGAGAGAGATCACAAGTAGGCAGAGAAGCAGACAGAGAGAGAAGGGAAGCAGGCTCCCTATAGAGCAGAGAGCCCAATGTGGGGCTCCATCCCAGGACCCTGAGATCATGCCTTGAGCTGAAGGCAGAGGCTTAACCCCCTGAGCCACCCAGGTGCCCCTCCCAAATAAATATTTTTTATTTTTAAAGATTTTATTTATTTATTTGACAGAGAGCACAAGTAGGCAAAGAGGCAGGCAGAGAGAGAGAGAGGGAAGCAGGCTCCCTGTTGAGCAGAGAGCCCAATTTGGGGCTCGATCCCAGGACCCTGAGATCACAACCTGAGCCGAAGGCAATGACATAAACCACTGAGCCACTCACGCGTCCCCAACTAAATATTTTTAAAAGATTTGCTCTCAGAGAGAGAAAGCATGGGGAGGGGGATAAAGGGAGAATGGACTCCCCTCTGAGTAGAGAGCAGAACCCTGGAATCATGACCTAAGCTACAGGGAGACACTTAACCGACTGAGCCACCCAGGCACCCCTAAATAAATAAATCTTTTTTTAAAGATTTTATTTATTTTTAAAAAGATTTTATTTATTTATTTGACAGAGAGAGATCACAGTAGTCAGAGAGGCAGGCAGAGAGAGAGAGAGAGAGAGGGAAGCAGGCTCCCTGCTGAGCAGAGAGCCTGATGCGGGACTCGATCCCAGGACCCTGAGATCATGACCTGAGCTGAAGGCAGCGGCTTCACCCACTGAGCCACCCAGGCGCCCCTTAAAGATTTTATTTATTTGACACAGAGAGAGAGAGATCACAAGTAGGCAGAGAAAGAGGATGAAGCAGGCTCCCTGCTGAGCAGAGAGCCTGATGTGGGGCTTGATCCCTCTCAGCCTCTCAGGTGCCCCAATAAATCTTTTTTTAAGAAAGGGTCCTTTTATTCCAGTTCCTTGCCATTGCTCCAGACAATGATTCCACTTTGTAGGAGTGTTCAAATCAGTAACTGTCCCATAGATTTTTAGTGTTAGAAGAGGGACTTCAGAGTTCATTTATCTCCCATCAAATCAGGAACATCACTGAAAGGGGTGGGGGATACCCAATTTATGCTTACATTTGATAACATTTCTAGTTACTGAGGATTTATTATCTAGACAGGATTCCAGTCCACTGTTGGATGACTCGTCTTTACAGATATTTATTAGACATCCTGTCATTTATTCAGTGCTTAACATGAATGAAGATATATATCATATGTATATATATATTCATACATAAAAAACACTGAGTTGGGGGCATCTGGGTAGCTCAGGCAGTTAAGCATCTGCCTTCAGATCAGGTCATGAATCCAGAGTCCTGGGACAGAGTCCCCCATGGGGAAATCCCTGCTCAGTAGGGAGTCTGCTTTTCCCTCTGCCCCTCTCCCTACTTGTTCTCTCTCTCTCCCTCTGTCAAATAAATAAAATCTTTAAAAAAAAAAAAACCCACTGAATTGTACACTTTAAAATGGTGAATTTTATATTATGTGGATTAGATCTCAATTTTTTAAAAGATTTTATTTTTTAGGAATCGCTACACGCAATGTGGGGCTCAAACTCATGACCCCAAAATCAAAAGCCACATGCTCCACCAACTGAGCCACCCAGGCACCTCTAGATCTCAATTTTTAAAATGAAGTAAAGAGGGGCACCTGGTCGGTTAAGCGTCTTCCTTCAGCTCAGGTCATGATCCTAGGGTCCTCCTCCCTACTCAGCTATAAGTCTTCTCTCCCTTCCCTCTACCTGCTGCTCCCTCTGCTGGGCTTTCTCTCTGTCAAGTAAATAAAATCTTTTATTTATTTATTTATGTATTTTTAAAAGATTTTATTATTTACTTGACAGACAGAGATCACAAGTAGGTAGAGAGGCAGGCAGAGGGTGGGGGGAAGCAGGCTCCCCGCTGAGCAGAAAGCCTGATGCGGGGCTCGATTCCAGGACCTTCAGACCATGACCTGAACTGAAGGCAGAGGCCCAACCCTCTGAGCCACCCAGGCATCCTATAAATAAAATATTTTAAGAAATAAAGTAAAAATTGTCTAAAACCAAGAACCAACATTGTTACAAGGAAAACCATTTTAGGCATTCTCCATAAAATGAGAAACAAAAATGTTTCAAAATAAACATCAACATATAATATTGTATTAAAAATTCTATCATAAGAAATAGGGTATAACTATTTGGAAAGAAGAGAGGGATGCATGAAATATGTGAAAAAGATTAAGAGTACACTTATTGTGACAAGCACTGAGTAATGTGTAGAATTGTTGAATCATTATATCGTACACCTAAAACTAATATAACACTGTTAATTATACTCAAACTAAAAAAAAAAATCTAAACAGGAATTTAAAAAACCCAAAAATTTATTTGGAAATTAAAACTAGAGGGGTTCCTGTATGGCTCAGTCAAATGTCTGACTCTTGATTTCCGCAGCTCAGGTCATGATCATGATCTCAGGGTCTTAAAATTTAGCCCTGCATGGGGCTCCTCGCTCAGCAGAGTCTGCTTGAGATTATCTCTTCCTCTGCTCTTCCCCTGCTCTCTTGCTTTCTTTCAAATAAAAGTCTTTAGAAAAACTAGAAATACCATTTTTATTTTTTTTAAAGATTTTATTTATTTATTTGACAGACAGAGATTACAAGTAGGCAGAGAGGCAGGCAGGGAGAGAGGAAGAAGCAGGCTCCCCACTGAGCAGAGAGCTGATGCGGGGCTTGACCCCAGGACCCTGGGATCATGACCTGAGCCAAAGACAGAGGCTTTAACCCACTGAGCCACCTAGGCATCCCTAGAAATGTTGTTTTTAGACATGACTGTATACCTAGAAGCCCCAAAAGAATCAACTAGAATTAGAGATAACAGAAGGATTTCTGTTGAATACAAACAGAAGAGGATTGGAGACAGAAACCGGGGAAACAGGTACATTTAAGGGATAGAAGGAGGAAAAGGAGCTGGAAGAGACTGAGAGGAAAAACCTGAAGAGACAGAGGATAATCATTGTGCAGTACTGTTCTAAGAGCCAAGATAGACTTTCAAGGAAGAAATGGTCCAGTCAGATCTGGATTAGAGAGCATCCATTGAGCCTGGTAATCAGAATTCAACAAACCTAAAAAACAGAGTAAGGAAATATTATTATTATTAAAGATTTTATTTATTTATTTGACAGACAGAGATCACAAGTAGGCAGAGAGGCAGGCAGAGAGAGAGGAGGAAGCAGGCTCCCCGCTAAGAAGAGAGCCCGATGTGGGGGCTCGATCCCAAGACCCTGGGATTACGACCCGAGCCGAAGCCAGAGGCTTTAACCCACTGAGCCCCAGGAAATATTATTTAATAAATCTTACATATGCTATCCACAAAGTAGGTGCTCACTGAGTATTTTTGAGTAGCTTTGCTCAAAGTGAATCTGAGGACCAGCAGAAGTTGTTTCATCTGGGAACTTGGTGGAAGTGCAAAATCAAGTTCCTGTCCTTACAGCCTATTGAATCAAGTGTTACTTATGCATGTTAAAGTTTCCAAAAACACTTCTTTATAGGTATTTAATGACATTCCCTCTTGGCATTCTACAGTTGACTCACTCTTTCTTTCTTTCTTTTTAAGATTTTATTTATTTGACACACAGAAAGAAAGCACTCACATAAGCAGGGGGAGAAGAAGGCAGAGGGAAAAGCAGGCTCCCCACTGAGCAGGGAGCCTGATGTGGGACTCAGTCTGGAGGTTTCAGGATGATGACCTGAGCCAAAGGCATGCTTAACCAACTGAGCCACCCAGGCGTCCCTAGAGCTTACTCTTTCAAATGAGTGGTCTATGCAGGCTGCCTCATTCTTTAACTTCTTAATGAAAATGATCTGGTTTCAATTCTACCAGAATGGAACTTTATTCAACAAATATTTGTTGAGTTCCTATGTTCCATACACTGTTCTAGCATTAGTATACATCAACGAATGAACAGGACAGAAATCCCTGCCCATCCTAACTGGGTCCTCGTAAGATCACTGGTAATAAATGAAGACTGACTTTACTTCTTCTCATTTCCCCCCAAATTATCCTTCTAGCAGCCCAGAGCCATGTGATAATAGCTGCACAAAACCAAAAACAAGCAAAATCTTTTCTGACTAAAGACAAATATTCTTAGGTTGAAAAACCAAGCCCAATGGTAATGAAGCCATTACTCCTCTCCCTCCCTTTTTATCCTCGCCCTGAGTATCCCTTCTGTAGGAATACCCTGCTATTCCAAAGGAAGAGATTGAAGCTCTATGCCAAATAATAATGAGCATTCATCAGTAACATTTTGCAAGTGAAGTTACAACTTAGATATTGCTGTGATATAACAAAATTAAAATTTTTTCATATATGGTTTGTATTAAGCTTTTATTTTATAACATAGTTTCTCCCTTTGATCTCTTAAATCTTCAAATACCATATTGGAACTCAAGCCAATGCATTGCCACTTGGAAACAGAAAAATTAATATTTGCTTTATTTTATCATAAGGTATATAAAAATAAATCAAGGAAAGAAAAGTTTATAATAACAGTATAGCTTCTATCTACTGTATTACTGTAATAACTTTGACTTTCACTTTTTTAATGTTCAACGTGGATTTTTAGTTATGAACCTACATTAATTTTGTTTTATTATAATTCTCTGTATATTGTCACTGTGTCTTAAATTTAATATGAATGTTTAAAATTAAAAAAAAATTTTATTATACTTTCAAGGGTTTAAAACGTCAGAAAATCAGTAGGTCTCAATCCATCTCTTTCTTGTGACTTTGTACTAGTTGGCCTAATGTTCACAAAAGCTTTCATTTATTTTTTCAACAAGTGTTTTTTAAATATTTTTTCTTTAAAGATTTTATTTATTTATTTGTCAGAGAGAGGGGGAGAGAGCACAAGCAGGCAGAGTGGCAGGCAAAGGCAGAGAGAGAAGCAAGCTCCCCACCAAGCAAGGAGCCTGATGCAGGACTCGATCCCAGAACCCTGGGATCATGACCCAAGCCAAAGGTAGCTGTCCGACCAACTGAACCTCCCAGGCATCCCATCAACAAAAGTTTTAAATTTCCTTATGTCCCGGCCATGATGCTCAGTTTTAAGAATAGAAAAACTGTTCAGGGGGCACCTGAGTGGCTCAGTGGGTTAAAGCCTCTGCCTTCAGCTCAGGTCATGATCCCAGGGTCCTGGGATCAAGCCCCACATCTGGCTCTCTGCTCAGCAGGGAGACTGCTTCCCTTCCTCTCTCTCTCTCTGCCTGCCTCTCTGCCTACTTGTGATCTCTGTCTATCAAATAAAGAAATAAAATCTAAAAAAAAAAACTGTACAGTATATGAATGCAAACCTTTTTATAAGTCACTTTTGGAGAGATTTCTGTTTTTTACTATGACAAGTAGAACTCTTCACAATGTTTTACAGTTGTATTTTTCCTATTTAGGTGACTTACGGTAGAATAAACATTTTTAACTTTTTTATATTTTATTTTAAAGAAAGATTGAGAGAGCACACACTCATGAGCTGGAGTGGGGGCAGGAGAGGGCTAAGGGAGAGGGAGAGAGAGAATCTTAAGCAGACTCCACACTCAGTGCAAAGCCTAACACAAGGCTTGATCTCACAACCTTGAGATCATGACCTGAGCCAAAATCAAGAGTTGGATACTTAACTGACTGAGCCACCCAGGTGTCCCAAACATTTTTAACTTTTTATTTTAAAGTAATTTGAGATTCACAGAAGAGATGTGAAGATATTTCCTAGGTACCTGTCACCCAGCTTTCTCTAATATTAACACCTTACATAACCAAGATATAATGGTCAAAATTAATAAATTAACATTGGTAATATGCTATCAATTTAGGTACAGACTTTACCAGGATTTAATCAGTTTTTCCACTAATGTCTTTTTTCTGTTCTCAGTTCCAGACCAAGATTCAACATTGCATTTAGTTGTCATATCTCCTTAATCTCCTCTGGTTTCAATAGTTACCTTAGTCTCTTCTTATCTTTCAAGACCTTGATATATTTGAGGAATTCTGGTCAGGTATTTTGTAGAATGGGTTCTTCTGATGTTTTCTCATGATTATATTGAGGTTATGAACTTTTAGGGAAATACCAGTGAGATGAAGTGGCCTTGCCAGACCACATCAGGAGGTACATCATAGTGATATAGGTCATAACTGGTGATGCTAACCTTGATCGTTTAGTTAAGGTGATGGCAACCAGCCTTCTCCACTGTGAAGTTAACTCTTTTCCCCCTTCATCAGTAATAAATACTTGGAAGGAGATACTGTGTGGTTATGCAAATTTCTCATTTCTTCTTAAAACTTTACCCCAATAATTATAGCTCATCAGTGAATCTTGTTTGCAGTAATTACTAAAGTGGTGTTCTATTTCTCTTGTTCCTTCTATATTTGTTAGTTGGAATTCTTTTTTTTTTAAAGAATTTTCCCTACTCTGAGGTGAACATTTTAAGTCTTTATCTCAGTGGAAGTAGCAATCTCATCACCATGGTAGCCCCTATAATATAGGTCAGGAATGTGTGTGGTAGAATGAATTTATATATTTAACTATATATATATATATAACAAATATTGTTATAAATAAAAAATTGTTATAATAAAAAATTATTAAATATTGTTTCATATATATATATAAAACAATATTTAACAATTGCTTAATACTATGTGCCAGTAACTGTTAGGCATTTGGGGTACAATAGGTGTAGTCTCTGCTCAAGACTTTATATTCTAGTCTAGCATAAGATGATACTTAGATTTCTGTATTAAAGACTGGTTTCCACTGAGCATATAACATATGACCCCACAAAAGCCTCCATAGGACCAAATAATACTTTATCTGACTGACTGATGTCCTTATTTTTCATATTCTCTTCATTGAGGACAAAACTGGACTTCCTCCCTTCAACCTTTGTGTCTCCCCCTCAACACTTCTAAATGAAAGTCTTCACTGCTTCACCTCCCCCACCTGAATCTCATACAAGTTTCTCTTGTTGGCTAACCATCACATGGAGCCATACAAGGAAAGGAATTCTGGGAAATCAGTTCCAGTTTAGCTAAACTGACAAAGTTCAAAGCTACTATAGATCATTTGACCATTGTACCTTCATTGAAAATTTCTCCTCCTTTGGCTTCCTGACAGCACTCCCTTCAGGTTTTCCTTTGGATTTCTTCCCTTCCATTTTTGTTGCTAGCCATCTTCTTCCCAAGCTTTAAATGTGTGGTCCGCTGTTTTTGCTTCAAACTCCACAAATTCTCACTTACTAGTTTTGTCCACTTTTATGGTTTCCACTACTGTTTGTATGCTAATGACGTCTAATTCCATTTCAACCCAGACCTCTCTTAGAAACTCCAGGAAAAATAATCATTTGTCTATCCTTAGGCATTTCATTTGTCTATTCTTTGGAGCTTCATTTCTAATATGTTCAAAATTGAATTATTACCATCCCTTCAAATCTGTTCTTCCTCTTCTAACCCCAATAAGGCCTGCCAAGCAATTTTCTTGGATTGGGGGATCCCCAATGACCCCCTCCCTGCTTTACTCAACTAGTTCTCTTAAAACACTGCTTCTTGGGACACCTGGGTGGCTCAGTCAGTTGGGCATCTGCCTTCATCTCTGGTCATGATCCCATGGTTCTGGGATCAAGCCCCAGGGATCCATTCCTGTGGAGGACCCTGCTTCTCTCTCTGCCTCTGCAGCTCACCCTGCTGTGCTCTCTCTCTGTATCTCTCAAATAAATAAAATCTTAAAGAAAAAAAAGCACTGCTTCTCATACCAATTTTGGCATTAAGATTCTTAGTGGCAAAAAAATTTATTTTAAGCTAGTCTAATCGTAGTAGTAGTAACATTTAGTGGATTTGTACCAGTGCCTGGTACATTATAGGCACTTTAAAATGCAAGAGCACCTGGGTGGCTCAGTTTGGTTAGGTGTCTGACTCTTGGTTTCAGCTTGGGTCCTGGTCTTGGGGTTGTGGGATCAAGCCCCTCCCCCCATCCAGCACTGTGCTCAGAGCAGAATCTGCCTGAGATTCCCCCTCTCCCTCTTCCCCTCCTCCTGCTCATGCATGCACATGCTCACTTGCTTTCTCTCTCTCAAATAAGTAAATAAATCTTTAAAATGCAAGGGAATTAACATAATTGGATTGATGAGTAATATCTCCATTTTACAGATGGGTGAATTATATAGACACTTCTGATTACAGGGGTAATAAATATCAAATTGCAAACATAATTTAAAAAAGTATCTTAATCAAGAGAAGCCTGGGTGGCTCAGTCGGTTAAGTATCTGCCTTCGACTCAGGTCATGATCCCAGGGTGCTGGGATGGAGTCTCTCATCAGGCTCTCTTCTCAGCAAGGAATCTGCTCCCCCACTTCTCCCTCTGCCTGCTGCTCTTGCGGCTTGTGCTATCTCTCTCTCTCTCTGGCAAATAAATAAATAAAATCTTTTAAAAAAAAGTGTCTTTATCAGGAAAGTCAAAGACTATACTGCAAAAACAAATTAATCCCCAAACCTTAGTGGCTTAACACAAGAAAGGTTTATTTCTCACTCACTGGGCAACTAACTCTTCAAAACAACTACTGTTGATTTTTATTACTTGCAATAGTTATGTTCTATAAAGAAACTCTGAATTAACAAATACTAAACCATTGCTCTTAGGGAAGATATGAGGTTAGGTTCCTACAAACCTCTGGTCACAGCATTTTCCTCAGTAGATGGATATATAACCTTGCTTTGTATATTGTGTTTTATATAAGGTGTTTCTGTTTGAGGACTCCTTATTTAATGTATGTTGTTGATTCATTAGCACTGGCTTCTTTTTGTCAGCAGCACTGCAACTCACGCCTGAATAAAGTTCATATTTTCTCTGTAAGTCACATCACAGGTTTCCTGTGCTTAGGAGCACTAGAAAGAACCTGAACATTAAGCGTGAGGGCCATTTTAAACAGCAAAATCACCAACAAAAAGAACAAAAATGCAAAACTTGTGGCTCTAAACAGATCATGAAAAGGACATGGATTTCTAGTATGAGAAGGCAGTGGAGTATTGCCTTGAGTAATCTCAGCTGGGAACACACACATCAGGGGACTCAAAGTTTTTACCACTCTGCCTACATCTGTGAGTGATTATGAAAAAACCCAGAAGTTTTGATTTAGGTTCACAAATTTTAATGAGTAGGCTAATTCACAAATACAGAACTCATAAATAATGAGAGTTGATTATACATGTTCTGTGATAATTTGGAGTTTAAGGCTAGTTGGTCTTGTGACACTGCCATCTCAGCCTGCAGTTTCTAGGAAGAGATTACCAGAGTAACATTCACTAACTCTTAAGTTCTTTGGTCATTTACTAGTCACTGGCCAAAACTAGTCACCTGCCCCTACCCAACTGAAAGACATCTGGAAAATGTGGGTGGGAACTTCTTGGATATCTGGTGAACAACATATAACTCAGTTACAAAAGGCAAATCAAAAAGGGAGAAAAATAATTGTAATTTTCAAAGGGAGGAATGTGTTTTTATCAGACAGAGTACCATAGGACAGGTTTGGGGCAGTGAGGATGTTTCAGATTTCCCAACTTCTCTGGTTCCTTCTGGGTACCTCCATTTCAGTTGCCAGATTACAAAGCATTCCAGTCATCCCCACCAATCTTATCCATTTCACTTTAGCAAGAAATGTTAATTTCCTATTCTGGACCTCTGTAATTTCAGTTTGTTTCCATTTTTCTCTCTTTCTGTTTGATCATTCATAGATTGGAACTCTTCTCACTCTTGTCACCAGAACACAGCTGACTGCGTTTGAACTGTGCAGTCTACCTACATACCATTGTTTGGTTTGTTTGTTTGGTTAGATAAATATAGTACTGTAAGTGTATTTTCTCTTCCTCATTATTTTGTTAATAATATTTTCTTTGCTCTAGCTTATTAGAATAATATGGTATATTATATATACAATATATAAAATATACATTAATTGATGGTTTATGTCATTGGTAAGGCTTCCAGTTAACAGTGGGCTATTAGTAGTTAAGTTTAGGGGTAGTTAAGATTTTTAACTGCACGGTGGGGTTGGGTGGTCAACCAAGGGCAGAAATTCAGATGGATTGCGGGATGGGCTGGAACCAGGAGATAGAAAGCTATTGGGAATCCAGGTCTTATTCTTTGATTCTCCTCTCTGCTTTCCAGACTGGATGTGGTAACTTTGATGGGTAAAGGGAAAATATCAGCTAAGGGGTACAATAGATCATTTCACTAATCCTGAATTTTTATTTGTCTTGGAAAATTGTAGCACTATCCTCAACTTTGGAGGCCTGCCCAAGTCATTCCATTCTGTGTGTGGGGGAGGGAGGGGTCTCAATTTCCTCATTTACAGAATGAGAAGTTTTTGCCACAGGATTCCCTCAGGTCCCTTCCAGTTCTAAAATTCTATGATCCTAAGTGAACCTCCTAGGGCAGAAGCTCATTAATAATAGATTTGAATGTGTGGGTTTGGGGGATAGAATAGAGGAGGGTTCTGAGGAAAGAGGGACAGAATAATTGTTTAAGTGGAGCCTCAGTGTTGAATTACTATTTAGAGTTGGTATCAGGTAAAAGCCTTCGGGCTTTTAAATGGAGGACAGAAAAGACTTCTCGTCTTGACCAGACCCAGTTATTCTGAATGGGATCTCTCTGATCTATGAGCAGTACTCTCTCTTTCTGTGTGTGTGAGCCTGTGTGAGTGTGTGCATTCCTGTATGTGTGAGCGTGTGAAGTAGCCCCCTTGCACACTGATGTAATCTGGCTTATATCTCTTTTCTCAGCTCAGAATTTTCTAGGGGCTTTCACCTAAGCCACAGGAAGAGAGCCAGAAGGCAAACCCAAACAGTTGAATGGCCCCTTGAGCAAGTCGTACATCCATAAAATGAGAGGTTTTGTCTACGTAACCTCTGAAGTCCTGCCCCATTCTGAGCATTTTGTGGTTCTTGCACTGAATTGAAAGCAGCTTTCCTTTTCCTAAATGTTATGTCCTTGGACCAAACCTTGGTCTTTATTCCTCTTCTCTGTTTATACCTGGCTGCCCGGTTTCTTTTTCTGGGTCCCCTTTCTTCCTTGACTCCTCCGAATCCTACTTGCTTTTTTTTTTTTTTTTTTTAAGTTTTTTTTTTTTTATTTGACAGACAGAGATCACAAGCAGGCAGAGAGGCAGGCAGAGAGAGAGGGGAGGAAGCAGGCTCTCTGCGGAGCAGAGAGCCCGATGCGGGGCTCGATCCCAAGACCCTGGGATCATGGCCTGATCCGAAGGCAGAGGCTTTAACCCACTGAGCCACCCAGGCGCCCCTCCTACTTGCTTTTTAACTCCTTTGGATCTTCTTTGTTTTCTTACATTTTTCTGCAGAATGCCACCCCCCTACAAGATTACACCCTTATCTGTATCCTGGCTCTTAACTGAGGCTGTCTCCTTAGGCTCCACCAAGGGCCCCCTGGGATCCCCTATAACTGGTCCCTTTCACAGAAGCACACCTTTTTCCAAAGCCAGAGGATCAGGTATTCAGAGGCTCAGGTGACAAACCTGTCAGGTTACAGATATTGTTTCCTGAAAGACCACACTATAGTGTCAGTGGCAACTCTGGCTGCCTGTGGTGCTCTGCCCTTACCTGGCTATCCCACGCAAAGTGAGAATAACCAGAACTCACCTCTTACCGGTGCTCACCTGGAAACATGGCTCTGAGCCTCTGGCCTCTGCTGTTGCCGCTATCCTGTGCAGGTGAGAGGAACAGCGAGCAGGGCTGGGGATGAGAGGGATGGTTGCTAAAAAGAGACTTAAGAATGCAGAGATTAACTGGTTTCTATAAAAGACAAAGGAAGGCGTACCTGGGAGGCTCGGTCAGTTAAGCATCTGCCTTCTGCTCAGGTCATGATCCCAGGGTCCTGGGATGGAGTCTGCATTGGCATTGGCAATTGCTAACTAAGCAAGGAAGCCTGCTTCCCCTTCTCCCCTTCCCCACTCCCCCTGCTTGTGCTATCCTGTTTTTTCTCTGTCAAATAAATACTAAAATCTTAAAAAAAAAAAAAAAAAAGATAAAGGAAGATGGGCAGAGACTGGAGCTAGGGAGAAAGCGAAGGTTAAGAAAGCAGGTCAAGGGGAACCGGGGTGGTTCAGTTGGTTAAGCAGCTGCCTTTGGCTCAGGTCATGATCTCAGGGTCCTGGGATTGAGCCCAGGCTCCCTGCTCAGTGGAGAGCCTGCTTCTCCCTCTTCCTCTGCCTGCCACTCTGCCTACTTGTATTCTCTATCTCTGTGTCAAATAAATAAAACCTTTAAAAAAAAAAAGAAGAAGAAGAAGAAGAAAAGGAAGCAGGTCAAGACTTCCTGTAGGCTGATTCAGTAAAGGGACTCAGCTCACCAAACCCTGAGCTTCATCTTCAGATCTAAGCTAGGGCTGGCTTCCAGGGCAAGGCTGAATTGGGTTCTAGGCTCTTCCCCTTGAGTGAGCTCCTGTTTCTCTCTTTACAGTGACTCTGGTCCCTACTGGGATTCAGTCCCTGGACCCTGGGCTCTCCCTCCTGAAGTCATTGCTCTCCACCATGGACCAGGCTCCCCCCGGGTCCCTCAGCCGCTCACAGTTCTCTGCACTCCTAGCCAACATTTCTTCTTCCTTTGAGCCTGGGAGAATGGGGGAGGGACCCGTGGGGGAGCCCCCACCTCTCCAGCCCCCTGCCCTCCGGCTCCACGATTTCCTAGTGACACTGAGAGGCAGCCCAGACTGGGAGCCAATGCTAGGGCTGCTAGGGGATGTGCTGGCACTGCTGGGACAGGAGCAGACCCCCCGGGACTTCCTGGGGCACCAGGCAGGTGTGCTGGGTGGACTCGCAGAGGCGCTGCTAGGAGCCTTAGTTCCTGTGGGACCCCCTACCCCTACCCGCCCCCCATGCACCCGTGATGGGCCCTCTGACTGTGTCCTCGTGGCTGACTGGTTGCCTTCTCTGCTGCTGCTGTTAGAAGGTACACGCTGGCAGACCCTGGTGCAGGTGCAGCCCAGCGTAGACCCCACCAATGCCACAGGCCTTGATGGGAGGGAGCAAGCCCCCCACTTTTTGCAGGGTCTGTTGGGTTTGCTCACCCCAGTGGGGGAACTAGGCTCTGAGGAGGCTCTTTGGGGAGGCCTGCTGCGCACAGTGGGGGCCCCCCTCTATGCTGCCTTCCAGGAGGGGCTGCTCCGTGTCACCGACTCCCTACAGGATGAGGTTTTTTCTATCCTGGGGCAACCAGAGCCTGATGCCAATGGGCAGTGCCAGGGAGGTGAGTGCTGCCAGGTCTGCTGGGCTGTGGCAGGGCAAAGAAGGGGTGAGACTGGGAGAGTCCTCTTCCTTATTGTTTCCCTCCTAGGCAACCTTCAGCAGCTGCTTTTATGGTAAGTAACTCTCTTGCCAGGAAAGGAGTTCTGACTGGGCCTGGGAAGTCATCAGTCTCCAGGGTGGAGGAGAGAACTGACAGGAGGGGTGTTGTTTAGTGGCTTTAGAGCGTGACTGACTAGGTTGGTGTCCCAACTCTACCTTTACCTAGCCATGTGACCTTGGGGAGATTACATTCTCATTCTATGCCTCAGTTTCCCTACTTATAAAATATAGATAGTATTAGCCCCCATAGAGTGAGATTGAATGGGTTAATACTGTACATATAAGCCACTTAGAACTGTGCCTCGCACACGTTTCATAAATTTTACCCGGTAGAGATGGGATATGGGAAGAAAGGACAAGACTGGATTCCTCCATCGCTTACTATTTCAGCACAACAATGCCAGAGCATGGTCAGATTTCCTCAATTGCTCGGCAGACTTCCTGAAATGAGGCCAACCAAGGGTTGGCCCTAAGCTACCTAAAAGCATATGAAGAAAGGAGAAAGAAAGGAACCAGGTGGACAGAAGGGACTCCAACTGGGGCTCCTCCTAGATGATTTCGTGCCTTGGCAGGACAGATCTCTCTCCCATTTCCACCTAAACCAGTAACATCTATGGTCCCTGGGACCTTTTGGAAAAGCCTATGCTTGCTGCCCCCCTTGCAGGGCTCTGGGCCAGGGTCAGAATGTTCAACTGGAGGAAATGTAAACTGACCAGATGCTGCCTGCTCCTCCCTCTACACTCAGGGGCATCCGGCACAACCTTTCCTGGGATGTCCAGGCGCTGGGGTTTCTGTCTGGATCACCACCCCCACCCCCTGCCCTCCTCCACTGCCTGAGCACGGGTGTGCCTCTGCCCAGGGCTTCCCAGCCCTCAGCCCACATCAGCCCTCGCCAACGGCGAGCCATCTCTGTGGAGGCCCTCTGCGAGAACCACTCGGGCCCAGCACCACCCTACAGCATTTCCAACTTCTCCATCCACTTGCTCTGCCAGCATGCCAAGCCGGCCACCCCGCGGCCCCCTCCCAGCCCCGCTGCCATCTGCCAGACAGCTGTGTGGTATGCAGTCTCGTGGGCACCAGGTGCCCAAGCTTGGCTCCAGGCTTGCCATGACCAGCTTCCCGATCAGTTCCTGGAGGCAATATGTAGCAACCTCTCCTTTTCAGCCCTGTCTGGCCCCAACCGCCGCCTGGTGAAGCAGCTATGTGCTGGCCTGCTCCCACCCCCCACCAGCTGTCCTGAAGGCCTGCCCCCTGTACCCCTCACCCCAGAGATCTTCTGGGGCTGCTTCTTGGAGAACGAGACTCTGTGGGCTGAGCGGCTGTGTGGAGAGGCAGGTCTGCAGGCTGTCCCCCCCAGCAATCAGGCCTGGGTTCAGCATGTGTGCCAGGGCCCCACCCCAGATGTCACTGCCTTCCCACCCTGCCACGTTGGACCTTGTGGGGAGCGCTGCCCAGATGGGGGAAGCTTCCTGATGATGGTCTGTGTCAACGACACCATGTATGAAGCCCTGGCACCCTTCTGGCCTTGGCTCGCAGGCCAGTGCAGGATAAGTCGTGGGGGTAATGACACTTGCTTCCTAGAGGGGCTCCTGGGCCCTCTTCTACCCTCCCTGCCGCCACTGGGACCATCCCCATTGTGCCTGGCCCCAGCTCCCTTCCTGCTTGGCATGCTATCCCAGTTGCCACGCTGTCAGTCCTCTGTACCAGCCCTTGCCCATTCCACACGCCTACACTATCTCCTGCGCCTGCTGACCTTTCTCCTGGGTCCAGGGGCTGGGGGCACTGAGGCCCAGGGAATGCTGGGGCAGGCCCTGATGCTCTCCAGTCTCCCAGACAACTGTTCCTTCTGGGATGCCTTCCGCCCAGAGGGCCGGCGCAGCGTGCTGCGGACGGTCGGGAAGTACCTGGAAGAGGAGGAACTGCCAACCCCGCTGGGCTTCGAACCCACTGAAAGCGCCAGCTCTGTTACAAACAAGATGGAGCTGCTGGCTTGCTTCAGTGTGAGTGATCTGCCAAGGTGAAAGCCCTGGGAACAGAGGGAAGGACCTCCAAATGATTTCTCTAATGCTGAGAGGATAATAGTATAGTATACTCTAGTGGTTTAAGCACATAGCTCTGGAGTCAGACAGGCTTGGGTTCACATCTTAGTTCTATGATCGACCTTGGACAAGTTACTTAACCTCTCTGGGCAATACTTTTTTTTTTTTTAAATCTATAAATGAGGGTTAATACTCATGCCAATTTTTTGGTAGGGTGGCTGTAAGGATTACATAAGATAAGACATGTTGTGGGTTATGTATATAGCAAGATACAGAAACATGCGATGAATGTTATTTCATTATTCTGACTCTTTGACTCTCGCCCTTTCTGCTCCAGAAGGGAAAGGGATCAAGTTGGAGGGCCCTAATTCTGTCCCTAGAGAGTGAGACTGGCAAAATAGAGGAAGATTAGGCAGAAATGAGAAAAATTCAGGGCAACTACAAATCGGAAGACTTGGGTTCTGGGGTCAACTATGTTACAAATTAGGGTGGTGTTAGGCAAATAATTTAATTTAGGTTTTCTGGGCTTCTGTTTCTTCTCTGTAGAGTGAGGGGACTAGAATACATAAATACCATAAGTCATTCATTGGTTCCCTGTTTTATGAAAGGCACTTTGCTAGGTTCTGCAGGGTATGTAAAAATTCCTTACTCCACGCTGGGGTCCACCTTTCTCAAGCCGTGCATCCAGTGAAATGATTTTAGACAGATTCATAGCAATTTGGTTCCGATCTCCAAGTATTTATTTATTTATTGAGCCAGCAATGAGCCTGGCATGGAAAGGGATACAGGAGAAGTTAGAGACATTGTCCCTGGCCTAAAAGAATTTAATATCTGAGGAGACACACATCCTAGCTTCAGACAAAGAACAAGCATCCTAGGAAGAGGAGTTGGAGTGACTGGGGAAGCTTCAGGAGGGACAGAGGAAATATCTCTTGGCATCCTATCTGTCTCCCCACCAGCCTGTTCTATGGGATCTGCTCCAGAGGGAGAAGAGTGTTTGGGCCTTGCAGATTCTAGTGCAGGTAACTGTTGGAGAGGCACATGGGTGGGCTGGGTCACAACCCCATGAGGCTGTGTCTACCATAACCTCCCACTCCTAGGCATACCTGCACATGCCGCCGGAAAATCTCCAGCAGCTGGTGCTTTCAGCAGAGAGGGAGGCTGCTCAGGGCTTCCTGACACTCATGCACCGTTCCTGGGCCCAGCTGCAGGTGGGTATTGAGAGAGGGGGAACCAGGGTGGAGGGAGAAATCTAGGAATCAAGGGCACTTAGGACCCGGTGTGCAGCGGGCTTGCCCAGTGGAAGGAGGATCTTGAGAGGAGATCGCAAGGATACTGAGCATTTCCAGAGCCAGCATCCATTCCTGTGCCCCCCACAGGTACCACCATCGGAGGAGCAGGCCCTGGGTCGCCTGACAGCCTTGCTACTCCAGCGGTACCCACGACTCACCTCCCAACTCTTCATTGACCTGTCACCACTCATTCCCTTCTTGGCTGTCTCTGACCTGATGCGCTTCCCACCATCCTTGTTGGCCAACGACAGTGTGTGAGGACCCCGCACCACCCCTCCTGATCCTGCTGGGGTCAAGCTGACCCCACCGGCCTAGGGCAACCCCTTTCTGAGATCCTCTCTGTTAAAATTAGGGAGAGTCTCCTTCTTGCCTATGATTGTAGGGCTGCAGAGAACTAGGGGACAACTGTTTGGAACAGGGCCAAGGGTTGAGAGCCATTTCTCTCCCCAGCCTGGCTGCCATCCGGGATTATAGCCCAGGAATGAAGCCTGAACAGAAGGAGGCTCTTGCAAAACGCCTGCTGGCCCCTGAGCTTTTCGGGGAAGTGCCTGCCTGGTCCCAAGAACTTCTGTGGGCCGTGCTGCCCCTGCTCCCCCACCTCCCTCTGGAAAACTTTCTGCAGCTCAGCCCTCACCAGGTAGGACATGACCCTCTTAACTTGACCAGCCCATCTTGTGCTAGGTGGGACAGGAGTCCTGGTCGGCTCCTCCCCACAAGAGTCCCACATGACCCCAATACAAGCTGCACCTCCTCATCTCAGATCCAGGCCCTGGAGGATAGCTGGCCAGCAGCAGGTCTTGGGCCAGGGCACGCTCGACATGTGCTACGCAGCCTGGTGAACCAAAGCGTCCAGGATGGAGAGGAGCAGGTGCGCAGGTGAGTGGTTGTAGGGTCGGTGATCAAGGTCACATTGGGAGAGCGGCGAGGATGGCTGCTGGATAGGTTGGGGTCCTAGGAAGGCAGGGGCAAGAAAGTAGGCAAGGGACACAGGCAGTATTGGATTCCAGGACAGAGTCCTATCTATGGCACCCATATTTCCTAGTTTAGTGGTCAGAATGCCCACTCGCTGTACCCACGTGGTCCCCACCTTAGTGCCAGCTTCCGTGACCACATGAAGGCCAGCTTCGTGCCCTTCTCAGGCTGGGGTCCCTCGCCTGTTTCCTGAGCCCTGAGGAGCTGCAGAGCCTGGTACCCTTGAGTGATCCAATGGGGCCGGTGGAACGGGGGCTGCTGGAATGTGCGGCCAACGGGACTCTCAGCCCACAAGGACGGGTGAGCCCCTTGGCACAGGCCTACAAGACCCCAGGCTCTTCTTGAGTCAGTGTGGAGGGCTCGCCCAGTCATCTCAACCACACGTGAGCACAATAGTGCCAGCCCTCCTGGACCTCTGCCACCTCTGTTCCTTTATCCATGGTCATTCTTATCTGTTTACCACCTCTTCCAGAACTATGCCATTTGGTTTATGAGACCCCACACATACCCTCTGAGATCTTCAACCCAATCTGTTCCTATCCCAGCCCTGGTTCTAAGTCCCAGACCAGGCCCTAGGAAATCCAAATCCGGGATCAGACAGGAAGTTTAAAGTTCACTTATCTTTTCTCTCCAGTCCCAAAACTTCTTTGGTTACAGGTGGCATATGAGCTTCTGGGAGTGTTGCGCTCTTCCGGAGGGGCTGTGCTGAGCCCTGGGGAGCTGCGAGTCTGGGCCCCTCTCTTCCCTCAGCTGGGCCTCCGCTTCCTGCAGGAGCTGTCAGAGCCCCAGCTAAGAGCCATGCTTCCTGCCCTGCAGGGAACCAGTGTCACACCCGCCCAGGTGGGCCTGTCTTGCTCTCTGGTGTCTACCCTCCAGCCCTGGGAACACCAGTCAAGAGAATTACGGTCAGGGATACCATTAGTTCCTCTAGAGCCTCCTCCTTTTTCTCTGTCCCAAGGAGGGACCCCTCATACCCCCTTCTTCAGATCAAGAAGATCCATGGCCAGGCTAGTCAGTAGGAGTGGTAGAGAGGGAGCTACAAGTTTTAGAGAGTAGGCCCTCGGGACTTGTTTCAAACCTGGCCGCCAGGACCTGAAAAGCTGCTGTTTCCTGTCTACTCCCACCTTAGGCTGTTTTACTGCTCGGTCGGCTCCTCCCCAGACATGATGTGAGTAGCAGCCCCTTCTCAACATCCTCCAGAGGTCCTTGTCTCCCTTTCCCTGCCTCCTGCATCTGCCCCTTTCTTCCCTCCATGCTTCCTCACCTGCCACTTACTGTTCTGGGTTTGCTGCTCTTCTTCAGGACTCTTGTCTCTCTTGCTCCCCAGCTGTCCCTGGAGGAACTCTGCTCCTTGCACCCTCTGCTGCCAGGTCTCAGCTCCCAGACACTCCAGGCCATCCCTAGGCGAGTTCTGATTGGGGCCTGCTCCTGCCTAGCCCCCGAACTATCACGCCTCTCAGCCTGCCAGACCGCAGCATTGTTGCAGACATTTCGGGTATGAGAGTGGCAGGGAGGATGAGGCCCTTAAGGATGTGGGCTCTGGGGAAGGAGCAGGGAATCTTCCCTTTGGCCAGGGAAGGTCTCCCACACTTCCCCACTTTCTTACACACACACACACACACACACACACACACACACACACTGCCAATTCTCACGCAGGGGAAAGATGGAGTTAAAAACATAGGTACGACAGGTGCCGGTGCAGCTGTGTGTATCCCTGGTCAGGTACGTGTGGCATCTCCCAACTAAACTCTTCTCCCCATCCAAGGGCGGTTTCATACGGCTGGTGCTGCTTCACACACTCCCCCCAAGAGTCCAGGCTGGCTCTGTGCCCCCCCCCCCAAGACATTAGTTGCCCTCCCCAGTTCCAGAGAACAGGAAAGCATGATCCACACTGGCCTAGAATGTCAAGGCCAACCACCCTGCTTTCAGATAAAGAGACCAAAGCTCAGAGAGGACTTTAGTCCACCAGGTGCCCAAATAGCAGCAAGACTTGCCCGCAGCCGCCTTGAGGGCCCTCAGGCGTGCACCGCTCTAGTGGCACAGATCATCCAGTCTTATCCTAGCTGTGGTCCTTTCCTGCCCCCATGGCTCCCTTTACCTACTGCTGCACTGCGACACTCACATGGCCACTGGCAGCCTATCCCCACCACCTGGCCAGACTGCCTGCTTCCCCTACTCCCGCTGAAGCTGCTGCAGCTGGACACCACGGCTCTTCTGGCTAACCGGAGGCGCTACCGCCAGCTGCCCTGGTCTGAGCAGCAGGTAATTCTCTCCACTTAGCCTAGGACTACCCACTGTGTCCCACCTCTTTTACCCAGCAGCCCTACATTGGGCACTTTAGCCTGAGCATCCTTTATATTTTATAATATGACTTGCTTGGCTCATTTCTTCTCCCTCCTCCCTAATCCTCCATTTCTCTGTCTCTGTCTCTGTCTCTCTGTCGGAGAGGAATGTGCATTTGGGAGAGCAGGAGGCTAATGGGATCTACACGGTGGGGAGGCAAGACTGGGTCCAAAGCATCTTAAGTTCTTAGGCAACTATCTCTGCTGGGGTGCTGCTCCTCTTTTTTCTCTTGTAGGCACAGTTTCTCTGGAAGAAGATGCAGGTGCCCACCAACCTGACACTCAGGAATCTGCAGTGAGTAACCTGTGTTGCGCAGTGAGTTTAATTCAACTAACAATTTTTGAGCACTTACCATGTGCCAGATACCATGTGATGTGTTGGGAGATGTAGGGATGAATGACACATGGTGCCAGCCTGTGGTCTCCCTCTTGGCTCTTTCTCCCTTTACCCTCCTGCCCTCCCACAGGACCACAACTACCCTGATGAGTCTATCTGAATCTACCCAGATTCAGAAAACCTGGGTTCATGTCCCAGCCCTGACATGTATTTGCAATCTTGGGCAAGTCATTTAACCTCTCTAAGCTTCAGTTTTTTCCTTCTATAGAATGAGAATTAAAATGGTACCTACCTCATAGGATGTGGTTATAAAGATTAAATGAGATAAGGCATGTAAGGGACTTAATAGAGTGGCTGGCCCTATGCAAGCTCCCAATAGACATTTGCTGTTGTTAGTTTGATCCGGTTAGTTAATCAGAACCACTGGCCAAGGAGAATAAACAGGAATAAGTAAGTAGAAGAATCATGGTCTTCAGAATCTAAAGATCTAGCTCTAGGCTCAGTTTAGCATGTTTGTAGGAGAATAATGTGGGGAACTTCGCTTGACCTCTGTGAATGTTTATTTTCCTCTCTGATAAACAGTGATGATGTGGGGAGCCAATGAGAACATCCGTGGAAAATCATATCTCAAACTATAAGTTACTGTAAATGAGCATCTGTACTTGTGTTGATACAATGAGCAGACAGACCATGGCATGTGATGAATGAGCATCTGTCCATTCACACACCTACAGGGCTCTGGGCACCCTGGCGGGGGGCATGTCGTGTGAGTTTCTGCAGCAGATCAACTCGATGGCAGACTTCCTTGAAGTTGTGCACATGATCTATCAGCTGCCCACTGGGGTTCGAGGGAGCCTGGTGAGAGGGGGTGCTTAGGCATTAGTTGGAGCAGGGAGGCAAGGACCCTGGATACAGAATCCGGTTCCCAAACTTAAGTCTGTCCTGACATGTTTCCCTACCCTGTCCTACAGAGGGCTTGTATCTGGGCAGAGCTACAGCGGAGGATGACCATGCCAGAGCCAGAGTTGGCAACCCTGGGGCCAGAACTGAGTGGGCTAGATGCAAAGCTACTCCTGGATTTACCGTAAGTGCTCTGACTAGAGAAACTGGCTCCTTAGAAGTCTCAACTTGGGGTAGAAGATCTGCCCTTAGGAAGTGCCCTTAGGTGGTGTTTTTTTGTTTGTTTGTTTGTTTGTTTTTCTTTTTTTTCCTGATGGTTCCCTGATACCAGTTATAGCCCAAAGTGGAGGATTCTATTCAAAGTTGCTCTATGTCTTGACTGGTTCCCAGAACATGGTCCCAACATGGGACAGCTGAGGGTGGGTAACACGATGCTGTGGCCTTCCAAGCAGTCATAATATAATAGGCTACATTAATAGAGATAGACTATCTAAGCTGAGGGGGGCAATGGTCCAATTCTGCCCTAGAGGATTATAGTCTGTTTAAGCAACCATGTTGTCAGTGTGCCAGTGGAGTACAGAAAGAAAACATGTATGAAACATGCATGATAAATGCCTTCAAATACCCCAAAGGCTATCAAATAGAAAATAGATGGGCATGTTTCTGAAGGGCCATATTGGGCATTGCAAGGACAAAGGAATAAAAATCAGAGTCTTGCAAAATATAAGGAAAATTGATGTAGTGAATTCCCAACATCACAATTCAAGAGGTGTTCAAGCCTAGGCTGGATGGTCCCATGGCAGGAATGTTGTACAGCACATTCAAGTATGGGTAAGGGTCGTGGGGAGAGAAAACTCATGAACCTGAGTCCTCCTAACACAGACTCTGGGAGTTTATGAGTATCTCTCATAGGCCTCTTTTTCCATTTTACCCCCATCTCTACCCCACTGCCATCTAAACTGTAAGTCAGGGTAGAAAAAGGCTGGTGTTAGCCTTCCTAGGGATGAGGTGGTGGTCAAAGTGGTTGACTCCATCCTTACATTTTTATAGGTCTTTCCACAGATTTTGGCCCTTGTGCTACACAGCCTAGTTCCAGATTTGGCAGCCCTAGAGTATACAATATCACTCCCAATTTGGGGGCAAGAGGGCTTAAAAATAAAGCCATTCAAATCTTTTTAATTTAGATAATTTTAGAATTCCAAGGACCTAGATAAGGTGAAAGATCCTAGACCATGAGCTGGAAGACCTGAGTCCCTCATCTGTGAAAGAGTAAGAAAAATACCTTTCTTACCTCAAAATCTTGTCATAAGGATCAAATGAGAGAACACCCAAAAGAACTTGGTAAACTGTGTAGCATGATACAAATGAGAGAGGACCCCCTCCCAACAGGTAGAGGAAGGGTGATGCTGTAGAAGAGAGGAACTGGGAGTAAGATCCCACCACCTCTGGGAACCCGTCTCCTAATCTATCAATGGGGTTGATAACTAAAGATAGTTGATATTTGGTGTTTTGGGTTCCATTAGATGGTAGGATCATTGGTCATTTCTTTTCGGGAATACTAGAAGTATGTCATTCCTTTTGTTCCCTCCCTTTAAACACTATGATGGGAATTGCATCTGGGGCAATTTAATATCAGATCCTGTCAGGGACATAAGGTTTATTCTGATGTTACCTCTTTTGTCTGGGCAATGTGGTGTTCTGTGGTCTCTTTTCAACAGGGCTCATTTCTGAGGGCCCCTGTTGTCAAATTGTTATAGGGTCCGGTTGATGGAGAGACTGTCCAATGAATCTATTATGTTGGTGGTGGAGCTGGTACGAGGAGCTCCAGAGCAGCTGCTGGCACTGACCCCACTCCACCGTATAGCCCTGGCAGAGAGGGCCCTACAAAACTTGGTAAGAGTCCAACCTACCAGACTCAGAGTTGCTGGCTGGATCATTTTTACCTCTCAGACAATGCTCTCTGTCTTCTAGGCCCAGCCCCACACTTTTGATGCCAAACAGGTTCTTGTCCACAAGGCCCTAGCCCCTAGATCTACCTCCAGGTTCTATTCCTTGAGAACCTGCTTCCTATTTCCTATCCACATTCACTGGAGTCCCAGAAATCCTTTGGATTCCATCGCTTAGCCTTTCTGCCTCCACCTATCTGGGCTCCTGATTTAAGAAAGTAAACAATGGCAGTGAACATTATAGGGTTTTGAGTTGGGAGCTTGGAGGGAGAGAAGAATCAAAGATTTTGGTGTCTTGATCAAAGAGTCTGGTCGTCTGAGTCAGAGATGCATTGTCCCAAGGCCTGATGCCCCTCTCTAGGCTCCAAAGGAGACAACAGTCTCAAGGGAAGTGCTGGAGACATTGGGCCCCTTGGTTGGATTCCTGGGGATAGAGAGTACACGACGGATCCCCCTACCGATCCTCCTGGCCCATCTCAATCAGCTGCAGGGCTTCTGCCTAGGAGAGCCATTTGCCACAGAGCTGGGATGGCTCCTGTCGCAGGAGCCTGTTCTTGGGTATGAACCTTCGGAAACTTCCAATTCTAACTCATCCTACACCCACCCTCTTAACCACCATCATCAGTGGCAGCTCATTTAATACACTCAAGGGTCCTTGGAGCCCTGAGTCCCCAATCCTAGCATGTCCTCTTTCCCCCTTCCTTTCCATCACAGTTCTCTCAGCATCCCAGCCCCTGATCTTCTTCCTGTCCCCCAGGAAGCCAGAGTTGTGGAGCCAGGGTGAAGTAGAACAAGCTGGACGCCTAGTACTCACTCTGTCTACCGAAGCTATTTCCTTGATCCCCAGGGTGAGGTGAAGGAACAAGGGAGGGAGTAAGGGCAGAGAGGGGACTGGTGAGCTAGTTCTGGGGAGCTAAGGCCAAGGAGGTGTGGGGCAAGGGTTGTAAAGCCTGAATCTGGGGAAATTGCTAAAAAGAGAAAAGACTTTAGAATTAGAGCTGCAGCAGCTGGCCCTGACCTTCCTAGATCTCTGCACTCTCCATATCACTTCTCACACAGGAAGCCTTGGGACCAGAGACCCTGGAGCGGCTCCTAGAGAAGCAGCGGAGCTGGGAGCAGAGCAGAGTTGGACAGCTATGTGGCGGTCCACAGCTTGCGCCCAAGAAAGCCGCCTTGGTAGCTGGGATTGTACGGCCTACTGCAGAAGATCTCCCAGGTGAAACTACCCAAATATTCTTAAGTCTATTAGAGTGTATAGAAAAGAATATTCAGCAATGGAATCAGAATTTTAGGCTTTAGGTATGATGTGCCCTTTGGGAAGATTTACACACTTTCTGTTCTCTGGGCTTGGTTTTCTAATCTATAAACCAAAGTGGTTAGCGGGATGATCTTCAAGGTCTTTTCTAGTTCTAGGGTTCTATAGCCCTAGAAATTTAGAACCCATTGCACTTTGAGCCCAGGATTTCCCTTTTCCTATTGTCTTATCCCTGTTAACAGTGACCCAGCTTGTAGGCTCGGCTCTGTGCTAGAGTATGGAGCTGACTGCTGGGAAGATGCTTAGGATGTAGGCAGGGGACCCTCTGGGACCTGAGACCTGGGTTCTGATCTAGACCTGCCATTAAATCCCTAGGCAACCTCTTTCAGTCTTCCATTTATATAATGTGGAGCTTGTCCTCTCTAATCACTTACTTCTTCTAATGTCCTTTGAGTCCTGTAATTCTCACACTATAGTAATCCTTTGGCCCATAGTGTCCACATTGCCCTTTCCAAAGGTTGGAGGGGTCATTCCATCTGTAGATATCTCTCGGGGCGTAGTTTAGTTCCACACTGACTCCCTGTGCCTGCCTTACCTCTTCAGAACCTGTGCCAAATTGTGCAGATGTACGGGGGACATTCCCAGCAGCCTGGTCAGCAACCCAGATTGCGGAGATGGAGCTCTCAGACTTTGAGGACTGCCTGGCATTATTTGCGGGAGACCCAGGTCTTGGGCCTGAAGAACTACGGGCAGCGATGGGCAAGGCAAAACAGGTTAGGGATGGAGAGGCCAACATGAGGAAGCTGGTTGGGTGCAGTGTGGAACACAAGGAAATGGATAGCCGGGTAAGAAGTGGGAGAAACAGAAGATTAAAGAATTAGAGAGTTTGGATCCTGAGTAGGGAGTCAGAGGAAAGGAAGCTAGTTCAATGGGTAGAGGGAAGAAAGCAGTGGTTACCAAACTTTACTGTGTATCAAAATTATCCAGGGAGTAGGTTTTTAAAATGCTGATGCAAGGGTCCCATGCCGCTCACTGAAGAATCATCTTAATGCTATAGGGATCTACATTTTAACAGGCATTCCCAGTGAATCTGGTGCACATAAACGTTTAGAAATCATGGACTAAGAGTGTGCTATTCTTCCCTACTGAGACTCTAGCATCTTTCAGTAATGGCCTAGTCAGAGGAACCTTAAACCATCCTCATTTTACAGCTGAGGAAGCTAAAGACCTAGAGATGCAAGTGACAGCTAAGGTCAGAGGCATGACTAAGACCCAGCATTCTGACTCCTAGAGCAATGCTTTTCCATTCACATTGTTCTTCTCTTTCTCCTAGTTGTGGGGTCCTCCCCGGGGATTCCGTCCTGAGCAGATCCTGCAGCTGGGTCGGCTCTTAATAGGTCTAGGAGAGCGGGAACTACAGGAGCTGACCCTAGCGGACTGGGGAGTGCTGAGCACCCTGGGACAGATAGATGGCTGGAGCTCTGTCCAGGTAACACCTTCCCTTTTTCTACTACCTTCCAAACATCCATTCCACAGGTCCAGGCTTCTAGGTCACCTAACGCCCAAGGAATGTTTTCCTGTCACCCTCCCTGGCCATTCTTTCTATTTTTAAATACCCCATATTTGCGGCACTAGAAACTCTGTGATTTATTCACTTCGAGCCCCTGCACAGGTAAAACTCCCTCCTGCCTATTTTCCCTGGCCTAGTTTTGGATCCTCAACCTTCCCCATGCCTAGTGGAACTTCTGGTCTTAAGAATAGAAGTATATAGTCCAGTAGCACTTGTCACTTCCCTAATCACTTCCTCTTCCAAGAATTCCCCATGATTTCTCTCCTTATTCTCTGCCCTCCATCCCCATATCAGCTCCGGGTTGTGGTCTCCAGTTTCTTGCGGCAGAGTGGCCGGCACGTGAGCCACCTGGACTTCCTTCACCTGACTGCCCTGGGTTATACGCTCTGCGGACTTCGGCCAGAGGAGCTACAGCATATCAGCAGTTGGGAATTTAGGTCACCTGTGGAGGGGGGTTGTGGGTGGTGGTGCTGAGGTAAAGGTGGACTCACTGGGGTTGGAAGGCTCATGAAGGAGTGGCCCCAGGGAGGAAGGGACCTCACTTGAAGCAGTCTCTACTCCCATCTCACAACCATGCGCCCTATCACCGTGGCTGAATCTTCCTCCCTCCCACCCCACTCTTCCACAGCCAAGCAGCTCTCTTCCTGGGCAATCTGCATCTCCGGTGTTCTGAGCAGCAGCTGGAAGTTCTGGCCCAGCTCCTTGTGCTGCCTGGTGGTTTTGGTCCCATCAGTAACTGGGGGCCTGAGATCTTCACTGAAATCGGCACCATAGCAGGTAGGGAGGCCGGACCACTGCTGGTTCTGGTTGTCATGGGTTGGTTTCTGTACCATGGCTGGACTGGGTGGAGTACTGCTCTGGAATTCTTCAAGGTGGGAGTCTGAGAAGATATTTAGGTAAGAGGTTGAAGATGTGTTGGGGAAGGTGTATGGTACTTTGGGAGAGGTTGGAGAAGGTCTGTAGGTTTGAAGAGAAGGGGGGAGGGAGGTATACAACAGTGTTTGAATGTCCATCCCACTTGCTTTAACAGCAGGGATCCCAGACCTGGCTCTTTCAGCACTGCTGCAGGAACAGATCCAGGGCCTTACCCCTCTTGCTATTTCTGTCATCCCTGCTCCTAAATTTGCTGTAAGTATTGATGGGCTGGCGTTTGGGGTGACCATGAAGAGCCAGGGCCCAACAGGGGCTACAGTGGATGCACTGATTCCTGTCCCCACCCCCAGGTGGTGTTCAGCCCCACCCAGCTATCTAGTCTCACAAGTGTTCAGGCTGTGGCTGTCACTCCTGAACAAATGGCCTTTCTGAGTCCTGAGCAGCGACGAGCTGTGGCATGGGCCCAGCACGAGGGGAAGGAGAATCCAGAACAGCAGGGTGAGTTCCCAAATGCACAGCCTGACCTCCAACTCCTGACCCAGAATCTGACCCTGGACTTAGTTCTCTCTGGCTCGTAAGACTCACTCAGGGAGATCCCTGGAATAAAGGGATCTAGGCAGATAGCTGCCATCTATTAGTGGTTCCTGGGGAACAGAGGTATAATATTCCTCCCATTCTCTGTCTCATTATAGGTCGAAGCACAGCCCGGGGCCTTCAAGACTGGTCACAACCCTCCTGGGCCATGGCGTTGACCATCTGCTTCCTTGGCAACCTGCTACAAACCTGTCTCTACAGTTAAAGAGAGAGATTGTTGGGAAAGAAACTTTAATAAAGTGCAAATGGAAATGCATTCTAATTATCTTCAGGAAGCCGATGAGGAATATGGGTAAAATGCTAATGCCTTCCACCCACCTGAGAATCAGTGTTCCTGGCATGCCATATCTGGAGACTTCTTTCCATCATAAATAACCCCACTGCTTCTTTTCCTTTCCTGGAGGCTAGTCCCTCTTTACCCCACCCATGAGAAATAACACAGACAGCTAGAGCACAGCAAGGAGTCTTTACTAGGACAGAAGGGAGTTGGGGGCATCCAAGGCAAGTAGAATGGGCCACATTAGAACAAGCAGAAGTCTTGGGGATCTTGAGTCATCTTCTGGGGAGGGGGATTTAATGCTTATTGTGGACAAGAGGAGGAGGGATGCGGATATCCTGGCCTCTCTCCAGACGCCGTTCACAATCAATCAAATAGTTCACGCCATCGATGACCAGCTGCACCAGCTCCACCTGAAGGACACTAACCCTTGATCTCTGCTTCCCATAACTTGAGTTTCCTTCTTCAGCACTGATTTGCCTGCTCTAGGAACTCCTTTCCAGTTGCCTCCCCACTCAACCTGAATTTCATTTCAGATTCCTAGGGCCCATTCACCACCATATTTCAACCCCCACAGACCTATACCTCTCCTCACCCTAATCCCTAAGGATCTCACCTCTGACTTGCCCAGTCGGTCCAAATTAGAGATGTCAAAGACGCTGCCTGTGGCAGCTGTGTCCACTCCTCCAGTACCACGTTTCTGGAGCCTTAAGTTCTCCAGGATCTTTGGGAAGCGGCTATCCTAGAGGGGAAGATATAGGGGTTGGGGGCAGGGTCAATAGGGGCAGAGACTGGTTATGACTGGAACGAGCTCAGAGCCCTTTCCCCTGACATTTCTAGCCACAATATGTCTGGCACCTTTCCAAAATGCTCACCCCCTCCCAACCACACACAGCCACTGTCCTCACTCATGCTCCACTCTAACCCCACAATTCCTTTACTTTGCTTAGCAGAGGCAGTTTGATGTGCACTCCTGCCCGAAGTCCAGTGCCCAGGTTAGACGGACAGGTCAAGATGTATCCCAAACGCTCATTCCACATGAACTCCCAGCCACGTTCCTGGATCAGCCGCTCCACCTGAGTCCATAAAGGCTCTGTTAGTGAAAAGTCAGGGATATGTGAACCCTCCCTTAGCCAGACCTACAGGAATTCTATAAGTATATCTAGAACCAGAAACTTGGGCTGTGAGAGAATGACACTGTGGGGTGTGTGTGTGTTTGTGTGTAAATGGTTTGTCATTATCATGCATACAAGGTAATTTTGATGTTGCAAGCCCATAATGGTGTGATTACAGCAAAATATCTTACATGTGAAAGAGGAGAAACTTGGGAGAATGATGCATTTGGGATGATCTAGGGAAATGAGTGGGGGTGGTAGACTGAACTGAGAAAGGGATGATTATTCAATGAGCTCAGCATACATGGATTATCTTTGCTTTGCTAATGAGCCTAGAGTTTGGAAGGGTTCTTTCACACATAAAATGAGGGTGTAGGCTTTGCAACAGGAAGAGGCAAGAAAGCCTTCTGTTAGCTGTGGAAAAAGCACATGTGAGAAGGCAGAGAGAAAGGTGCAAACAGTCCAGAAGAGCCGGACTCATAGTTAAGGGTGTGCGTGAGGGGGTTTGGAGGGAAGTAAGAGAAGGGTATTTTGTTTCACTTGAGCATCCTAATCATGGAGATGGCCATTAGAGTTCAAGACACAGGGGATCTGCCAGAGTACTGGACATGAAAACTACCTGAGTAAAGGGGACTCTATTCATAGTTCAAAAACAAAACAAAACAAAACAAAACTATGGTATAGGGGGCATATTTAACAGGCTGGCCAAGGGGAAACCCTTCCATCTAAAAAAATAATAATAGGAGCTAACATTTACTGAACATTTATTATGGGCCAAGCATTTCACATGCATTATCTCACTTAATCACCACAATAACATAAAAATGTAGGAAGCCTTATTATCCCAATTTTACAGATGAGACACCTGAGGCATATCATTTGAAAAGTACTTCCCTACCCACTGAAAGAATATGTTATCTGTTATTTGCCAAAAATAATAAAAACTTCCCAGCTAGAATCTAAAAGAAGAGGAGCTGTCTTTACAAGTTCAAAATAGAATTGAATATAGGAAAACATACAATAAGAACTGGGTTTATAGGGATTTCTAATCTAGAATAGAATATGGAGACCTAATCCATATAAGACTAAGGAATTCAGTAGAGCCACACATTCTGGAACTTATGCCATTCCATCTTCCATTTTCCCCAGTCTTCCTCCTGCTCTCAGCTTAAAATCTAGACATGATACTTTAGTGAAAATGACAGAATCCAGAGCCAAGACCTACCTTGGCTCAGAACTGGGTGGTTACATTGGAATCATGGACACGCCAATCTTTTACTCCCTACCATGATCCAGGCTCAAACTTTTCCTTATTTGAACACTCCACAAATCCCAGGCACTGGGTTACTCCTTTGTTTATATGGCAACTGCTTTATTTACTACCTTGTACTCATGACATTCTTTCTCTCTTTCTATTCTTGTGTGACCATATATCCTGGTTTTCCCTCGAGAGAGTCCTGATATATTGTCCTGGAGTGACTGATGATAATCCCCTTTGCTATCAAAAGTGTCCTGAGTTGGTTGATAAATTATATAGTCTAGTCTTTGGTTTTTCCTTATGTCCTCCCACATAGTTCCCTTATACACTCTTCTCCAACCTCTTTGAGGCCTCGACAGAATCTTTCAAACACTTTCTTCATGTTGCCACCCTTCTCCATAGAGATGACCCTTGTATGATCCTCCTCATTCACCCAGATCAAGAAGCTCTTCTCGTTGTTGTGCCTGAGAACGGAAAAGAAGAAAAGACAGGGATCAAGAGGCAGGTCCAGAACTGGAGGAGATAAGAGGGGAAAAAAGGCACTTAAGGGACATGGGGACAAAAGAGGTAAGGTAAACCTCATACCAGATCCCACGAGCATCTGGCCAGTCTCGAGCCATTCCTGCTGCAGTCAACAATGGGGACACAGGCTTATCAAATAGGAAGTGATCCTGAGGCAAGTAAAAGGACTTGGTTTAAGAATCTTCACAGTAGCCCCTAGGCCCTCTGGTCCACCCTCCCCCTGGTTCTTCTTTCCATCTGCTTCTCAACCCTGCTCCTTCTCAAGGCCCCTCACATCAATTAGCTGCTGCTGTTCAGCCTCAGTCATCTCACTGAGCCGATAGTAACGTCCAGCCAGGTCACCCTTCAGGCCACTCAGTGCATCTACTACAACACGTTCCACCTCTCGTCGCTCTGCCCGAGTGCAGGCTGGAGGAAGACTGAGTCCGCGGATACTTCGGCCAGTTCTGACTCTTGAGGACAATACATACCTCTCATCAAAGTAGCCAGAACGTATCTAGGGAATAAGAGGAATTAAAGTCACAGGAGCACAGTGGGAACTGAGGGCCTTGGGGAAGGAGAGACCTTCAACTGTAAGGATTCTGCATGCATTGGTAGGAGTCCAGTCAGCAAGTACTCCAACGGAAGGGGAAGGGGGCATTAGGAACCCTCCCTCAAACCCCCTACTTTGGGGTATGGTCATTCTCATTTTATACAATTCCTCCCTGCCCCCCCACCAAGACAAAAATCTCAACAGTTTAATGACTCCAAGTCAGGAAATGATTAAGGTGAAGGGATTAGAAAACAGAGTGTTTTACATAAGGCAAAGCAAATCAGAAGGGGAAATGTCTGACCTACCTTGCTGGCATCCAGGTCAGTGGTATGTTTCATTGTTCGGGGGTCATATCCATTGTGTCGCTCTTGTATCACAGGATCAAACAGCTCCGCAAATACCTGATGAGGAATTAAGAGGGAGAGGGTGGTTAAAGAGAGGGGATCCCTTTCCAGGCTTTAGCTATGGACTCATTTCACTGGGTCAGAAAACGTGCGTATGGAAGTGGTCCAGCCTTAAGGGAAAGTGAAGGGTCTGTAGGGGGAAGGTGCTGGGATTACTGGGAAGATGAGTTGGGTCACCAGGGAGACTCTGGGGGCCCCCTACCTCATAGGTCTCCTCATCTCCAGCTACCATGCCCACAGTCTTGATGAAGGGGTGGCCGGGGTTGTCCACGCCAGTCTGGATACACTGATCTAGCGTCCAACCAGTGGGTGTGGTCTTGTCGCAGAGCCGGGCATAGACTGCTGGGGTCAGGTGACTGGCCATGCAGTTGTTGTGCTTTCGGAGGTCTGGGTACTCAGCGCTAGGGAGGGGGCACCCAGTAACCATGGAGGGAGAGCACAGGGGGCCTAGACCCAGGGCAGTCAGCAGGGAGCTATCCAGTTAGCCATGACTGGCTTTGCTCCTTGGGAGGAGGGGAGATTAGAGGGAGCCTAAACCTTGGTAATCTCTTTACGGACTTTCAGGGTCTATTCTTTCCCAACAGTTCTAGCTTCCTCTTGCTAACCAGCTCAATTCCCCCAGATTTGCTCAGTTCTTTCCTACCATTAACACAACATTAGGGATGGGGGAGGGGAAAGCCCATGGAGGGGAATTCAGGAAATGGTGGGAAACAGCAGGAAAGCGAAAAGGATAGTTCCTGGTTTCTCAATTAGTGATTTGGGCAGAGTGGGTGCAGCCAGAACTCACAGGGCCTGAGCGGGTCTTGGGGGCGGGGACTGCGGGTTACAGGTCCCCAGGAATGCGTTTAACCTCACGGTTTTGGCCTCAATCCCTAACCCACTGAGGTCTCCAGACTGTACAGCACTCCACTCCAGAGCCTTCGTGATTATAACCCTTCTCTGTTGCCGGGGTCCTCATTTCCATCCCCATCTACGTTCCCGTCACCACCTACCCCCCCCCCCACCCGACACCCCTGCGCCTCAGACACTGATACCTCGGGGGATACAGCCTTCGTCGTTCACTGGCGGCTCTTACAGGTTCCGGGCGGAGCAGAAACCCAGCGGCTAGAGACCCAGCTCCAGCCAAAGCCAGGAGCCTGAGCCCCGGGCGGGCGGACAGCAGACGAGAGAAGGGACCAGCCATGCCTTGAGGGTCCGGCTACTCAATCCCGGAGCGGGAGCTGGCGGAGGGCAGGAACGGGAGGGAGGATGCAACCCGGAGGATTGAGGACCAGAACTCGATGCGAGGCTGGAGCCGAAATGGGGGCCGGAGTGGAGGCTGGAGCGGGAGATGGAGCGAGTTCCAACCAGACTGCAGGAGAGGCGCAATGAGCGAGCGGCGGGTGGTGGAAGAGAGGGAGGCCCCAGCCGCAGTCTCCAGGGGTGGGGCTCACGCAGGCTCCGCCTTTCCGCCTGCGACCCGGCTAGGTGTGCGGGGGCAGAGGAGGTAAGCTCCGCCAGGTAGATTAGGGGACCGGAGCTCCCCAACTCTAGGCCGGGGATGCGGGCCCACTTGAGAGGAGGTCGCCCAGATTTCAGCACCAAGTACAGGACAGCAGCCGAGGGGACCCGAGAAAGCCGAACACCCTTCCCCCAAGCTTCTCCACTTAATCGGGAACCCGATTCGTCGCTCTGGGTGTGAAGGGGTGACATTGCACAACCTCTTCTCTAGTTTTTGGCCTTCCCCAGTAACCTCTTCATATCCTCAGGGGAGGCGGCCGCCAGGAGAAACCGCAGAATAAGTACAGATACCAGAGAAAGACAGGAAGAAAACACACAGAGGCAGACACTGGAAAAGACGCTGGTGGCTCAAGGTCACCTTTTCCTTAGAACCAGGAAGAGGACTAAGGAGCCCTTCTGCCACCCCTGTGCTATTCTTACAAGATTGTGAAAGCATTCCCTAAGAGGAACCAGAGAAACATTAACTCTTGCCCATTTATATTGTGTTTCCTACCCCCACTCAGCCCCCAAGCCTGAAGCCCTGTCCTGCCTCCACTTCTCAAGATCTCCCGCTTTTCTCCATACACCCCCCCCCCTCTCCTCCCCAACCTCTACTTCACCTTTGATCTTTTAATTCTTCATGCTTTATTCAGGTTCAGAAGTGTTTGCTGCCCACGGGGCTCCCTCTGAGTATTCTCTGCAAGCTTGCCTACCTGTTCGTTGTACTGGATATGGAGCTTGGGGTTGGGCTGGGAATCCTTAGTTTCCTCTTTCTCTTCTCCCTTCTCTTCCTTCTTTGTAGCTTCAGTTCCTGGGACGGAGGAGAGTGTAAGGTGAAGTGAAGGGTGTGGTGAGATGACGAGGTGTAGGAATGGAACAGGCAGGCACAGGTCTCCAATCACCACAAGTGTTACTTTCTTGGCTTCCTAAGGCTATTTAATACAGTGTGTAAAGGGGAGTGGTGTTTAAGGGCCTAAGGTTGCCAGGGAATCTCTCCCTTCCTACTGGTCCTCTGTCTTCTCTTCTCAAAAGGTGTATATTCTGATTTGAGAGGGTGTGTTCCCACAGTTCAAAGTGTGACTTGTTGACTTAGGTGTAACTTGACCTTTGATCTGGCAGGAAAGAGAATGAATGCTGGAGCCAAAATAGAGGTGTGGGGCTTCAGTATGGAAGTCAGGTAAGGTGGGGTGGGTATGGTGGTGTTAGTCCCTTATCTCAGCTATCTTGGTGTGCCCACAAGATAGCAAGATACTTGGAAATCTTATTTGAGAAAGAGAAATTCCCTTCACATGGTCCTCTGGCCCCACTGAAGAGGCCCTACTGAGTGAGATTCCCTTCATTTCTCTCAGACTTTCCTTGTGTTCCTTTTTCTCCCCTTCTCATTTGTGGGTATCTTTAGAAGCCATCCACCTTTCTTTTGTGTCTGTCATTTAATTTTTTCTTCTGGTAAGAGAGCAAGTATCGGAGAACAGATAGAGTTCTACAGTTAAGAGTCTCTTTTGGAGAGATGGAAAATGTTACCTGTGGGCTCATTGTCTAGGTTAAGGAGTAGTCATGAGCAAGCAAATATAATTACTTGGAATGGTGTATATTTACCCAGATAAAGAAGGGACATAATTTTCCAGAGTAGTAGGGTTGTTATTTGATTGAGAGGGTGGTTACTATGATTAAAGAGGTAGGAAACAAGAAGAGAGAATTACAGAAGGAAAAATACGACTTGCCCAGAAGAATAGAGAAAGCACTCAAGTTTGGAGACTAGCCGTTCAAATTTGAATACTAGCTCCACTGAGAAAAGACATGATGTGTGTACTTTTCTTATTCCCTGTGAGCCTCTAACAGCCACATTAAAGCTCACTTTAAAAAATTATCCTATGGCATGCAGGAGGTAATTGATATATATGTATTTGATTTCTTTAATGATAATGATACCAATACTACTTAACATTTATAAGGCACTTTACAATTATAAAGAACTCTTGTAAGTGTTATTTCATTAAATTGGATTGTTCCAATGGATAACCAGGGACTCAGCCTACATTTTTCAGGGTGGGGTGAGAAAGACAAGTTAATTACCTAGAAGATGGTTTAATAACTTGATTGAAGGGTTGGAGTGGTGGAGAGAACACGAGCCTGAGTAGAACTCGGGAGGATTCTATTTCCCTTAGGGATGGTCCTTAGAATCATCCCATTTTCATTCAGGATGCCTTGGGGGTCAATATAATGAGGCACCTGACTGAAAAAGTGGTAGGTGAGGTTGCAGAAGAGAAACAGGGAACTTGGAATTGTCTTGGCCAAGGAAGCCCAAGTAAGGACGAAAAGATAAGAATAAAAATGCAAACACATACAAAATGCTTTCATATAATCAGTACTGTATGATTAGTTGTTTTTGTTTGTTTTTTTAAGATTTTATTTATTTCACAGAGCAAGAGAGAGTGTGAGCACAAGCAGTGGGAGTGGCAGACATAAGGAGAGAGAGAAGCAGGCTCCCCATGGAGCAGGGAGCCTGCTGTGCTCCATCCTAGGGTCCTGGGATCATGACCTGAGCCAAAGAAGACACTTAACTGATGGAGCCACCTAGGCGCCCCTGATTAGGTTTTTAAGCCACTCTCTTTCAGATGAAGAAATGGAGGCTGTTAGAAGTTCCGTGGCTTGTCCAAAGCTGCACAGCTATTAAAGGCAAGGCCAGGATTCAAACCCAGGTTTGTCTGGTTCCAAGGCTGGAGGAGGGGTAAAGAACGAGCCCAGTGTGGAGATCAGAACTATCTTGTCCAGTCTTCTCTGTCCATCCATTTTCTTGTCTCCTCCATAATAAGTCTCTTTGTTCCTTTCCTTAACTTTCTGATTTGTTTTTCTCTTTGTCTCTTTTTGTCTCCAGTCTACTCCTCTATATCTGTTAACATTTATCGGCTAAGTATGTCATACTCCTTTTGTTTAAACAAACAAACAGAAAACCTGGTTTTGTTTTCAAGGACGTGCAGTGGCACAAAATGTACCTCTTCCTCTGCATCTTGCTTCTTTCCTGCTCTTGGTCTCCCTGTAAAGTTTCTGTCAAAAACCAAGCATCCGGGCTGTGCCGTGCCAACGCAGTTAGAAATCGGAGGAAGGGGAGCATCAGGTTGCATTCCCTCCCCACTGCCGCTAGGGGCCACCCTCCTCCACGCAGAAGTGCGGGCCAACGCAGCCTGACTCTGTTGCCGGTGCGCGCCCTCCGCTGATTGGTGACACCGCAGGGAAGCCGCGCTTTGATTGGGCTGCTGTCAGGTGTCGCTGACGGCAGGTTTGGCTGCGCGAGCGCAGGGAGGCGGGTGAGCGAGGGCCGGGGGCGGTGGGGGAGTGGCTGGGGGCTGGGGGCGGTATCTGAGGGGGTGGGCTGGGTAAAGTGGGCTCGGTTGGTGCTGAGGGCAGTGTTTAGTACCCGCTGGGGGCAGCTTCGGAAAGAGGCCGGGCGGAGAGGCCTCAATGTCAGCGTAGGGAGAGTAAGGCGGGGGCGGGCGAAGGCTGGTGGAGTCGCATCGGAGGGCGGTATTCGTGACCGGGACCTGTGTGAGGAGAGACACCCGAGGGGGTCAGCGAGAGAAGAGCCGGGTTTGAGGATTTGCGGGAGGAAGAGGGAGTCCTGCGTGAGGAGCGGAGGCAGCAGTGGAGCGGGTCAGGGTGGGGAGGTCTGCGTGAGGAAGGGTGGAATGGAGTCGACGCGGGAGAGGATCGCTAGAGGCAGGGGTTGTTGCAGAGAAGAGGGGACCCTGGAGAAAGCTAGTGTGAGGACGGAACGGATCGTAGGCATTCTTGGTGGGGAATCACTGAGCGTTCGATATAGATATGTTACCAAGTGTAGTGACGACTCTGCGGGTTTCGAGGGCTGCTTAATGCTGGAGAATGACGGAGTGAGAGAGGATTAGTTGGATTATTAATTGGATTAGTTGGTCAGTGGTGGGGGAGGGGCAGCAGTGTTGTGAGTGGTTGGGGAGGGTCAATGGAGAGTCATTTTTAGCAAATTAGGGGAAGAAAGAAGTATGGTTGGGTTGATAGAACAAGGGCATCGGCACAGTACATCAGTGTCAGAATATGGGTATGTATGAAGGAGTAAGCATTGCAGCTATAGGGAATTTAGGTGGGAAGAAGATCGTGTTGGTGGCCTGAGGAGTTTTACCTTGTTGGAAATATTCTGCCTGAACTGTGTATTAATGTTTCCCCCTTTAGCACTAATGGTGCCCTGTATTAAGTGCGTGTTGATTAAGGAAATTAGAGGACTCCTGCAAACAACCCCGAATTCTAAGGGATAAAGAAGTTAGACAGTTTACCCTCTCTTCTGCCTTTTTAGATCTGATTTAACATCCGTGTTTCTGAGATTACCCATCCGCCTCACCCTTTCTCCTTACCTACCTACCTTCTCCCCACCTCTGACCCTCCCTTTTTTTCCGTCCATTTGCATTTATTCAAGCGGGCGTTAGACTGCCCTTTAGCCCTTTTGTAGAGCTTGAAGTTTTCTTTTGTTTCGCAACAAAGTATTGAAGGAGAGGGGGATGGGGAGAAGGGCCCAGAAAACGGGAATAGCTCTTGGAATACCACATCAAATCCCAGCCTCTCAGAGGTACATCTAAATAAATCCTGGCTTATATCATAGCTATTTCTGTCAGGCTTCTATCTTTGCTTTGTTAACTATAAATTTAGGCCTTTCCATTTCTCTTTAGCCCCATGCTTGTGAACAGACTCTTTCCCATTCTATTACACTCCACCCTGCCCAACCCCATTTTAAAGTTATAATAGAATTTCAGGAAAATGACTATACATTCAGTAGAAAACCAGGAAGGACTTAATGGGAAAAAAGGGTGAAGGATTAGGACTCTTAGACATGAGGGAAAACCCCTGCTTCAGATAAAGGATAAAGGGTGCAAAAAAATTCAGCTTACTTAAACTATACAGGGACCTTGGGAATGCCACAGAGCATGGAAGTTGGGTCAGTTCACTAAAAAGGAGTTCAAGGAAATAGTGTATTAATCAGGAGGGGGAAGTGTATGTGTAAGACCTGCAAGAGACAACTGGAAATGTGGCGGTGGTGGTGTTTCTTTTAAGATTTTGTTTACCTGAGACAGTGAGTGAGAGAGCATAAGCTGGGTGAGGGAGAGGGAGAAGATGATTCTCCACAAAGCAGGGATCCCTATGTGGGGCTCAGTCCCAGACCCTGGGATCATGACATAGGGCTTGGTCCCAGAATCCTGGGATCATGACCTGAGCTGAAAGCAAACGCTTCACTGACAGCCACCCAGCCTCCCAAGTCCTGGAAATGTTAAGTCCTGGAAATGTTAAGTCGAAGGAGCATGTTGTAGTTGAGTAGTGGAGTTAAGCAGATGGTAAAGACTAGAAAGGTCAAGGTCTGCGTAAAGGTTAGCTCTAACTTTCTAATTGCAATGGAAGGATTTAAAATAAAAATACAAAGTAATTGTTAAAGACTATTTTAAAAGTCCATAAGATGAAATCCATTTACTTATGGTGTTTGTGGCTTTCATTAGAGTCATTGTTTAGTATTTCTGAGAACTTTTAGAGAATGTGAAAAATTGCTGCTGGGTGACTCAATTATATTTTTGGAAAAAAGCAGCATATACTTATCCCTGCAAGTTAGTATTAACAAATGTTAACCTTTTGTGTATTTGCCTTAGATTTTTTTGACATATTTCAAAAAATTGAAGTAAACATTACAGATAAATTTGTAAAGTTCCATTCAGATCCTTCTCACTTCATTTTCCCCTCTCAGAGGTAACTATTACCATGACTTTAATGTCTTTCTTTTCCAGTCCATATTTTTAGGCTTTTACTAATTATGCATACAGTCCTAAATTTATGTAATATTTTTTACTTATGCAAACTGAATTGTACTGCATGTGTATTTCTGCAGTTTGCATTTGGAAATTGTCCATATTGTTACAGCTTTGATTCATTTTTAAAAACTGCTGTTTTAAAAATTGCTGTTATCATTTGTATTACCACACTGTATTTATCCATTCTACTTGTGACCTCTGAATTTTCAGTTCTTCCTGTTACCAGCAGTAAGGTTATGAACATCTTTGCCCATGCCTTGTTATGTGGAAGAGTTTTTTACTGCAGAAATTCTCAGCCTCGACACTACTAACATTTTGGACTGGATAATTCTTTGGTGTGAGGGAATATCCTATGCATTTTAAACTGTTAAGCAGCATCCTTGGCCTCTACTCATTAGATGTCAATAGCACTAGTTGTGACAACCAAAAATGCTTCCAATCAAATGTCCCCTGACCAGCATAATCACAATTAGTTAAGAACCACTGTGGTAGGTGTATGTATGGAGAAGTGGAGCTACCAGATTGTTCTAACTCAAGTGTAAGTTATAAGAATCTCTACTGATAATGGCTCTAGACAAAATTTTATCCTACTTGAGCTTCTGGTGTAAGGAACTTGGCTTAGAACAGATTTGGGTCTGTAGTACCAGGACATGGTAGAGAGAAAACTGATGTTTCGGTCTAATAATGGGTTAGAGGCTATTGTATGGATACCTGTATCCTCAACCTCCCAGTCAGCACTAGACCTCTTTCCTTGGCAGATTTTTCTGGACTTGGGCATTTGTCTTTTAAAGTAGAACACGTGAGGGAGGGACAGAGGTTATAGAGGATTTTAATGTTCTGATATAATGCTAAGGACATAAGGTTCCCTCAATAAATCTTTTTTGAGTTAATCCTTGGTAGGAATGAAGATGGGGCTTAAGGTCAAAAGCAGTAGAGCGCTCACATTCCCTCTGCCCTTTAATTAAATTTCTGAGTTCAACACTACTGTGGGGAGATGGTAAAGGGATAGGGACATTTTGGAATGAATCCAAAATGTGAAATGTCACTCTAATCTTTTCTTCTGGTAGGAATCAACAGTAGCCTTCCATGAGGAACTGCCTTTTCCACTTGCTGCTGGAGTTAATGGTGTTTCCTGCTGGCAGAATCGGGGACATGCCAGCACTGTAAGGGTTAACCTGCTTATTCTCTCACCAGTCTCATGGTTGGGAAAAGGAAAACCTTCCTTTTCTCTTAGGCATCTTTAGTCATGTAAAGTCATAGTCTGTCAAGTCATAACTCATGTGCCTCCTTTCCTGTTGCTCCTTCCTTTTTTTTTTTATTTTTAAAATTTATTTGACAGAGAGAGAGATCACAAATAGAGAGGGGCGGGGGGAAGCAGACTCCTTGCTGAACAGAGAGCTCAATGTGGGGCTCAATCCCAGGACCCTGAGATCATGACCTGAGCCAAAGGCAGAGGCTTAACCCACTGAGCCACCTAAGCAACCCCCTGTTTCTCCTTCCTATCATAGTTTTGTTTCGTTTCCCCTAGTCTCCTTGTGGTTCCCTCTTTATCACTCCACATGCCCCATTCCCACCACTATAATAGTGTTTGGATTCTGAGCTAATGGGATACCCTCCATTGCAGAGCGGGATGAGTGGGTGCTCCGGCGGGGATGTGGTCACTGCCGGCCAGTGAGGGCGAGAGTGCCACAGCCCACTTCTTCTTGGGAGCTGGAGATGAGGGCCTGGGCACCCGTGGAATAGGCATGAGGACAGAAGAGAGTGACAGCGAGCTCCTTGAGGATGAGGAGGATGAAGTGGTAAGACTAAGGAAAATGATATAACTTGGTGTTGGGACCCTTTTCATAGAGAGTTGAGATTCCATTGGTTGGAGACACTTCTCTGCTCTCTTGAGATGCATAGGTTTCCTGTTATAAACAGACCTTATCCCGATTAAGTGGAGAGGCAGTAGAAATTGGTTAGATTACCTCTCTTTCAATCCCCTGCCATTATGCTCTCATCCTGTTGTATCATTGTTATTGGTTCTCTGGCCCTTTTGCCTGACCACATATTTCCTGCCATGGAAAGACTCCTATTCTTTAGGCAGTAGGAATCCCTACATGCACTCCATTCTAGACTGAGTTAGGAGACAAAATTTACTCCATAGTTAATGTTACTACAAAGTCCTGACAAGGAACTCTGTGCCCAGAGGAGATGAGATGGGGTTTCTTAATAAAGATGGTCTCAGTGGAAAGTTCTTAAGTTCCTGACAATACTTCTTCTCTATAGCCTCCTGAACCTCAGATCATTGTTGGCATCTGCGCCATGACCAAGAAATCCAAGTCCAAGCCAATGACCCAAATCCTAGAACGACTCTGCAGGTTTGACTACCTAACTGTTATCATACTGGGAGAAGATGTGATCCTCAATGAACCTGTGGAAAACTGGCCATCTTGCCACTGCCTCATCTCTTTCCACTCCAAAGGTTGGAGTCTGGAGGAAAATAGGAGGGAATAGAGTTGGGAATGGTGGACTGGGAAATTACTGTCAAATAGTACAGAGGTCATCAGCTCTTCCTGACCTACTGGAGAACAGTGCGGAGAGGTTTGCTTTCCCAATATCATGGAAGAGTTGCTGGAGGTGGTTTAAAGGTCTCATGTGAAGCTCAGAATCTAAGTCTCTGAACATCTCTGACTGCACTGTGTCTCTGGAAGGACTCTAAAAATAATATCTTTTTCACTTTTTCCTGATTGATATTCTAGACTTGGGAAGTTGGGCAGAAGGACAAGTAGTTGGTTGGATGGGTGGAGGAGTTTAGTGGGAACTTTAATACATCTATTTCTCTTGATCTTTTCTCTCTCTCTTTCACATTTTTTCTTTGATCTATTTCTTTTGTCTATCCCAGGATTTCCTCTGGACAAAGCTGTTGCTTACTCCAAGCTTCGAAACCCCTTTCTTATCAATGACCTGGCTATGCAGTATTACATCCAGGATAGGTATAGCTTTCTGTTGATTGGTGGGATGGTTGGCCCTGAGATCATATCCGTTTATAGAGCCCTCTCTGGGAGGAGCAAAGTCAAACAAACATGCCTAATTTTTGTATCATGCCCTCTTGAGTTCTCTACCCTGATATCTACCAGTTCCTCAGCAAATGAAATCCTTAGCCTCTTCCCTTGGTCACCATTGCCCACCTCTCCCAGCTAATTTATTTGGGGGCAACAGGAGGGAGGTTTACCGGATCCTGCAGGAGGAAGGCATTGATCTGCCTCGGTATGCTGTGCTCAACCGGGACCCTGCCCGGCCTGAGGGTGAGTACTTGGCTTTGTCCAGTCCTGCCCTGCCTTGCATTCTATGACTTAACCCAGTTGTCCATCCTCTAGACATCTCCATATACTACTTATCTCAGTGAGCCTTTGGTTATTGGGTTATGTGAGAGTTAGAGCTATGGGTCTTTTAACAGAGCCTTGGACTTCTTATGTAGGTACTACTATATTTATATGCCACATAAATATTGCTGTACCCATTACTAACATGGTCATAGAAATTGGGGGATTATGGAGATTAAAACTCAGAGAAATGGGAGTTGGAGGTATTCTACAATTCTCAACCCTGGAAATGACCACATACCTTTCAGAATGCAACCTGATAGAAGGTGAAGACCAGGTAGAGGTAAATGGAGCTGTCTTCCCTAAGCCATTTGTGGAGAAGCCAGTGAGTGCAGAGGACCATAATGTTTACATCTACTATCCCAGTTCAGCTGGAGGAGGAAGTCAGCGCCTCTTCCGTAAGGTATGGGAGACATTTGAGCATTTGGGGAAGTCAGATAGGTAGAAGGACAAGAATGTGGTTGTGGGGAGGGAAGCTGGAGGATGTGAGGACAATGTGGAGGCAACACTTTTTTCTTCCTTTTCTTCCTGAAGATTGGCAGCCGAAGCAGCGTTTACTCTCCTGAGAGCAGTGTCCGAAAGACAGGATCATACATCTATGAGGAGTTTATGCCAACAGATGGCACAGATGTCAAGGTTATGGTGGATATAGGGATTTAAGAAGTCATAAATGTCTGGGTGGGATGGGGTGCTTGGGAAGCAAGTAGAGGTGTATGGAGAGAGTCATAGAAAATAAAGCGTGAATGTGATTTGCTTTTGTATTCGGGTGAAGATAGTGACAGAAGTGGACCTTTACATGTTACTATCAGAACAAGGGCAAGGGTAGTATGGAAAATGGTATAATGTTGGTAAGTTATTTCTTAACGAGGACTAGATAATAGATCTGGAGGCCCAAAGAGAAACTTTCATAAAGATATTTTGGTGGGACTCAGTGAGAAAAATGTTGGTCTCCTTGTTCTTTGTACTCAGGGTTTTTTATTTTTGTTTTTACTCTTAAAACTAGTTTTCAGACCTAGTGCTCATATTATCTTCTCATATGCAGGATGAGCAGTGGGCATACTCAGTGATGCTATGTACCTGCAGGTATATACAGTGGGGCCTGATTATGCCCATGCTGAAGCCAGAAAATCTCCAGCTCTGGATGGGAAGGTCGAGCGAGACAGTGAAGGGAAAGAGATTCGATATCCAGTCATGTTGACTGCCATGGAAAAGCTGGTGGCCAGGAAAGTCTGCGTAGCTTTTAAGGTGGAGGAAGGCCCATGGTGGGTGGTGCTGTGGAATGAGGGCACGAGACAGGAGCAGGGGTCTGGGAAGAAAGAGTGGCTCTCTTGTTTTCATCTTGCCTCTTTCCACTGCAGCAAACAGTTTGTGGTTTTGACCTTCTTCGTGCCAATGGTCACTCCTTTGTGTGTGATGTCAATGGCTTCAGTTTTGTCAAGAATTCAATGAAATACTATGATGACTGTGCCAAGATTCTTGGGTAAGGGGCACAGTGGTCTGGACCGGGCAGAATGGGCTTAGAGAAGAGAGTTAGAAAGCTTTTGTTTTATTTTAAATATTGTAAAAAGGACTTACGAGTGAGAAAGGAAAACAGGAAAAGGGCTCCTTACCTTCTTGCCTTCCTAACGTTGCACTCCCCAGTTAAAACTGTTAACAATTTTATACATACCAGTGTGTCTTCTTCTCCCATATATAAGCAACTATATTTATTATACTAAATGTGATCATACTGTAATACTGTTTTGAAACTTTTTTTTAAAATTTACCACAAGTTATTTAAAAATGTGGAAAGAATGATGAATATGGTGAGTATTCATGTGTTCACTGTCAAGCTTTAGAAATAGAATATTAAGAATTGGGGTACCTGGGTGGCTCAGTTGGTTGAGTGGCTGACTCTTGATTTCTGCTCAGGTCATGATCTCAGGGTCCTGGGGATCGAGCCCTGTTTTGGGCTCCACGCTCTGTGGAGAGTCTGCTTAAGGATTCTCCCTCTCTCTGTGCCCCTCCCCCGTTACATTCTTTGTCTCTAAAATAAATAAATAGACCTTTTTTTTTTAATGAGATTTTATTTTATTTTGTTTGATAGAGAGAGACACAGTGAGAGAGGGAACACAAGCAGGGGGATGGTGGGAGAAGGGAGAAGCAGGCTTCCTGCCAAGCAGGGAGCCCAATGTGGGGCTCGATCCCAGGACACCAGGATCACGACCTGTGCCAAAGGCAGCCATCTAACAACTGAGCCACCCAGGCACCCCTAAATAAATAGATCTTAAAAAAAAAAAGAATATAGTTGAGGCCCCTACCGTCCCCTTGCTAGTTACATCCCTTTCCTTCCCACCCAGATATAACCACAATCCTTAATTTGGTGTTTGTCATTCCCATGCAATTTTTTTTTTAAAGATTTATTTAATTTAGAGAAAGCGAGAGTGTGGGAGAGAGAAAGTGGGGGAAGGGACAGAGGGAGAGAATCTCAAGCAGACTCCCCAGTAAGCACAGAGCCTAATGTGAGGCTCAGTCTCAAGACCCATGAGATCATGACCTGAGCCAAAAGTGTCAGAAACTTAACCAAAGAAACTGTCCCTATCATTCCCATGCATTTGTTAATACTTTACTACATCTTTGGGGAGTTTGGGGGGCATGTTTTTAGACTTTATATAACGTATTCTTCTATAACTTGCTAATTTTGTGAGCTTTATTCACATGTGTGGTGCCAGTTCATTCATGCAATTCTTCATGTTTCTCCTAGGAACACCATCATGAGGGAGCTTGCTCCACAGTTCCAGATCCCATGGTCCATCCCCACAGAGGCTGAGGACATTCCCATTGTCCCTACCACATCTGGCACTATGTGAGCAAAAGTATAAAATCTGGAGTAACCTACTTAAGGCACCTGAGTCAGACCAGTGGTTACTTTCTGACATTACCATCTGACTAGTGGAGCCTGGATATCTTCCAGGCATTTTCCTTGACTTTGCCTATATGCCTAATCTCAGATAGTTTTTCCTCTGTTCTTTGACATGTTGAATAAGATGAAATGATGGGAGTTGGCATGAGGTGGGTTAGAGGAGAGGCTCTAACAACATTCCCTATCTTAGGATGGAACTTCGTTGTGTCATTGCAATTATCCGTCATGGGGATCGTACCCCCAAACAGAAAATGAAGATGGAGGTGACACATCCAAGGTAGGAAGAATGTCCTAATTTAGACAGATACATTCTTGTGAAGGAGATGGGGATGGGGCAGCTCCCCAAGGTTTTAACTGTCTCACTCCATACTGAAGCTTTTCCTTATTTCTTCAGATTTTTCAGTCTGTTTGAAAAACATGGTGGCTACAAGACGGGTAAATTAAAGCTGAAGCGGCCTGAGCAGCTACAGGTAATGTGGTGACTCTAGATGAGAAGGAGCAGAAAAGATCGAGAAAATAGGATTGGGTGCCTCAATGAGAGGCCAGGATGGAAGAGTAACTTGCCAGGATTTGGGCTCCAGCATGGATGTCCTGTCATTTCCTCTAGGAGGTGCTGGATATCACAAGGCTGTTACTGGCTGAATTGGAGAAAGAACCAGGTGGTGAGATCGAGGAGAAGACTGGGAAACTAGAGCAGCTGAAGTCTGTGCTGGAGATGTGAGAAAGGGAATAGGAAAGGGGAGCCAATGACAGTGAGAACTGGATACTGGGGTACAGAGTAAACTGTGAGTTTATCTTACAGGTATGGTCATTTCTCTGGGATCAACCGGAAGGTGCAGTTGACCTACTATCCTCATGGAGTAAAAGCTACTAATGAGGGGCAAGGTAAGATATAATACCCCCTTCCCATTACCATTCAAGTCTCCTCTTATTCTTAAACCTTTAGATGACTTCTACCTCAAATCACCTTTCTGGGCTCCTCAGAAGTCCTGACATTTAGATATCTCCACTATTTTCTTTAGATGAGACCTATTCTTTGCCCCTTATTCCTGCAGACCCACAGCAGGAGGCCCTGGCCCCATCTCTACTGCTGGTACTGAAGTGGGGGGGAGAACTGACTCCTGATGGCCGTGTTCAGGCTGAGGAGCTGGGGCGAGCTTTTCGCTGCATGTACCCTGGAGGACAGGGTGAGTATTTTGGAGGTAAATAGCAGGGCCTGGGTAAGATGGTTAGAGAATAAGTTGATGGAATGAACATTTAGAGGCAATGGGGAAGTTAATGGGGGAAAGAGCATTCTTTCTTCCATGTGGGTATTTATAGCAGTCCATTGCTGTTCCTCCCCTTTACCCTCAGGTGATTATGCTGGCTTCCCCGGTTGTGGGCTACTTCGTCTCCATAGCACTTTCCGCCACGATCTCAAGATCTATGCCTCTGATGAAGGCCGTGTCCAGATGACTGCTGCTGCCTTTGCCAAGGTGAACACTTAACAGTTCTCCCACAGTCCCAGCTTCCATTAGGTAGAGGAACCAAGAGTTTGGAGATGTAGTTGGAAAATGTTAGGATGTTTATGTGCTGTCTCAGAGAAGTTTCTGCTTGTGTCTAACACATTTTGTACTACTGAGAATAAGCTGAGAATAATTAGTGGGGATAGGCCCTTGACCTATAACCCTCCTCTCCAAGCCAGCTCCCATTTGATCTCTGGGATCTAGGCCTTCTAGGCCTAGAGGAAGTAGACTGGAAGGAAAACTAATAGATGTCATGCTTCCTCTCCAGGGCCTTCTGGCTCTAGAAGGAGAGCTAACACCCATTTTGGTACAAATGGTGAAGAGTGCCAACATGAATGGGCTCCTAGACAGCGATGGTGATTCCTTGAGCAGCTGCCAGCATCGGGTGAAGGCTCGACTGCACCATATTTTGCAGCAGGATGCACCTTTTGGTCCTGAGGACTACGATCAGGTCAGGCTCTCCCTATTTTTGTGCCCAACCTACCCCCATCCCAAATTCCTAGAATTCTAAGTAGTAGTGATCGATAATGGTAGGCACTGCTTTCTGTACAATATCTCCTTTAATCCTTACCCTTTGAGGTAAGTATAGGTCTATAATCTCTTATCTACAATTTCAGAAACAAAAGATTGGGCACCAAAACCTGACATGATAAGACTATTTCTAATTCCTGTTTATTTTGTTTAGTGTAAATAGTCATATATTGTGCTGCAGAAATATAAATGTGTTTAGTTATGCCCTAAGGCCTGTTGGAGGTATTATATAATATGTGGCATATGTACTGTATTAATTTCCTGAAGTTTGAAAATTCTCAGTTCTGAAACTCAGCAGGTCACAAAGTTTCTGAATGAAATAATGTTTCAGTTGTTTATTGATGCATAAAAGACTATCCAACTCACTGACTTAAAATAATATCCATTCTATTATCTTACTCATAATCCTAGGCTCAGCTGGTCTTGACTGGGGTGTCCCCTTAAGGGACAATTTTAATTGCCCTGCTTCTGGCCAGGTTTTGGGGCTGAAACCATCTGAAGGCTCGACTGGATTGCTAAGATGGCTGGACTATCTCCTTCTTGTTCTCCCTATAGTCTTCTCCTCCTGCTTGCTCTCCCTATAGTCCCTATAGGGGATCAAGCCCCTGCGCTGGGCTCCCTGCTCAGCAGGAAGCCTCTTCTCCCTCTCCCACTCCCTCTGCTTGTGTTCCCTCTCTCACTGTCTCTCTCTGTCAAAGAAAAAATCTTAAAAAAAAAAAGATTTTATTAATTTGTCAGAGAGACAGTACAAGCAGGGGGAGCAACAGGCAGAGGAAGAAGTAGGCTCCTCACTGCACAAGGAGCCTGATGTGGGACTCAATCCTAGGACCCTAGAATCATGCCCTGAGCCAAAGGCAGAGGCTTAACCGACTGAAAAACCCAGGCATCCCATAGCCAGACTTCTTAAATGGTGGTGTAGGACAGACACCACAGAAGCAGAAGCTTCCGAGCTGGTTTTTTTTTTTTTAAGGATTTTATTTTTTTAATATTATTTTTAAAATTGTATTTATTTATTTGAGAGAGAAAGCACACATGCACATACTTGGAGGGAGGGGCAGAGGGAGAGGGAGAAAGAGATTTTTAAGCAGATTCTGTGCTGAATGTGGGGCTCAAGCTCACAACCCTGAGATCATGACCCAGCCAGAACCAAGAGTCAGATGCTTAACTGACTCTGCCACCCAGGCGCCCCTATTTTTTTTTTTTTAAAGATTTTATTTATTTATTTGACAGATAGAGATCACAAGTAGACAGAGAAGCAGGCAAAGGGGGAAGGAAGCAGGCTCCCTGGTGAGCAGAGAGCGCAATGCAGGGCTTGATCCCAGGACCCTGAGATCATGATCTTAGCTGAAGGCAGAGGCTTAAAACCGAGCCACCCAGGCATCCCGGTGCCCCTATTTTTAAGGTTGTGATCTCATGTTTGTGAGATTGAGCCCCACATCAGGCCACCCTCACTAGGGAGTCTGCTTGAGATTTTCTCTCCCTCTCCACATGCCCCTCCTGCTCATGCTCGCTCTCTCTCTCAAATAAATTTCAAAAAATACTTTATTTTTAAGTAACCTCTACACCAAATGGGCTTGAACTCACAGCCTCGAAATCAAAGAGCTGTATGCTCCACCAACTGAGCCAGCTAGGTGCCCCTTCCAAACTCTTTTAAAAAAGTGTAGGCCCAGAATTAATTAATATAATGTAACTTTGTGGTTCTGTTGTTGTTGTTGTTTATTGGTTGCAAGCAGTCACAGGGCCTGTGCAGATTCTAGGCAAGGGAAGGTGACAAAGAATTAATGACTGTATTTAATCCACCATAAGAACTGTGGACTTGTACTACTTTTCTCCCATTTTGCAGATGAGAAAACCTAGGCTCAGAAGAATTGAAGGAACCTTTCCAAGGTCACTCAGCTAGTATGAACCCAAGAAGTCTAACCTGAGAGCCCAGGCTGTTAGCCATTATAGTACATTGCCTCACAGTATTAATCACAGTGGGTGCCATTACCCAGTGTCATCTTTTTTCTATCTATCCAGCCATGATTGACTAGAGATCACATGCCAGACAGTGATTTTATGCCATCCTACTACTGGTATCTTATTTCTCATGAGTTCTTTTTTTAAAGAAAATACCTTTTTTTTTTTTTTTTTAAGATTTTATATATTTATTTGACAGACAGATCACAAATAGGCAGAGAGAGAGCAGGAAACAGACTCCCCGCTGAGCAGAGACCCTGATGTGGGGCTCGATCCCAGGACCCTGGTATCATGACCTGAGCCGAAGGCAGAGGTTTTAACCCACTGAGCCACCCAGGCATCCCAAGAAAATACCTTTTTAAAATTGTAGTACCACTTGAATCATTTTTTTAAACGATTCTTTTTTAATTTTTTTTTTTAAAGTACTCTTTACACTTAACATGAGGCTTGAAATCACAACCTTGAGATCAGGAGTTGCATGCTCTTTGAGCCAGAGGAATAATTTTTAAGCATACAGTTCAGTGACATTAAGTATATTCAGAGTATTACGTAACCATTTCTGATAGGTTCTTCAGTGAGCTAATAGCTGTGCACATTGCCTGGAGAATGTCATCTTTTGTGTTTTTCTCTGAGCAAGACTTGATAAGGGCAGGACCTTGCTCTCTTATGTTCCAATCCATTGCTCAATGTCAAACTCAAAAAGCTAAATCTCCCTTGCTTCTTTTTGTTAGCAAAAAGGACCTGGGTTGAATATGTGCATTCTACCCACAAGCCTCTTGTCCCTTCCCCATTCTTCATGGACTATTACTGTCCTGAAAGCTTGAGCTGGAGCCTCACTCTGAAGCAGGGCCTTTGCTCTAGGTCAGGCTAGCATTTCGTTAAGAGGAATAAGATTTTATTATCTCTGTTACCCATTAATGAAACATTCTGTGGGGATTTTTTTTTTTTTTTTTAATTTATCAGAGAGAGAGGGGGAGAGAGTGAGTACAGGCAGACAGAATGGCAGGCAGAGGCAGAGGGAGAAGCAGGCTCCCTGCTGAGCAAGGAGCCCGATGTGGGACTCGATCCCAGGACGCTGGAATCATGACCTGAGCCGAAGGCAGCCGCTTAACCAACTGGGCCACCCAGGCGTCCCCATTCTGTGGGGATTTTAAAGGGTTTTGGTTTAATCTTTATTCCCCAGCACTTCCCTTCCTTCCTTCCTTCTTTCCTTCCATTCTTTTTTTTAAAAGATTTTATTTATTTATTTGACAGACAGAGATCACAAGTAGGCAGAGAGGCAGGCAGAGAGAGAGGAGGAAGCAGGCTCCCCGCCAAGCAGAGAGCCCAATGCGGGACTTGATCCCAGGACCCTGAGACCATGACCCTAGCCAAAGGCAGAGGCTCAGCCCACTGAACCACCCAGGCGCCCCTTTCCTTCCATTCTTAATTCCTTCCTTCCTTCCTTCCTTTCTTTCTTTCTTTCTTTCTTCTTGAGAGAAAGAGAGTGCATACAAGCAGGGTTCAGGAGAGGGGCCAAGGGAAAGCAGAGGAAGAATCTCAACCAGACTCCATGCTCCATGCAGGGCCTCACGTGGAGCTCAGTCTCAAGAACCTGAGATCATAACCTGAGCTGAATTCCAGAGTTGGACACTTAACTGACTGAGCCGCCCAGGTGGCCCTCCCAAGTATTTTCCATGTATATATTTTAAATTATTTATATATATGGGGCTCCTGGGTAGCTCAGTGGATTAAAGCCTCTGCCTTCAGCTCGGGTCATGATCGCAGGGTCCTGGGATCAAGCCCCACCAGTCCCCTCATCCTAGAACTGATAGTATGCCCTGTAGCCTAGGAATCTTCATTAGAGTGAACCTACAAAATGGATCTTACTTGTGGGTAGTTTCTGTAATAACCTCACAGGATTCTGGTCAATTTATTACCAGTTTATACAGAGCCTATCTTGCTTTTCATCTCCCTGTGCCCGTAGCTGGCTCCTACTGGAAGCACTTCCCTCCTCAACTCCATGGCTGTCATCCAGAATCCTGTGAAGGTCTGTGATCAGGTATTTGCCCTGATTGAAAACCTCACTCACCAGATCCGGGAACGGATGCAGGACCCCAAATCTGTAGGTGGGTATTAATAGTACTATCTTCCCTTCAAGGTTTCAGGTATGGATGGGTTCCTCAGGCACTCCTGTGTCCTCTCCTAAATGTCTGAGACAAGGCAGTCTCATCCCTCTGATTTGACTGCAGATTTTTTAGGGTCTTTTTTTTTTTTTTTTTAAGATTTTATTTATTTGGGACACAGAGAGATATAGAGGGCACAAGCAGGGAGGAAGGGCAGAGGGAGAGGGAGAAGCAGACTCCCCACTGAGTGGGGAGCCTGATGTGGGGCTCAGTTCCAGAACCCTGGGATCATGATCTGAGCCAAAGGCAGATGCTCAACTGATTGAGCCACCCAGGCTCCCAGGGTCGTTTGTTAAGAAATAAAATCTTTAGTTCATTCTGACTGTCCATCTTCCTTCCAGACCTGCAACTCTACCACAGTGAGACACTAGAGCTTATGCTACAGCGTTGGAGCAAACTGGAGCGTGACTTCCGACAGAAGAGTGGGCGCTATGATATCAGTAAGATCCCTGACATCTATGACTGTGTGAAGTATGATGTGCAGCACAATGGGAGTCTGGGACTACAAGGCACAGCAGAGTTGCTCCGTCTCTCTAAGGCATTGGCTGATGTGGTCATTCCCCAGGTGTGTGTCCTAGCCTAGGGGTACGGGCACTGGGAAAGGAAGGGGAGAAAAGCAGAAAGGAGGGATGGTGCGCGGCCCAGGGGAAAGAAACTTAAAGAAAGAATAAGTTGAGTTGCTGTAATTCTCAGTCTCTCTCTGGCTCTGAGTAAGTCCAAGAGGCTAGCTGAGAAACTTGGAAGAGGGGGAATGTGGTGGATTTGAAAGAAACCCTAGACCTGAGGTGAAGAAAAACATCATCTTGGGCCTAGGAATATGAGGCAAGAGAGACACAAGATTCACTGAGGTACTTATTCCTGGCCTGTGGCCCTTAGGAATACGGGATCAGTCGGGAGGAGAAACTGGAAATTGCTGTGGGCTTCTGTCTTCCACTGTTGCGGAAGATACTACTTGACCTGCAGAGAACCCACGAGGATGAGTCTGTCAACAAGCTGCATCCCCTGTGAGGGAGGGCTGGGAGGGGTGCTGGATGGAGGGAGGGGTGTGTCAGGGAGCCCTTGGGGGAATATAGGTTGGGACAGCTTGGGGAAGGAACCAAGAATAGAAGAGATCCTGGGGCGGAAAGGAGAGAAGTATTTGAGATGGGAGGAAGGAGTTTGTGGAAGGGTGGGAAGAGGATTATGTGATGGTGTGAATGACTTAGCTCTTATCTCAGGTACTCCCGAGGGGTGCTCTCCCCAGGCCGCCATGTTCGAACACGTCTCTATTTCACCAGTGAAAGCCATGTCCACTCCCTACTCAGTGTCTTCCGTTATGGGGGTCTTCTTGATGTAAGGATCTTTTCTCCTCCAATCTATGAACGCTTTTTCCAGCATTTTTTTACTCTCCTCATGTTTCTCTTTTACTGCAAGCTTTCTGTATTCTCTTTGTCTCCCCGCCCCTTCCTTAACTCCCTTGTCCTTGGGCATTAGTTTTCCTCTTCTTGTGTTCTGTAGGAGACCCAGGATGCACAATGGCAGAGAGCTTTGGCTTATCTCAGTGCCATCTCAGAGCTCAACTATATGACCCAGATTGTCATTATGCTTTATGAGGACAACACACAGGTGAGGAGCTAACAGGGTGGGGTGAGGAGGGTACCCCCTCTTTCTCCTCCTTCCCATTTTAGAAAGAAACTTTCAAATCCTTATAACTTGTAGAATTCAGCGATGTTTGATACGGAAGCACAGCATGTCACAGAGAGGAACCTGGAGATTCCTACTGGAACAAAAAGTATTTGGGGATGTTGAGTTAATATCCATCAATATCCATGAGCCAGAGAGATAACATAGAGCATAACTCTGCATTAGGGAGGGTATAGAATTTGGGTTGATGTTATAATGAGTCTTTTTCTCTCAAACATTAACACCTTTTTTAATCTGGCTCCACAAAGATAAGTGTGGTGTTGTATGGATGTGTATGTTGTATGTATGTATTAAGTGGGCTATTGTGTGTACTGTAGCAAAGCTGAATGACTGTGGGAGATGGATGGAAAGAGTTGTGGAACTGGGGTTTAGAAAGTCTTCTGGAGTGGTGGATCTCAAATGGTGGAGGTGAGGGAATGAGGATCCTTTAACACTAGACTATAATTAAGGGGAAGATATAATAGATCAGCCCCAGAATGGAGTAAGACATTGAAACATCAGCCCTGGGAGGATATATCCTCTGAGTTCCTTTCTGTTGTCCCTGCTTGGTCTTCCACCACCATATCCAACTTTTCCCACTGCCCCTTCATCTGTTGATGCCCCATAGGATCCCTTATCAGAGGAGCGGTTCCATGTGGAGCTACACTTCAGCCCTGGAGTAAAAGGTGTTGAGGAAGAAGGCAGTGCCCCAACTGGCTGTGGATTCCGTCCAGCTTCTTCTGAGGTGGGTCCAAGTGCTGGGATTTCAAATTAAAGGACTTAGGAACCAAGTGATGGGAAACTTGGAAACAGTGTAAGGAAGTAAAAGGATCGGGGGGTCTGGGATTAGGAGGCTAGAGGCCATAAACACCTTCCTGATCTGTTCCTGATTTTGGGTAGAATGAAGAGATGAAAACAGACCAAGGCAGCATGGAGAACCTGTGCCCAGGGAAGGCGTCAGATGAACCAGACCGGGCATTGCAGACTTCACCCCAGCCCCCTGAGGGCCCTGGGCTTCCAAGGAGATCACCCCTCATTCGTAACCGAAAAGCCGGCTCCATGGAGGTAATGGGAGGGGCTTGAGAGAAAGAAGTGGTGGAATTGCTCATAGGGCAATATCCATGAATCCTCTGAATGCCCTTGGGGGATTCTTGGGACCTTAAGCAGAGTCCTCCTGTCCCTGGTAGACATGTTTTACTTCATTTCTCTTTCACAGCTGGTCTCCCAGTAAGTAAAGCTCCTTAAACTGGCTGCTACTTCTGAGATTAAAGAGATGCTAGTGAGTGGTACTTGAGATTAGGATTTTAAAAGATGAGATTGAGGAGGAGGCATCTGGATGAATGTGAAAATGCTGTTCTTTAAAAGGAAATATAGTAGAAACAGCATGAACTCTGGGCTGAACTCCCAGTCTGATACTTATAAGCTGTGTGACCTTGGACAGGTAACTTCTCCAAGCTTCAGTTTTTCATCTATGAAACACAAGCAATATCTATCATATAGATGCTTAGTAAACAGTAACTATAATAATAAATCAGTAGCTATTAAAGACCAGGCTGTCTCCATCTCTTTGTTGCCTTGAGTAAAATTATAGCTCAGATAGGAGCAATTACATGACACTTTAATATCATCCTTTTAGGGTTATCTGTACTCATCCCAGAAAGGGAAGCAAGTCTGAAGGGTTCTTTGTCTTCCCTCTGTTCTGAGGAGGATGGTTATGGGCCTGGACCTATGTCCACTGTTTTTGGTGTCTGTCTCTAAGACTTGATTCTAGTTCTCTAGCCTAGAAGGAGGAACTATTATAATGTCACATTGTGTCTAGCTAACTCTGCTGATATTTTTGTTCAGGTCTTTTTTCTTGGAAAGATTTTTTTTACCCTCTTTGACTCAGTGACACTCTTTTTGACCCCATGATTTATCCCTGTCTCGGGAAATTTGTCTGATTGGGGTCCTGCTTTGACAGATAAATCTATTCACCTGGCTCTGTACCAGCTCTCTGTCTTAAAGGAATTGGTCTTTCATTTAGGAGTATCTCAGAAGAATCTGTAACTAGCTTATATAGGTTCAGCCAGGTTTACAGTTCAGATTTTGGAGAAAGCTAAGAAGATAAACTATGGTCTGTTTATTCTTTTCTTTCTGATTATTTTACTGTAGGTTTGATGTTATGAATACTTGGAGCTTCTTTAGTAGGGGTTGGCATTGTTTTCTCTTTGAGGTGTAAGTTAACTTAGTATCTGCAGTTCACTAGTCCCCTACTGACTAATGTGGATCAATCAAGTGGACAAGAATGACGTGTAATCTTCCATCAGTAAGCTGCTTCTCCACATCTAAATGTCTGCCAGTCTCTCTGGCACGGTTGTGCTTAACCCTTTTTCTTCCTCTGGTTTAATGAGTCGAGAGACAGGCAAAGCAGAGCTCTCAGACTTGGTGAGTTGGCTTTTGTTCTTTGAAGCCTACAGAAAGCTTCCTATTGTAATCACATTTCTTCGTCTTAGTTCCTTGTGTTGCTTCTACTATGGCTTATCCAGGATGGTGGTTGCCCAAGACATGCTCCTCAGCTTTGCAAGAAAATCTCCTCTCTACTCCTTGGTCACACAGCCTTTTAATATTAATATTTCCTTTTCTTATTCTATAGGTATAGGCATTGCTGTTCTTATCCTTATCAACTATAACCCTCCCCCACGCATCCTTTCTCCTTCAAATTTTTGGACAGTTTTAGAATACAGAATCTGTGCCTTCAGTTCAGCTGTGCCCTAGGTGATCATCCTCTCCAGACTTAGAACTAGCTCTGCCCAATGGGCACTGGGGCTTTTGGGAGCCTGGGAGTTAAAGGAGCTGTGACCGGCTTTCCACCCGGTCTGATTGCAGGTCATGAACATGCAGTGCACGGGGAACCTGGACCTGATCCCCTTGCGGGGACGGCGCCGCAGGAGGTCAGGAGACCTCCCCAGGCCTTCCCCAGCCATCGGCCTACAGCCCCGGGCTGTGTCCACCACTCACCTGGCATCCTGCACACAGGTGTCCTCCCCCCTACTTCATCTTCCTTTCCTACCTCTGTCTTTGCCTTTTGGGACCTAGGAATTCCGAACACTATCTGGGGGTGGTGGGGTATGTGTGTGTTGTGTTTTGTGTGATTAGGCCCTTGTAGCCTTTTTAGAAATGTCTCCAGACATGGAAGGGAGGGTTTCCTGGTACAGATAGGAAACCGAGTGTGGTTGCCATAACCACAACTGTCCCATGGAAAGAGGAGAAGGTAGCCAGACTTTCCTTCTTATCACGGCTCATTTATTGTGATTGGCTTTCTGAGTCCTGTGGAGGGATACATAAGATTAAGGAACCCTTCTCTGCTGACACCTGAGAATGGTTGAATAATCATTTCTCAGATTTGGGATAGAAGGGCTGTGGGGACAGGCATCTTGGAAATACAAGTGCCATCTGGTATATAGGATTCCCTGGACAGTTCCATCTGCAAAGTACGCTCTACATTCCCTTTCCATTCTTTCTCCCCATTAAAAAACCTTTGGTTCGTCCAGATTTTCTGACATTGCTTGGCTTTATAGGGGCAGGAATTCGGGACCTGGGTTTTAGACGTCTTGGTTGAGGTGGCAAAATGATAATATAGAGTCCTTTTTCTCCAGGTGCTTTCTGAGACTTCATCTTCGAGGCCTGGTGGCTACCGGCTCTTTTCGTCTGCACGGCCACCAACAGAGATGAAGCAGAGTGGCCTAGGTATGGTTTTCCAGCATTTCAACTGTAGTTGGGAAAGGGTGTCTGTCTGTTCTAAAAGGTTCTATTGTGGGAAACCTTAGTTACCGGTGTTGGGGTCATCTAGTCAATGAATTGTTGGGTGGGGCTAGGGAGGATGAATTGGGAGAAGCCATGTTTAGGTGTGAACTTTGATCCCAGGTGATTGTTTCCATTCCAGGAAGTTGTTTGTCTTTCGGTTTTTTACACCCACCCCCATTTCTCTGGCTCAAGGGCATTTTTCTGGCTTCCCCTCTCACTCCTTATCTGTCCTCCCGGTCTAGCCCAGACCTTAAGGGACCATGGAGACTCTGAAACTTCAGAGTTATCAGAGACAAAACTATAGAGGTACTTGTGACCTCCTCATAAGTGTCCTGTTGTTCATTTGGAGAACTTGTGCCATGTCTTCCTCTGAGACCTATGTTTATTATATCCCTGCTCTGGCCCCTCCTACCTCCATGCCCTCTCCTTCATCCTCTCCTAATTCTGTAATTTTTTTTCCTTCCTTCCTGAAATTTGAGGGACATATCTGAGACTGGTGTAGTGGCAGAGGCTTCTCTCAGGACTTTGAGGGAATGTCTCTTGATTTTTTTGATTCCTGGAGAGGGGTGGAGAACATCATTCAACCTTTCCTAAGAACACAGACTGCAGGAAGGACCAAGCCTCAGAGGGTATTGTATTCTTTGGGGGTGGGGAGTGGTCCTTGGGAGGGGCTATCTTTGAATACAGGGCCTTGTGAGCCAGTAAGTAAAACTGGCAGTTTGAGACAATTGTGTGGGGTCTGGACTTGGTCCTCTGGCTTCTATCTTGTCCTATTATTCTTTATCTCCTTTCATTTTTCTGTTACTTTTGTCCTTGACACCCAATTTCCTGGCTGCAAAATAGTTAGCTTTTACCAGCAAGGGGGAAAAAGGTTTTTGTAACTTTCCTGGCTAATTATATGGGAGTAGGTTGCCTTCTGGATCCCTGAAATGAGGTAGATGGATTGGGGCATGAAAAATAAATGACAAATATATAGATCTGTGACATGGACTTCTCTTCCCAGAAGTTTCAGTAAAGAATTGGTTTCAGGTAAGCTGAAAATGAGAATAGTTGTGTCTGGTCCAGTTAAGTAGGAATGCTGTCAAGAACGAGACCAAAGTATGAACGTGGGACTGGTTGACAGAGGTGGTAGTAAGGTAGACACTACTGTCTGAGATGATCCTAGGCCTGGACAGGGCAGGATTGGCAGGACTGCACCAGAAAATTATTTAGTGAAGGAAGTAAATGTAGAACAAAGCTTTGGTCGTCTGAGATAAAGCCAGTTAGTTTCAGCTTCTCTGAAGAAAAGTAGACATATTTAACAGTCTTTATTACTCTCTGGAACCCCATTCTAGAGCCAATTTACATATGAAAGGTAGGAAAAGTTGCTGCATAGTGCAGCAATCTTGAATTCCAGATAATTAGCCATCAAAGTTTTATTGATTTCTATAGTGGTCTTGAAATGCTGAGACCCCTGAAACCATGACCTGCCCCTTGTGGGCTCAAAGGAATTTGACCTTCTTTCCATTCTGACCATCTCTGCTATGTTAAGTTCCCAAGCCACACCCAGGTTCTTGGCTAAGATGGATTTGGAAGTAGAGGGCCAAGTCCCATAAACTTGGGTATCAGTCTCATCTCTTCCTCCCACTCTGTCCTCATGACCTAGAGTAGAAGAGAGGACTATAGAGTCCCAACCCTGTTCTCAGTCGTATTTGGAGCATTGACTAGTTTATTTGCTTCAGAGATTTTTAAAGTTTTATTTACTCCTCTGATTGGCAGTATACTCACTTTGCTTTCTTTGAACTTAATGTGTAGGCTTTGAGCACAGGGCTTATAAGGCTTATAACTTTTGAAAGTAGAAAAAACATGGCTTTTTTTTATTGTTTCCTATTTACCAGGTCTTCCTCCTTATTAATAGGGCCCTCAGCACATAGTAGGCATGCTCTCCATGTAATCTCTGGACTCCTCACATGTCTTCAATTTGTGTCTGTCTTCACTTCTTTCTTTTTGATGAAAAAATAGTTGTTTCTTTTCTGACTGAACACAATTGATCTTCAGAATCAGGAGACCTGAATTCCAATCTAGTTTAGCTTCTGGGAAACTGTATGAACTTGAGCAAATGAGATCCCTTTTGAATCTCAGTTTCTTTACCTCTAAAATGAGGAAACTGTACTGGATGATCTTTGAGTCCCTTCCAGCTTTAAAAATTCAGTGAGTCTCATACATACTTCTTTTCTTGAGAAAAGTGAAAAAGGCCTGAAGAGAGATAGAAGGAAGGGAATGGAAGGACTTAGGAGGAATTGGAACTTACGTGAATTTGGAATTTGAGCTGAGTGCTCAAAACCTAGTCTCTAGTTTCAATTAAAGTTCTTTCCTTTTAAGTCTATAAGGGGACTATAATTCTGGCTTCTTCAAAATCTATATCCAGGTTAAGGAGCACTGAATTAAATCTAGAGAGATCTACCTATTCTTTTCGTATTCCTAAGTTGTACCTGGAGAGCAGAGTCTACCCCTTTCAGTAACTTTGACTCCCCTAATATGACTAACCCTGTATTTGTAGTAACCTCTTGTATCTACCATGTAGATCTTCAGCAGAATCCCTACCTTGCTTGCCCAGTGTAGCTATGGACAGTAGTGAAATCTGTTTGTGGTTATGCGTAGTGGCCACATATGGGTGGTTCTGAGTGACTATGTGTGTGTGTCTTCATGTTGGCATGTGAAGTTATGTGTACTTCTGTGTGGTAATTGCAGCTTTGTGTGGCTACTAATGCACTCCCGGCCTTGCAGGCTCACAGTGCACAGGGCTGTTCAGCACCACAGTGCTGGGCGGCTCCTCCAGCGCCCCGAATCTTCAGGACTACGCCCGCAGCCATGGCAAAAAGCTACCACCTGCCAGTCTGAAGCACCGAGATGGTATGTGGGTGGGTTTTGGGGGGCAGCTCTTTTCTTCGTTTGTCCCCCAGCACAGATACAGCTCAAGAACCATTCATACTTAAGATGGCACTGACACTGGCCTTATAACAAGTTGCTTCATCAATTATAGAGGGGAGAAGGAACCAAGACCCCATCCACCCCTCCATTTGCATTCCCTCTCAGTGCAATAAATACTACTTATTTACGCTTACCCCTTCATAATCTCCCACATACAGCCCTGCTACATCAATTTACTCCACCTCTATATTCTTTCCTGGATTCTGGCCTGTAGGAGTAAGGACCAAGGATGATGATGATCCATGGTCAGGAAAAATGCAGTGGAGTCTTGACTCAAATCTAGGAAATCAGGGATGGGGAAGTTTCAGTCAAGGCAGGAAAGATGATACGGAAAGAGAGTGGGGGAAGGGATGAAAGGTTTTGCACAGATTTTATTTCCAAATGACCAGAAAGAGGATGTGGTGGTGAAATTAGGGTTGTCTGTGGAGCCATATTGTGGTAGAGATGACACACAGATTCCTACAAGAAGATTATTCCAAAGGAGAAGATTGAAATGTGGTAGTCAGGAATCCGAGGGGGGTGTTGGAGCAGGTCATACACTAACTGTAAAGAAAAGAGTATATTGCGGGCAGATTCCAGAGCAGAGGGTGGGGCCAGGGGTGGGTATAATCCCCATGATGTCTTTTCTCCCCAGAGCTCTTGTTTGTCCCGGCCGTAAAACGATTTTCTGTGTCGTTTGCAAAGCATCCGACTAACGGTACGTTTGCTTCTGACTCAATGTCATTTCCCCTCATCATGTCACCTCCAGACACTTAACCTCTGAGTTCTGACACTGACTTTGCCTCTGCCTTCCACTATGTTGACAACATGCTGTCTCTGAATGAACCGCTCACTAAGTGTCCCTCTTGGGGCATACCCTTTGTTGTGACAAACTTTAGTCTTGGCTGCAGCCTGGCTGCCCTATCTATGTGGCAACTCAGGGACTTATGTCCATGGTCACCATCATCACCATTCTGTCACTTTTTTTAGCATCATCCCCAAAACATTAATTAAACCCTTCCCTTTCCCATCACATGACTGCTGGGTTTTATACAAATTAAACAATGGTTCTCCTTCATAGAAAGAGAATAGTATTTTCTTTATCATCTCCATGTCTTCTTTTTTCCCCTTACTCCTCAGCTTATACAATTTTGATCTTTCTGTTTTTTTCTCCAACTCCTTGTTGGAGTGAATGACTCATTTGTTTCTCTTAAATGGAGCAGTGCTGCTGTAGTTCCCCATTCCCAAACATACCCCTATGGGTACTGGTCTTGAATTTATGGTTTTCCATCACCATATTCTTAACCACCTATCATTGTGTGTATTTTATGTGGCTCTTGTGCTCCCAACATCTACTTTATGTTACTACTAACTTAGGGTCTGGACCTAGAAAATAGTAGCCCAGATTGATTTGGGATAAAGAAAGACGGGAGTAGGAGGCAGTAGGTAAAGGAAAAAGGGATTGTAACCTGAATTATACAGCCTAAATTACCATACAGTTTCCCTGTAGACCCAGCCTACCTAAGACACTGGTATTTCAGAGAAGCTTGAAGTGCAAGTTGAAATGTCTCCTGGGAATTCGGGGTGGGGGGTGCTTGGAAATGAATAATATTTCAAAAATATTGAAGAATTGGTCTAGCCGTACTAAGGTGTAAGAGTTTAGAGATCTGTGTAAACTAAAGGGCAGTGGTCTCTTTGTAGGGTGTGGCAGGGCTTACTCCCTGTTTTATCCTTTATATTCTTAGTTTCTCTTTGCCTTGTATCTTGTTTTCAAGGTAAATCCAGTTTTCTTATACATGGTTTTCTTCTGTCCAAGTACTAAGTTTCTCGAAAGGAGGTAAAATTAGCTTGGCTTCCTGGCTGGAAAAAACTCCTTAGCCAGTGGCAACTGCTAGATTTTAGCCCAGTCAGGCCATACCTCTCCACTAGGCACTGCCAAATTTTAAGTTGCCTAACCCCACCCCCTATCCCAGCTCCCATTTGTGCCTCTAATAGGAGCTCCCCTTTCAGAGTGGTGTGGCTGTGCCTCCAGATATAGTTTCAAATTCTTCTGGCCTTCATGTGCCCCAGTCATCGCCAGAGTAGAACCTCATGCACCAGCCCCAGCCCCACAGCTTGGGACTTGGACTTAGGAGAAGTGTTACTTAGAGTATAGAATCTAGTACTGGGAACTTGGGCTCCTGAAATCAGAGTTAAATCACTGATCTCCTAGTTCTTAGGCTTTGTGAGAAAAGATCCAGATTCATAAAACAGATCCTCAAACCTATTTATCTCCAGTTCCCTGAGGCCTTGATTAGCAGCCTCACCGATTAAAGAAGAGATGAATTAATTCTACCAAAAGGAAGAGAAGAAGAAAGACCTGGATAATTCAGTAGAGTACAGGAGAGTAAATTCAAGATCTCCTCCAACACCCTGCACACTTCCTCAGGGGACTTTTGGCCATTCTTCTCCTTGTACTTGAGTTTGGAAGCTAAAGTGCTTGAGAAGCCAGAATCTGGGATCTCCCTGCTGGTATCAGGAGAAATGTGGAGCTATTCTGTCGCTTGCTGAAGATTACCTAGACTTAATTTGTTCCTAAGGACATTATGAGGGCTCTATCGCATGGTCAAATCTTGCTTGACTGACCTAGCAGTTACAGAGGGGATGTTCTGTCTGCAAATACTTATGGCACATTAGTGACAACAATATGCACCCTACTGTCCCATTGTCATCATCTCTTTGCTGTGCTGTCTCGCTTTGAAAGAGCAGCTGGAAAACCTGGACCTAGCTTTGGAAAGGAAGCAAGGCAGTGCTGTCTCCTTACCTTAATGACAGAACATCTCTCAGCCATCCCTGCTTCAGTAGTGGATACAGAGTCCCCCGAATCCTGAGATTTATATGAACATTTCTTTAAAATCTGTATATTTGGACAAGAGTAAAGGCTGATTAGTCAGTATCTTCATTTTCACATACTGATTCTGTTTTTTACATACTCTGTTTTAAAGGACCTTTATACCTGGTGTCTTGTCAATCTCCTTTGCCATTTGCTTAACACCAGCCCTGTTTATGGCTATTGTAGAATCTCCTCCAGAAGACCTGGTCTGAGCCTTTTCAGCTTCAAACTTGACCTTAATACCCGATACCATTCTTGACCCTCTTCTCTAAGTGACTTTGAATCTTTGTATCTCTATACCAACTTTATAAATACATTGGTTTGTGAAGCAGGTCATAAGTAGGGTTTCTCTAGGAATGAACAGGGGCTCTAGAGCGCTAATCAAGACTCCAGCTACAAAACTGCCCGCTTACCCCCATCCAGAATGATGTGATTGCTGTCTGTAAGCACTGACTTAATTATGCACAGTGAAAGAGGGGAGGGCCTCGCTGTATGATGATGTCTCACTAGTCCCTTCTTTTAGACTCATTGTGATGCCGATACTCTTCTTCCCTGTAAGAGATACCCAGTTGTTCTGACCATCTCTGCTTCTCTCTTAGCTCACCTTGGAGCTGAGTGGTCCTACCTCCCAGTAATGCTTGTGCCACTCAGTGCCCCCCTCATTGTCTCTCCCTCTTCTCTTTCTTTATCTTTGTGCTTCCTGCCGTGGTCCTCCCCCATCCCCTCCAGAGCTGCTGGATGACCAGCACCCTGTGGTCCGGTTGCTGCGCAGTTTTTCCTCTGACTGTCCAGGGGGCCGGCCAGTCTCCTTGGATGCCACGCTGGCGCATCACCTGCACCAGTGCTCCTACCACCTGCGCCTCTTCCGGAACTGGCTGCGCTCAGGCCAGGATGACCCCGAGTGCCTCTACGGTACCCCCTGCCACCAAGCTGGCTGCTGTCACTGCCCTGGCTGGGACTGACTGCTTTGCTTATTGCACTTCTGGCAGGAGAGCCCACCTATTCCTTTCTCCTATTTACCCTAAGGTTATGTGACTTGCATTTAGTTGCTTGGATATGGGATTGGAGCCAGACTGCCTGGTAGCTGTAGCATTGGCTGCTCTTCCCCTTACTGTTTTCCTTCGTTATTGCCTCCTAATGTTACCCATTCCCAATTCTGTTCGGTATAGGAGTAGTCTCTTGCCCTGAAATCTGTTCTTGTCTCTATAACCCACTGCTAATTACCATCCTCAGATGCAAACGTTTTTCTAGTAGCCATGCTGAGGAGCTAGAGACTGTATTCCTCTGACGCTCCTGCCACAAGAGTACGGGGGGGGGGGGGGGGGGGGGCACGGAATTGAGGCACAAAGGTCTTAATTGAATCTTTGAAGCAAACAAGGGCCAGAGTTAGAAGATGGTCAAGTATAATCCTTTCTAATGATAGGTTTTACTCGTTAGTGAACAGGAGGCTATGTCTTACATAGATATTGCTGTCCTGCCTACTATTAGTTTCTTTAAGGAGTTATAAAGAAACATAAGAAAGATTGCAGGCTGAAACAATGCTTAAGATGACAATGCTTCTTGATCCTCCCATGGAAACATTTTTTTTCATCAACACGCTCTGGGATTAGGGTTATATTTAGGTTTACCCTTTACCCTAACCAGACTGGTGAACCTACATTGGGATTGTTAGGTTCAGATAGAGAATCAGAATTTATTCTTCTTCCTAGAGATTTTCCTCGTTTTCCTGATGGAATAGAGAAATCCTAGCAAGTCGGGGGTTTTCCAGTGAGAGCAGAAGGGAGAAGCTTTGATGTGATGGAAATGACCAAGAAAGAACTTCCATCCCCCAGCCTGTTCATGCATGTTTTTTCCCTTGGCTGAGCTTCATGTGTATTGCATGCTCTCCAGCTTGCTTCCAGATATTCTAGCCTTTCTACCCATATCCCAAATCTGCATGAATCCTTCTTCAGATTCCATGCCTTCCTCCTTAATCCGGTTCTCTTTACACAATTCCTAAAATCTGCTGTTTCTTCCCAGCTCCATGACCTCCCTGCCTCATTTAGACCTTCAGTTTCACCCCTTACCTCTGGACTTTTGTTTTATTCCCCTAGAAAGAGCAAAAGCAATATAGGTGCTTACCCTATTGGAATTCTGTTCGTTTTTCCATGGGTCATTACAGGCTCTCCATGGGTAGGATGAGAGGTGATTTGATTCACTTGGAGGCCTTAGCAGCTAGATTTCTTAGAATTCTGGAGGTGAGAAACAGACACCTGTAGGGGCTCTAAAGAGTTCCCTCTTCTGAAATCTTGGATACCCCATACTCCAAAAGCCACGGATTCTTCTGATGGCTCTCAGGGACTCTCCATGCTGCCTTGGACAGTTGGGGTGTATCTGGCAGGAATAACATTGACTTTGCCCATCTCTTTTCTAATAGGATTTGAAGGGTGTTCCATGGTGCCTACCATCTACCCCCTGGAAACACTGCATAATGCCCTTTCCCTGCGTCAAGTGAGTGAATTCCTAAGTAGAGTCTGCCAGCGCCATACTGATGCTCAAGCACAGGCATCTGCAGGTATGGAGAATACTCTTCTTATCTTGTAGCCCTGTCTCTGTCCCTACTCCTGTCCTTCCTAGAATGTGAGTAGTAAATTAAAAAGATAGGTGCTCCAAAAAGACACAGAACTAGCCTTGAAAAATTATTTAATTGCATAGGCCAGTTCAACATCATAACTTCCCAAGTTAATTTATAAATTTAACATGATTCCAACAAAAATGCTGTTTTTCTAAAGTCAGACAAATTGAAAAGTTTTGAAAAGGTGTTTTTTTATATATGTTTTTTCATTTGAGAGAGAGAGAGAGAGTGTGTGTGTGTGTGTGTGTGTGTGTGCACATGCGCGTGTGCACAAGCTGGGGGGAGGGGCAGAGGAAGAGGGAGAAGCAGCCTCCCTGCTCAGAGAAGGGACCCAGGAACTGGGTCGATCCCACATGGGGCTCTATCCCAGGACCCTTGGATCATGACCTGAGCTGAAGGCAGGCACTTAAGCAACTGAGCCACTCGGGCACCCCAGAGTAATGAAAAGCTACTAGCCCTATCAGATTTTATAACATTCCATAAAAATTCTATAACGAGGGGTGCCTGGGCGGTTCAGTGGGTTAAGCCTCTGCCTTCAGCTCAGGTCATGATCTCAGGGTCATGGGATCGAGTCCCACATTGGGCTCTTTGCTCGGCAGGGAGCCTGCTTCCTCCTCTCTCTCTGCCTGCCTCTCTGCCTACTTGTGATTCCTGTCTGTCAAATAAATAAATAATCTTAAAAAAATAGAAGACCTAGAAGTAGATGAAGTTAGCATTTCAAAATATTGGGGGAAAGACAGACTTTTTTTTTTTTAAGATTTTATTTGTTTATTTGAGAGAGAGGGAGTGAGCACGAGGGACAGACCGAGAGGGAGAAGCAGGGTCCCCACTGAGCAGAAATCCTGATGCAGCGCTCAATCCCAGGACCCTGCGATCATGACCTGAGCTGAAGGCAGACACTTAACCAACTGAGCTACCCAGGTACCCCAAAATTTTTCAGTAAGTAAAGTTGGCACAGCTAAGTGGTCATTTGACAAAAATTAAAATTGAATTCATACTTCATGCTATATATTAAGATATTTGTTCATATATATGGAGTTCATATGTTTCAGAAATCTAAATGTAAAAATTAAGCAATAGGTTGCTCCAAGGGTTTGTCCTTCACAGAAACACCAAAAAAGTCAGTCAAAAACTACCAGAATCTGTTTTGTCAGACCTCTGGAAAATAATCAAAAGTTTGCAGCAACCAGAAAAATGCTAAATCAAGAAAGAGGCACCCTAAGAATGGCAGGAAGCTTCCTATCATTTTTCTTTCTCTTATCCTACCCTCTCCCCCACCTCAACAGCAGTCTTACAGATAGCAGAGCATAGTGTCAGTGTGAAGCTCTGGTCCCTATTTCCTAAAGGAGCAGAACAGATTTTATTCTCAAAGAATTGTGTTTATCTAACTTAGCTACTCTAACTTGTCTGACTTGAAGAACTGTCACAAGGTGCTTACCTTTGTTTCATTGAATCAGGGCAGGAAAGTAGCTATGCAGAAAGTGTTCCCTGAAAACATTGTAAGGCAAATGAACAACATAATGCTGCCTGGGACAAAAATTATAATTGAGGCAGACAATAAGTGTGCTGAAAGCCTGGGGTGAAAACTTAGGTAGAGAGTTTCTTTGGAAAATTAAGGCATTCAGTGGATGCCTGGGTGGCTCAGTCAGTTAAGCGTCTGCCTTCAGCTCAGGTCATGATCCTAGGATGAAGTCCCTCATCTGGCTCGTTGATCACTGAGGAGCCTGCTTCTCCCTCTGCCTTCTGCTCTCCCTGCTTGTGCTCACTCTCACTTGCTCTCTCTCTGACAAAAAAATAAATAAAATACATTAAAAAAAGGAAAATTAAGGCATTCAAAAGCCCCCACATATACTAGGGAAGTTAGAAGCCATGTGCATGCCTAGGGAGAGACACAGGAGCAGAAAACACAAGAGACTACCCTAAGATTTTTCCTCTGCCTGAACTCTAGACACAGCACAGGCAAGAATTGAAGGCTAAGAGGGATTTATAAACAGTCTAGCTAAATGTTGAAGGAATACCTCAACAAAGAACCAATCTGCAAAGACAGAGAATTCCCCTCCCCTCCCTTCGCCTCCTTTCCCCCCATCTTCCTCTTCCCTTCTTTTGGTTCTTGGCAGTCAAGGAAATTCTTGTCAGAATACTAGCTGTGGGGCACCTGGGTGGCTCAGTTGATTAAATGTCTGACTTCAGCTCAGTTCGTGATCTTGGGGTCCTGGGATCAAGCCCCGTGTCAGGGAGTCTTTGGGGAATCTGCCTTTCACTTTCTCCCTCTCTCTGCCCCTCTCTCCCTGCTTGTTCTCTCTCTCTCTGTCTCAAATAAATAAAATCTTGAAAAAAAAAAAAACTAAAAAAACAAAAAAACACTAGCTGTGAAATAAGCTAAAGGAACAGAGATTTCAGAGTCTACATATGACAAAGACAGACTTAACAAAAATAGCTTAGAAAAGTCAATAAACAGCCACAGCCCACAGCAAACAAGCCCTGGCGGGGGGTGGGGAGAATACTCTGATATTCAGAGTTAGCAAAATTACAATGTTCAAAATGTCCAGTTTTCAATAAAATATGCAAAGATACAGTACAGTATGGTTCATTTTCAGAAGAAATGAATAGAAACAGTTGGTAAAGAAGCACCAATGTTAGACTTACTGGGACAAGGAATTTAAATCAGCTATCTTAAATATGTTTAAAGAGCTAAGGGGAATGATAGAGAACTGAATGAAATCAGGAGAATGATGTCTCAGCAAATACAGAATATCATTAAAGATACAGAAAATATAAAAAGAAACCAAACAAATTCTGAGAGTGAAAAGTATAACAGAAATGCAAAATTCACTAGAAGGTGTCTTGGAAGATATGAACAGGCGAAAGAAAGAGTCAGCAAAATTAAAGATAAGTCATTTGAAAATGTCTAGTCTGAAGAGGAGAAAGAAAAAAAGATCAAGAAAAAAATTAACAGAGCTAAAGAGATCTGTGGGACACCATCAAGAATATGAACATACACAGGTGCCTGGGTAGCTCAGTCAGTTAAGCATATGCCTTTAGCTCAGGTCATGATCCTTGGGTCCTGGAATCAAGCCCCACATCAGGCTCCCTGCTCCTCGGGGCACCTGCTTCTTCCTCTCCCTCTGCTGCTCCCCCCAGCTCGTGCTCCCTCTCTTTCTCTGTCCAAAAAAAAAAAACCAACCCAGCATATGCATGATCAGAGTCTCAGAAGGAGAACACAGAAAGAGGCAGAAGAAATATTTGAAGAAATAAGGGCTCTGAAGAGCTCTTTCTCAACTTGGATAAAGACAGAAATCTATACATCCAAATAGTTCAAACACCAACAAGGATAAATTGAAAGAGATCCGCACTAAGATATACTATAATCAGATTGTTAAAAGACAGAAAATCTTGAAAGTAGCAAAAGAAAAGCAACTTATCACATACAAGGGATCTTTAATAAGATTAACAATGAATTTTTTTAAAAGATTTTATTTATTTATTTGACAGGCAGAGTGAGAAGCATGCTCCCTGCTGAGCAAGGAGCCCCATGTGGGGGCTTAATCCCAGGACTCTGGGATCATGAACTGAGCCAGAGGCAGATGCTTAACCCACTGAGCCACCCAGGTGCCCCTAACAACCAATTTCTCATCAGAAATCACAGAGGTGGGGTGCCTGAGTGGCTTAGTGGGTTAAAGCCTCTGCCTTCGGCTCAGTTCATGATTGGGATCAAGCCCCGCATCAGGCTCTCTGCTCAACAGGGAGCCTGCTTCTCTTCCTCTCTCTCTGCCTGCCTCTCTGCTTACCTGTGATCTGTATCTGTCAAATAAATAAATAAAAATCTTAAAAAAAAAAAATCACATAGGCCAGAAAGCAGTGGGATGACGTATATAAAGTGCTAAAAGAAAAAAAAAATGTCAACCAAGAATTCTTTGTCTAACCAAACTGTTCAGAAATGAAGAAGAAATTAAGACATTACCAGGTAAACAAAAGTTGAAGTTTTTCACAAGTAAAACTGGCTTACAAGAAATGCTGAGGGGCGCCTGGGTGGCTCAGTGGGTTAAGCCGCTGCCTTCGGCTTGGGTCATGATCTCAGGGTCCTGGGATCGAGTCCCACATCGGGCTCTCTGCTCGGCAGGGAGCCTGCTTCCCTCTCTCTCTCTCTCTCTGCACCAGCCTCTCTACCTACCTGTGATCTCTCTCTGTCAAATAAATAAATAAAATCTTTTTTAAAAATAAATTAATTAATTAAAAAAAAAAAAAAGAAGAAATGCTGAAAGCTTTTTGGGATGAAATAAAACGATACTAGATAGTTACTTGATACCATACCAAAAAATGAAGAACCCTGGTAAAGGTAATTATATTGGTAAATATAAAAGTCAGCATTTCTGTATTTTTGGTTTGTAACTCCTTTTTTTGTTTCATGTATAACTTAACACACAAATGAATAAAATAGTCATTATAAGTCTGTATTAATGGGCATGCAATGCATAACGGTATAATAATTTGTGACAATAACATAAGGTGAGGACTGAGCTTTATAGGAGCAGAGTTTTTATGTTACTGAAGCTAAATTTGCCATCCATTCAAACAAGATTGTTATAAATTCAGGATATTAATTGTATCTCCATAGTAACCACTATGAAATATCTAAAAAATGTACAGAAAAAGAAATAAGGGAATCAAAATGATACACTACAAACATCATTTAAACACAAGATGAGGGGTGCCTGGATGGCTCAGTCAGCTGGGTGTTTGCCTTCAGCTTAGGTCATAATATCCAGATCCTGGGGTTGAACCTATGTTGGCCTTCCTACTCAGCAAGGAGTCTGCTTCTCTCTTTCTCCCTCTGCTCCTCCCCACTACTTGCTCTCTGTCTCAAATAAATAAAATCTTTTTTTTTTTTTTTAAAGATTTTATTTATTTATTTGACAGAGAGAAATTACAAGTACACTGAGAGGCAGGCAGAGAGAAAAGAGAAGGAAGCAGGCTCCCTGCCGAGCAGAGAGCCCGACGCGGGACTCGATCCCAGGACCCTGAGATCATGACCTGAGCCGAAGGCAGCGGTTTAACCCACTGAGCCACCCAGGCGCCCCTCAAATAAATAAAATCTTAAAAAAAAAAAAAAACCACAAAGATGTTAGTAATGGAGGAAATGAACAAAATTTAGTCTAAGATGTATAAAAAAATAGTGAAATGATAGAATTAAGCCCCTTCTTATCATTGATTAGTCTACATTGTAAATGAATAAAACTCTCCAATTAAAAGGCAGAGATTAGCAGAATGGATGGTTTTTTAAGAATGGATTTTTTTAAAGATTTATTTATTTATTTTAGAGACAGAGAAAAACTGAAGATGGGGAGTGGGGAGGGACAGAGGGAGGAGAGAAGTCCCAAGCAGACTTCCCACTGAGGGTAGAGCCTGATGCAGGGCTCAATCCCACCACCCTGAGACCACAACCTGAGCTGAAACCAAGAGCAGGATGCCCAACTGACTACCCCCCAGGCACCCCAGCAGGATGGATTTTTTAAAAAACCATCCAACTGTATGTTGTCTACATAAAACTCACTTTAGATCCAACAGTACAAATAGGTTGAAAATGAAAGAATAGAAAAAGATATTCCATGCAAATAATAACCAAATGAGAGCTGGGGTAACTATACTAATGTCAGACAAAATAATCTTTAAGTCAAAAATTGTTCTAAGAGACAGATGTCATTATATATTGATTAAAAGGTTAATTCATCAAGAGCATACAAAAATTATAAACATACCCACCAAACAACAGAGCCCCCAAATATATGAAGCAAACATTGACAGAATTAAAGGGATAAGTAGATAGTTCTACAATAACAGTTGTAGACTTTAATATCTCACCTTTAGTAATAGATAAAACAACCAGACAGAAGATCAGTAAGGAAACAGAGTTTCAGTAACACTCTAAACCAGCTAAACCTAAGAGACATATAGAACATCCTACCACCAACAAAATACAGATTCTTCTTAAGTGCACATGATACACCATATGGTAGGTCACAAAAAAATGTTAAATAATTTTAAAAGATTGAAATTATACAAAATACCCTCTCTGGCACAGTGGAGAATGGCGCTAGAAATCATTAATGGAAGGAAAATGAAAATTCACAAATATGTTGAAATTAAACACATTCTTAACCTTCTTCAGGTCAAGGAAGAAATCACATGGGAAATTAGAATATACTTTGAGATGAATGAAAATGAAAATGCAACATTCCAGAAGTTATGGAATACAGCAAAATCCATGCTGAGAGAGAAATTTACAGCTGTAAACACCTACATTTAAACCCAGGAAAGATCATATGGGGCACCTGGGTGGCTCAGTGGGTTAAAGCCTCTGCCTTCAGCTCGGGTCATGATCCCAGGGTCCTGGGATCAAGCCCCATATCGGGCTCTCTGCTCAGCGGGAAGCCTGCTTCTCCCTCTCTCTGCCTGCCTCTCTGCCTACTTGTGATCTCTCTCTCTCTCTCTGTCAAATAAATAAATAAAATCTTTAAAAAAAAATAAAAAAATAAGCCCAGGAAAGATCATAAACCAAAAACCTAACTGTATACCTTAAGGAAGTAAGAAAAGAACAAACTAAACCCAAAGCTAATAGAAAGATTGAAATAATAAGGATTAGAATAGAAAACAGAATCAGCAAAACCAAAAGTTGGTTCTTTGAAAAAAAAAATCAACAAAATTGACAAACCTTTAGCAGATTAAGGAAAATTGAGTGTTGATGCAAAATAACCAAAATAGGAATAAAAGTGGAGACATTGCTACTGACCTTACAGAAATAAAAAGAATTATAAGAGAGCACTACGGGGGCACCTGGGTAGCTCAGTCAGTTAAGAATTTGCCTTCAGTTCAGGTCATGTTCCACACATCTGGCTCCCTGCTCAGTGAGGAATCTGCTTCTCCCTCTCCCACCACCCCGCCCCCACTCATGGACGCATGTGCTCATTTTCACTCTCTCAAATAAATAAATAGAATTTTTTTTAAAAAAGAACACTATGAACAGTTACATGCCAATGAATTACATAACCTAGATAAACAAATTTCTAGAAGCACATAAACTATAAAAATTGACCCAAGAAGAAGTGGAAAATCTGAACATAATCTATAACACAGAAAAAGACTGAATCAGTAGAAAAACTTTTAACAAAGAAAAGTCCAGGATAAGATAGCTTCACTGGTGAAATCTACCAAACAGTTCTATGAAGCCAGCATTACCTTGATATGAAAGCCAGACAAAGACACCATAAGAAAACAATAATTCCTTATGAATATTGAAGCAAAAATTTCCTGTATTTTTTTGGGTAGGTGCCATGCCCAGTGAGGGGTTTGAGCTCATGACACTGAGTTGAAGACCTGAGTTGAGGTCAAGAATCAGATTTTTATCAGACTGAGCCAGCCAGGTGGCCCAGAAGCAAAAGCTCCCAATAAAATACTAGCAAACCAAATCTAACAGCAAGTTGACAAAGTGAGATTTATCTCAAGAATGCAAGGGTAGGGGCGCCTGGGTGGCTAAGTGGGTTAAAGCCTCTGCCTTCAGCTCAGGTCATGATCTCAGGGTCCTGGGATCGAGCCCCGCTTCAGGCTCTCTGCTCAGTGGGGAGCCCGCTTCCTCCTCTCTCTCTCTCTGCCTGCCTCTCTGTCTACTTGTGATCTCTCTATCTGTCAAATAAATAAATAAAATCTTAAAAAAAAAAAAAGAATGCAAGGGTGATTCAAAATAAGAAAACCACTCAGTGTAATATACTATATTAAAAGAACAAAGGGAAAAACTCAAAATCTTCTTAATTTGGTAAAATTAAGATTTGATAAAATCTATCACCTTTAATTTGATAAAATCCACTACCCTTTCATGATAAAAACAACCAGCAAACTAGAAATGGAAGGGAACTTCCTCAACATAATAAAGGGCATTTATGAACAACCCATAGTGCACATCATACTCACTGGTGAAAGACTGAAAGTTTTTCCTCTATGATAGGAACAAGACAAGGATGCCCACATTCACCACTGCTGTTCAACATTGTACTGGTAATTTAGGCAGAACAATTAGGCAAGAAAAAAATTGGCATAGAAATTGGAAAGGAGAAGGTAAAGCTATCTCTATTTGCAGAGGTCATGGTCCTATGTAGAAAAATGCAGAGAATCCTCAAAAAAACTTCCAGAACTAATGAACAAGTTCAGCACAGTTTGCAGGGACAAGATCAACTCACAAAAGTCAATTTTGTGTCCCTATACTAGCAATGAAAAGTCCAAAAAGGAAATTAAGAAACAACATGGGGCGCCTGGGTGGCTCAGAGGGTTAAGCCTCTGCCTTCGGCTCCGGTCATGATCTCAGGGTCCTGGGATCGAGTCCCGCATTGGGCTCTCTGCTCAGCAGGGAGCCTGTTTCCTCCTCTCTCTCTCTCTGCCTGCCTCTCTACCTGCTTGTGATCTCTGTCTGTCAAATAAATAAATAAGATCTAAAAAAAAAAAAAAGAAACAATATAATTTATAATAGCATCCATAAAATAAAATACCTGGGAACAAATTTAACCAATAAGTTTATTTAAAGACTTGGACACTGAAAACTACAAACCATTGCTGAAATAAAGATGATCTAAATAAGTAGAAAGACATCCAATGTTCACACCACCCTTCAGTCTTTTTAGACATTCTTTTCCTTAGTAACCTTCCCACAGGAAATTTTAATACCACAAATATACAATATATGTCTGTTTATGGTCCATGGCCATGTGATGGACCACAAACCAATGGAATACCTAAAAAATTTTTTTGCCCTCACCAAGAACCAAGTTTGTTGAGAATACATGGTCTAGGGCAAGGAAAGTACAAGGTCATCCTGAGGCATGTTGTAACAGAAGCAAAGAAGCAGTCAAGCCTGAAGAGGCTCTTACTGACCACAAATGGAATATTTTACACTTGATCTTAGCCAAAAGGCCAAGAAGTGATACAACTAGAACATTATAGCATTCAAAATAATAAGTTACTATAATTGACTAAAGGACACTGAAATATAAAAATCCACAAGCTCATAATAAATAATAAGTAAATAATTCTACAAAAAAGAAAGCAAAAATAAAATAATAAAAAATTAATTAATTAACTAATTAATTAAAAATGAATTTAAAAAATCTGCTACACCTGGAAAATACTTTTCACCACCTCTTTTCTCTGAAAACTAATTAAAAGGAAATAAACACTTATTCTACCTTTTCAGTAGGAACTGCATTTCAGTGTAATCAAATAGCCCCAGAGGGAAAGCTCTTTTTTACAGAAAATATACCAGCTAATAAATGTTGGAGGATTGATAGAATTAGAAAATCACCACTTGGGGTGCCTGGGTGGCTCAGTTGTTGGGTGTCTGCCTTTGGCTCGGTTCATGGTCCCAGGGTTCTGGGATTGAGCCCCATATCAGGCTCTCTGCTAAGCCGGAGGCATGCTTCTTCTCTCCCACCCACCCTGCTTGTGTTCCCTCTCTCCCTCTCTCTTTCTGTCAAATAAATAAGTGGAATCTTTTTAAAAAATAGAAAATCATGACAAACCATAAGAGATTCTTAATCTCACAAAACAAACTGAAGGTTGCTGGGGGGAGGGCATAGGGAGAGGGTGGTTGGGTTATGGACATTGGGGAGGGTATGCGATATGGTAAGTGCTGTGTAATGTATAAGCCTGACAATTCACAGACCTGTACCCCTGGGGGAAATAATATATTATATGTTAATAAAAATAATTTTTTAAAAAATAGAAAATTACCACTTAAATACTAACGGATACTAACACAATTAGGCAAGATGGTGGGATTGCATGGTGCCGAAGGATTACCTCTAATCAGAAGGGGAAAACTTTGTGGTAAGATCTTGTGGCTACCACTTTAACCCAGTTTGTAAACTTAGCTTTACTTAATGGGACAGTGAGACATTATGTCCTTCTAATGTGATGTAAAAGTACATGGGATCACCTATTTGGTATTTTTACCAAAGTTATTTAAATTGAATCATCCAATCACAACTTTTATGTATACCTTCCAGTTTGTAAGAAATATAAGCAATAGTGAAACAAGTTAAATGATTCTATGAGGGAGCAATCAGATAAATCCAGAATGTGAGACATGATAGTTCTATGAGACAACTGATCTGTTCTTTTCAAAAAGTCACTCTGAGGGGCATCTGGGTGACTCAGTTGGTTAAGCATTCAACTCTTGATTTTGGCTCAGGTCATGATCTCAGGGTCATGGGACCAAGCCCAGCATCAGCTCCATGCTCAGCAGGGAGTCTGCTTGAGATTCTCCCCCTTCTCCCTCTGCCCCTCCCCCTGCTCATGTGCATATGCTTGCTCGCTCTCTCTCTGTTTTTTTAAAGATTTTATTTATTTGACAGAGATCACAAGTAGGCAGAGAGGCAGGCAGAAAGAGAGAGAGGAGGAAGCAGGCTCCCTGCAGAACAAAGAGGCCAATATAGGACTCAATCCCAGGACCCTGAGATCATGACCTGAGCTGAAGGCAGCGGCTTAACCCACAGAGCCACCCAGGCATCCCATGCTTGCTCTCTCTCTTAAATAAATAAATCTTTAAAAAAATCACTTTGAAAAAAAAAATCACTTTGAGGAAAATAAATGGTGCTGGGAGAAATAATATTCTAGATTAAAAGAGACTTTGGAGATGTGACAAAATACAATGCATGGTTCATATTTGGATATTACTATAAAAGACATTTGTTGGGGGGGCACCTGGGTGGCTCAGTCCGTTAAGTGTCTGCCTGCAGCTCAGGTCATGATCCCGGGGTCCTGGGATCAAGCCCCATATGGGGCTCCCTGCTCAGCGGGAAGCCTGCTTCTCTCTCTCCCTCTGCTGCTTCCCCTGCTTGTTCTCTCTCTCTGTCAAATAAACAGATAAAATCTTTTTAAAAATAAAAAATAAGGGCACCTGGGTGGCTCAGTGGGTTAAGCCGCTGCCTTCGGCTCAGGTCATGATCTCAGGGTCCTGGGATCGAGTCCCGCATCGGGCTCTCTGCTCAGCAGGGAGTCTGCTTCCCTCTCTCTCTCTCTCTGCCTGCCTCTCCATCTACTTGTGATTTCTCTCTGTCAAATAAATAAATAAAATCTTTAAAAAAAAAAATAAATAAATAAAAATTAAAAAAAATAAAAAATAAAAGACATTTGGGGAATAATTGTAGGAGATTTAAATATGAATTGGGCATTAGATGATATTAGGGTATTATTTTTTAATTTTGTAACGTTTGTTAATGGTGTGTGGCTATGTAGGAAAAATTCCTTATATTTTAGAGATGCATATTGATGTGTTTCAAGGTAAAATGTTTCATAATGTCTGTCATTTTTTAAAAAGAACTTCCTCATGAAGAAATGGGTGAAACAAATATGGCAAAATGTTAATACACTGATGTGGTAAATATAGGAGATGAAGATATCAGTATGGATTGTACTGGTCTTCCAACAACTTTTTTTAAAAAGGGGGAATGGGGAGAGAACAAAAATTGTTTGAAAATATTCATAATATAAATTTTAAAATATTAAAAACAGTTTATATGAAGGGTCCTTAGGAAATGCTACTTTTCAGCCTGAGAATGTGTAAGTTCGCTTTGACTTATGTTGAGAACGGTGACTCTTGAATGCTTCCTCAAACTTTTTTTCCTTCCTTATTTCTCCCCTGTCTATCCAGCCCTCTTTGACTCTATGCACAGCAACCAAGCCTCAGATAGCCTATTTTCCCCACCCCGTACTCTTCATTCACCCACCCTACAACTCCGGCAGCGCTCCGAGAAGCCCCCTTGGTGTAAGTAATCCTTTTGGAACTGCCTGGAGAAAGGCCAAGAGGGATGGAGGGATTGGTGAGTGAGAGACCTGTCTCATGAGGGAAATGAAGATGAGGGTTGAAAGACCAAGAATAACCAGTAGGGAAACCAGTCTCATCTGTTTCCAAAGTGAGGGAGGATTTGTTTAGTCTGTCTCATTATCTCCATTCTCCATGACCCCTCTGTTTCATTGGAGAGGCTCCTTAAAGGTAGTGTCCCAGAGGGTACTTTGGGGGAACAAAGGACAGAAACTTCATTCTCCTCAGATTCCCATTTGGTCTCTATACCTTTCTCAAGTACAGATGACTTGAGAGGATACCTTAGTGTATAGAAAAGCTGGGAGAGGGGCACCTGGGTGGCTCAGTGGGTTAAAGCCTCTGCCTTCAGCTCAGGTCATGATCCCAGGGTCCTGGGATCGAGCCCCATATCGGGCTCTCTGCCTGCCTCTCTGCCTACTTGTGATCTCTTTCCATCAAATGAATAAACTAAAAAATTAAAAAAAAAAAGAAAAGAAAAGCTGGGAGAAGGAAACTAGAATTTGCTACTACTTTCTACATATCCCTTTTCTCAACTTGTCTGTTCTCAGCTGTTAGTTCAAATTGAAGTGCTGCTTTTTCTCATCTCTTCTTTATAACCTCTAGCCTATCACAAGGTCCCCCTGGGTGGCACAGTTGGTTAAGTACTTGACTCTTGTATTAGGCGCAGGTCATGATCTCAGGGTTGTGAGATAGAGTCTGCTTCAGAGTCTCTCTCTCTCTACCTCTGCCCTTCCCACTGGTGCTCTCTAAATAAATAAATAAATAAACAAACAAACAAATGAACAAATAAAATCTCTAGCCTATCACTAATTTTCCTTGGTAACAGTGTGAATAGTGGAGTCACAGGGACTTCCTAGTGTAATTGTAGGAGATCCTGGTGATAGAGAGAGCATAAGGACCAGAGACACCAGTGATGGAAGAATCCTTTCCTTATTCAACCTGCCTCCAGAAAATAACCAAAATCAAACATGGCTTTTATTACTTCATTGGATAGGAGTGAAGCAAAGATTCATATTTCAGCATTGGGTTAAACAGTTGCAGATCGGCACCCTGTATGCAGAAGAAACATTCCGTTCCGACACCAAGAGCTCTTCTGCTGAATTTCATATTATCTTACATTCACCTTGTCATTGCTCCTTTTATCTCTCTCTCTCTCCCGGAATGTTTATAGGTTTTGTGCCCCTGGAAATCATTTTTTAAAATAATATATACATTTTAAAATTTGAGTATAGTTGATATGCAGTGTTATACAACATACTAGTTCAACAAGACTATACATTATGCTGTGATCACCACAAGTGTAGCTACCATCTGTCATAATACAATGCTAGTACATTAGCATTTACTCTATTCCCTGTGCTGTACCTTTTGTTCCTGTGACTTACTCATTTCATAACTGGAAGCCTGTATCTCCCACTCCCCTTCACCCATTTTGCCCAGCCTCTCACCACCCCTTCACATCAGCTTGTTCTCTGTATTTTAGGTCTAATTCTGCTTTTTATTTGTTTGTTTATTCTTTTTTTTTTCTTTTTGGAGTCTGCATATAAGTGAAACCAGTGGTGTTGGTCTTCCTTTATTTCACTTAGCATAATATCTTCGAGGTCCATCCATATGGTCACAGATGGTAAAATCTTATCCTTTTCATGGTTGAGTTATATTCCTCTGTGTGTGTGTGTGTGTGTATGTGTATGTGCGTGTATCTTCTTCTTCTCCTTCTGTTTTTTTTTTTTTAATGCATCTGCTTTATCCATTCATCTGTTGGTGAACACTTGGGATATTTCCATAACTTTCCATTATTGTAAATAATGCTACAATAAACATAGGGATGCATGTATCTTTTGAAGTTAGAGTTTTCATTTTCTTTGGGCAAATACTCAGTAGTGGAATTATTGGATCATATGGCAATTCTATCTTAATTTTTTGAGGAACCTCCATACTGTTTTCTGCAGTGGCTACATCAATTTACATTCCCACCAGCAGTGCACAGACTTTCCTTTTTTTACACATGCTCTCCAGCACTTGCTATTTCTTGTCTTTTTTTTTTTTAGTTTTTATTTTAATTCTAGTTAGTTAACATAAAGCGTTCTATGTTATTTCTTGTCTTTCTGATTCTAGCTGTTCTGACAAGTGTGAGGTGATTTCTCACTGTGGTCTTGATTTGCATTTCCCTGATGATTAGTGATATTGAACATCTTTGCATGTGTCTGTTGGCCATCTGTATGTCATCTTTGGATATCTGTTCAGGTCCTCTACCCAGTTTTTAGTTGGATTATTTGGGGTCTTTTGGTGTTGAGTTGTGTAAGTTCTTTATATATTTTAGATGCTAACCCTTTATTGGATATAACATTTGCAAATATCTTTTATCATTCATTACGTTGCCTTTTTGTTTTGTTGGTGGTTTCCTTTGTTGTGCAAAAGCTTTTTTTTTTTTTTTAAGATTTTATTTATTTATTTGAGATAGAGAGAGCGAGAACACAAGTAGGCAGAGAGGCAGGCAGAGAGAGGGGTAAGCAGGCTCTCTGCTGAACAAAGAGCCTGATGTGGGGCTTGATCTCAAGACCCTGAGATCATGACCTGAGCCGAAGGCGAAGGCGGAGGCTTAACCCACTGAGCCACCCAGGTGCCCCTCCTTTGTTGTGCAAAAGCTTTTTATTTGAATATAGCCCAGTAGTTTATTTTTGCTTTTGTTTCCCTTAGCCTCAGAAGACATGTCTAAAAAAATGTTGCTACAGCTGATGTCAGAGAGATTACTGCCTGTGCTTGCTTCTAGGATTTTTATGGTTTCAAGTCTCACATTTAGGTCCTTGATCCATTTTGAGTTTATTTTTGTATATGGTGTCAGAAAGTGGTTCCGTTTCATTCTTTTGCATGTAGCTATCCAGTTTTTCCAGCACCATTTACTAAAGACTGCTTTTCCCCCTGCTATATTCTTGTCTCCTTTGTCATAGATGAACTGACCATATGAGCATGGGTTTCTATTCTGTTCCATTGATCTATGAGTCTGTTTTTGTGTCAGTACTGTTTGATTACTACAGTTTTGTAGTATATCTTGAAATCTGGAATTGTGATACCTCCAGCTTTGTTCTTCCTTCTCAAGATTGCTTTGACTGCCTCTGGAAACTTTATATTTCTCCTGCTTCTGCTTTTTTCTTTCTTTGAGAGGGAGAGAGAGAGAAAGCATGAGGTGGGAGAGGCAGAGGGAGAAGCAGACCCCCTGCTGAGCAGGGAGTCCCATGTGGTGCTCCATCCCAGGACCTGAGATCATGACCTGAGCAAGAGGCAGATACTTAACTGACTGAGGCACCCAGGTGCCCTTCCTGCTTCTGCTTCTGTCTGACCTCTTTGATTTGCCTGAATCAAACCACTAAGTGAATATTAAGGCTACTTCTATCCTTGGGTAACTCTTTCTTTTTCTTCTTGTTTTTAATCTACTATCACATCTTTGACTCAGTATGAGGTATGAAGCTTCATTGGTAAATATTTTCTTTAGAGTTTGTCTGCCGTAAATAGGCCCTGTTGGCCCAAACCATGTTCCTCTTTCTTCTGCTTGAAGCATGCCACCTGTGGCTCTTTATAGAAAAGAGAAAACTGGCATGCCCTAAACTCAATGGCTGATTCAGCCTTTTCAGGCTCAGGCTTGCCAGCTTTCCCAGGTTCTCTTTGATGACAAGATAATCAGGTGCCCCCTATATCCAAATTCAATCATTATTTATATTAGAATACTTTGAATATAAAATTAGAATACCATTAATAAATATATTTACAAAATGAAACGTAGATTAGTCCCCTGCTAGAGGTCAGTGAAGTAGTAGAGATTGGGGTAGGAATTGTCCCCCAGTGTAATTGAGCCCTTCGTTTTATTACTTTCAATATGGGATAATTAATTTTTGTGTTGTATATATCTTTTTTTTTTAAAGATTTTATTTGTTTATTTGACAGAGAGAAATCACAAGTAGATGGAGAGGCAGGCAGAGAGAGAGAGAGAGGGAAGCAGGCTCTCTGCTGAGCAGAGAGCCCGATGCGGGACTCGATCCCAGGACTCTGAGATCATGACCTGAGCCGAAGGCAGCGGCTTAACCCACTGAGCCACCCAGGCGCCCCGTGTGTTGTATATATCTGTAACATCCACAAGCCTCTAACATTGTGTGTCCCAAGACTTAGAAGGTTCTTGACCTTGGATCCATGGATGGATTTCAGGGTTAAGTCTTTGAGCCCCAGGAATTATTTGTGAAGATTAGTACGAATATCCATATGTATATTTTTCTGGTAAGATTGCCCATGAGTTTCAAAGGGTTCAGTGACCACCCCCCAGGAAGATTAATTAAGAAACTTTGCTGTTTAGAGATTCCATGGAAGTCTTCAATCTTCAGGTAATTTTCCTTCCTGCTGTTTTCATTCACAAAATTTTTCTACATTCTCCTGCATAACTGCCTCTTGGGCTATAAACAATGATTACCTTTGCCCCAGAAATACATCGATTGCTTTAAAAAAATAATTCTTTACAAAAGATGTACCTAGGATGTAATTGGGAGTATTTCAACATAATTTAATTGGGAGTATCTCAACAAAAAACAAAAGGCCATTAGACCTCATTCCCTCTCCACCCCACATGTTTACCCTAAACCTACAGAATTAGAATCTCTAAAGATGGAACCTTGAAATTCGTATTTTTAAAAATTACCTCATTATAAACCACTGGGATACAGCTTGGTATGCTTCCAAAGTAGGAAGTAGACCATGTGAATTCAGAGTTGGGTTGGGGGTATATTTTTGAAAAAACTGGACGAAGTGGGCCTCATCACTCTCTCCTGAAGTCTTAGATGTACCTTAGCGCTCCTGTGTACTCCTGTAGTGTACATTAGGTCAGAGTAACAGTTCCTGAGCTGGGCTAATTGAGCAATCTTTGCATAGCTTGGGAAGAATTCAGACTCTAGCATTTGAACTGCATTCACAGAATAGAGCCTACTCTTCCAAGTTGCCTGACTTGGTCTCCTGACTTTGTTTTACAGACAGCAGTGGCCCTTCCAGCACTGTGTCAAGTGCTGGTCCTTCCTCCCCCACTGCAGTGGATGGTAACTGCCCTTTTGGCTTTAGTGATCAACCTTCTGTAAGTTCACACATGATTGAAGAACATCAAAGCCTTGGGATGCTCCCTAGGAATGGAGAACAAGAGTTCCCCATCGAAGGGGTGCAAGAGCCTTTTGAACCAAACCAGTCTTCACAGGAATCACCTGTGGAAACCAGCCAGCCATGCCAGGAGGTTGCTGAGGTGATCAGCCAGCCCTGCCAGGAGGTTCCTGACATCAGCCAGCCATGGCAGGAGAGCCATGACAACGTTGACCAGATATGTCAGAAGGTTCCTCAGATCCACCAGCCATGCCAAAAGGCGAGCCACTTGTGCCAGAAAATCTCTGATGAAGCTTGCCAGCTTTGCCTGGAGAACCCTGAGGTCAGCCATCCATCCCAAGAGGTCCCTGTGGAAGTTGGCAGGCTGGCCCATGGGTTCCCTCGAGGGGTTGGTGACCTAGTCCAGGAAATCCGTATGGAAGTTGGCAATCCAACCCAAGAGACCCCTGAGGAGCTCAGCCAGCCATGCCAAGAGTTCTTTGCAGAGGTTAGCAGGCTGACCCAAGAGGCTTCTGCAATCAATCTGTTGTCTCAGGACATTCTTGAGGCTGATAAACCATCCCAAGAGTTCCCTGGTGAGGGTGATCTGCAGGTCCAGGAAGTCCCTGAGGTTAATCGGGAGTCCTGGGTGGCCTCTGAGGTGATTGACCAGCTGCCTGGAGAGGATATTCCCCAAGCCCAGTATCCATCTCGTGATCCAAACCCTCAGAGCCAGTCTTTAGCCCATGACCAGTACTCACCCCTCCCACCAGCAACATGTGATTAATCATGTTCTCATTAATGGTATCACACTATACCAGCTATTTGAGCTAGCAACTTCTTCTGTTGGCTAACTCGCCTGCCAGTATAAGACCTTGGATCTCACCAGAGGTGTCTGAGGAAGCAGCCCTCTTGGCATGAAGCCAAGAACTGTGCCCGAGCTGGGCTTGAGAAGGAGTCGGTTTGATGCTCAAAGCAGCCATTGACTCCTCACTTGACCGTTAGACTGGAATAGGATTTCCGTCAAGGGGTGGGCTGATCTATCATTACCCAACCTCCTCTGAGCATCCCAGGAAATTTCAGCTTGTTAAAGGAAATGCCATTTAACTGCTGAAGACACCATCCAGGGACAGCAAGTGCAAAAGAGGGCTTCAAGGTCTCCACTTTTCTGGGGAAATATTCACAACTTCACAAGGTACCCTTAGACCATATGTGCATTCAGGAGGACTCTTGTGTTTGCTAGCACTCCTCTGGTGGGCCCAGCACGTCTGTCTGAAATGTCTGGGAAAAAAGAGAGGCCCCTTCCCAACAAACATCCACTGTGGCCACTAATCTTTAGATTGGGCTTATGGGTGTTTTGTTTATCATCCCAAATTCCCCCTCTGCCCCAGACCTGTCCCAATAGCTCCAGGGAATAGTAGGTATTAGATTCCTGTGAAAATTTAAGAATAACTACTTAAAATGCTCTGGGGGTTCTTGGCCAATCTGTGAAGCTGGGCCTCTTTTTGTTGTGGGGCTACTTGGCTTAAAAGATGATGTAGTAGAGAAAATCAGGTTCTATTTTGAGCAATCTGCAGAGATCAATATTGTACAGACATGAGCAAAGATTATATATATATTTCTGTAGTGGTGCCAGGGACAGACTGGCCAAAGACCAAACACTCCAGGGTCCCCAAGAGGTATTTCCTTTTGTCATTGTGTCTTTAGGGTCAGGTGTGATTATGAAGCTTTTCCCAAAGATATGGGGATGGGAATGGGTGTGGGTAGGAGGGGTAATGCAGTCACTGGAGTGGGATGGCCGGAACATTATGAGTGCTCAATAAATATGAAATAATAAGAGTGGTGATGGTGGTGATATGTCCTTTTGAGTTCAAGAATATAAATCCATCCTGTCTGTGACTGAATTAATTAGAACCACTCAAAAGCTATTGTAGTTGAGTGGAAAGGGACCATAAGATAAAGAGATCAGGCATCCTAGAACATCCAGGGCAGTCATCCTGTGGCAGTCAGCCCACCATCCCAAAATGTTATCTGAGTGGTGGTGTCAGGGAGACTTTCTATCTCTGTGAAGCACCACTGAGTACTTGCCTTCTCACCAGACCCTTGGAATCACCCTCTTAGTTTTTCACTCTGATGCTTTGGAGTGTCTGGAGGAGTTGATATAAAGGGGTTATGGTCTTTCTGTGCCTCCTTGAAATACTTATATTGGGAGAGCCCAGAACACTGGGAGGACTGCAATATCCCCTTTCCCATATATTTACGTTCTCAACCTGGCCTCTCCTGACATACCCAGGACTATGAAGGGTTTCCCTGCAGGGCAAAATTCAGCCTTTACTCAGTACAAGTCCTAACTGCATAGGTAAGTGCTCTTTTCAACCTCATTAGACTCTGGATCTCTTAGGGCTTCTCAACTGTTTGCCTGTTTGGTGTTCCCTTATCCAGGGTATTTAATGGTGGTTATTCAGTCCTTGGCTCTTGACCCCAAAGTAGGTAGATCCTCTTCCTAGAATCCCTGCCCCTCTTCCCTCCCCCAAACCAAATGTATCTCCCCATCCTAGGCCCCTCTTACTCATACTCTGGTGATCTCATTTTCAGAAATTAGCTGGCTCCCGTATCTTTTTCTCCCTTTATCTACCCTATGTTCTCTGGTCTCCCTGGGTCCTGGAGCTGCTTTCAGTTATCAAAGACATTGAGATAAATGACAGTGGTGGGAGAAGCAGAGAGGTAGAAGCCAAGGGCTAGCAACTAAGCAATGTATACAGTCAGAAAAAGCCTAAGCAGCACTACAGCATCTGTAATGAACTTGATTTTATTGTTAGAATTGGAGGTGGCTCCATTACAGCAGCTGGGAACTATAGCAGGGAAGTGTGGGGAGGAGCAGAGCACAGCAGCACAGGGAGGGCGGGAGCTAGGAAGAACACAGGCCGGCTCATTTTGGTTTCCACACAGTCCTTTGGCAGAGAGCGCCCTGGCAAGTGTCTGGATTTCTCAGTCCGGCAGTAGTCTGGCAGGGCTGCTCATTGGCTTGCTTGGGGAGAGGTCCTCTCCTGGGGTGTTTTGTGTTTTCTTTTTTTTTTTTTTTAAGCCAGTTTTCACCTTACTCAGTAGGAGTTCAGCTTTAGCTCAGCTTCGTCTCCTTCCCTTCCTCCCTCTCATCTTCCCCAAGTTCTCTGGCATGGCCTCAACCTCCCAGATCCTCTGTTCAAGAGTTTGGGGCTGGAAAGGCAACCAGTGTTCCCATTTCAGCTGCAGGATGGTATAGTGGAATGTTGGGGGAGTCACACATTGCTGGGGTGTCAAATGTTGGGATGTCAGGCAGTGGCTTATTTTTAACCCATTACACACCAGGCCACAGCAGATGACCACATGCAGAGAAGCCAAGCAGGGGACGAAAAGGGATGAGGATAACTGGAATGGGTGGGTGAAAACTTCAAAAGGTCAGGGAGCTTGGACGAATTCAGGGATTGGGGCTGGGCTCTCCTTGCCCCTTTGTGCTGCCCAATAGGCCTGGTCTGAGCACAGCTCTGGGATGTGAATGGTATGAAGCAGGGACTGGGAGGATAAGCAACTTTCTTCTCTCACCAGTCTATTGGTCAAAAGAGCTTCAAGTTTTGGACTGAGACATTCAGATACGGAGGGAAGCAGTGGGATAGTGTAGCAGTGGTGGACCCCTGAACCCCTGCTGGAACCTAGACCCTGGTGGGTAAGGGAATGGGAGATGGAGGAGAGAGCGCAGCTCTGGGCACCTCACTGACAGAATCCTGCCCCCCCCCCAGGTCACATACATTACTACTGGAGATCCTTCCTTAAGATGCTAAATAAATAGAGATAAAGAGGTCCCCGGGTCTGGGGATATGATCTCGCTCTATGAAGGAGGAGGTTGCTGAGATCCACCCTTCCTCCCCCCGCAATACAAACTTTTGGTAGTGTTAAGAGAAGGGGTACTCTGGGGTTCTCAGGCATCAGATGACTTCCTATCCTAATTTTTACCCTCCTTCTACCCTCTCCCTGTTGCCTTTGGTTTTGAAATTCCTTTCAGGTATGGATGAGGGGGAGGGACAACCCTTCCACTTAGCCCAGCCCAAGTTCCCACAATAAGACATCCTGTCCCATCTCTCCCACCCCAGCTCCCACGTCCCTCAACCCCAAAGGACTCAGCAATAGCCATTCTCTAAGGGAGCTGGGGGAGCAGATCCTTGGGGAAAGGAGAGTAGTTCTCTCAGAACTCAATCTTGCAGGCTGGGAAGGACTCATCCTGCATGACCACGGTGCTGCTGCTAGCCAGGACCAGGACGTTCAATTGTTGCTGCTGCTCATGAGTCTGCTGGTACCACTCACGAGTCACCTCTGTGTCATGAGTAGGGATCAGAGTCACCTAGGAAGGAGACAAGAAGTGCCTGATGTGACAATGTGAAGAGAAGTGAGGAGGATGGGTCATCATGCCTGATGGTCTAGGAAGTAGTCCCACCGTCCACAGAAAGGGCTCAGTCCTTTTATGAATAGAGACTGTGTTCCACTATTGCCTCTGAGTAAGCTTCGACCAGACCTCCTCTTCAGCATCCCTTGCCACTCACCTGAAGATTCTCCCCCCACTGGGCCTTGCCCTCCAGCAACGCATCCAGCACAGCCCGGCTCGGCTCTCCATTGACAGGGTCATTCCCACTGACCACATAGTAGGATGCACGCACTCGACGGAAGAAGTCAAGGTCAGCAGTCTTGCCACTGCAATGATTTGGGATATAGGCGAGATCCACGTACACAGGGGGGCCAGAGCCTCCTTTGGAACCCAATGCGGCTGTAGAGATAAGCCAGGACTCATTGGAGAGGTAAAGTAGAAAACTTTTAGCAATCTTCTTCTTCCCACAGTCCCTCTACTCCTGGAGTTTTTGACCAGCCACACCCAACCCCAACCCACCAACTCTCCCACCTTTTATTTTATACTTACATGATCCTGTTTTGAGTCCATTGACTAGGCCTTTGGACATGGGGCTGTGTCCATCCTTTTCCTCTGCTGGGGTGACCTGGCTTGGAGTGCTGCGTGGTCGAGGTGGGACCCGGGATGCTCGATCTGCAGGCCCTTTACCAGGGGTGGGTGAGCGTTTTCCCCGAAGATCCAGACGCCGGGCAGGAGATGCTGGCTTGGCCCTGCCTGGGGCCCTGCGCCCTACTCTCCCCTGTGCCTTCTCCTTCTCCCGTAGCTTTTCTACCCTCCCAGATTCTGAGCTGAGCCCCTCAGGGTCAGCCATGCACACATCAGGGCGAGGAGGGGATGGGCGGGGGTCTGGTTGAGGGATAGGGGGTGGGTCATGGCCAGGCCTGGGATGGTGAGTTCCACTGACCCCCCCAGCTTTGTCCACAGGCAGGAAGTCCCCATCTTCATCTGAGTCGAGGGCTGCCTCAGCTGTGATGGACGGACACTCCTCAGTTTCTGGTGGAACATCAGAATCTGATTGTGAGGAGCCTGAGTCACTGGCTGATGTTGGGGGTGTCTCATCAGCCACAGGGCATGGGCCCCCTGTGGCCCCTGGGCCCCCTGCCCGGCGCCGTCCCCCTCTCCCTACTAGCCGAGCTTCTTCACTTGAGAGGTCACCTTCATCAGTGGATTGGGGCAGAGATGGGTTCAGAAAGGATGGGGAGAGTTCCCCACAGTGTGGCCGAGGCTCAGCAGCACATCCCTGGGGCCCAGCCTCAACCTCAGGGGAGACACTCCTGGGTTGACCTCCAGAAGCCCCTCCAGGGCACAGTGGCTGCTCAGGGGAGAGTAGCGCCTCAGGCCGGGAACTCCTCTCCGCTCCCTCAGGCCAGTCCCCACGTTCCCAGGCAGGGCAGGTCTCAGCTGCTGCTTTCTCAGCCTTGGCCAGGGCAGGGCCTGGGGGATTGGGGCTGGTTTCAGTTGGGCCATTGGTGGCACAATCGCCAGAGGGACTCTCGGAGGGGCTTGACTTCTTGGTGGGGGTCCCTGTGCACTCCAGGTGGCAGGGCAGAGTGCTATCATCCGTGTCTCCAGGCAAGCTTGGAGCTGGAGCTGGGGCCAAGTCCAGTGAAGGTGGGGGTGCTGGGCTCAGAGAAGGGAGATCCCAGATGCTGTGGGCAGCTGGTTCCATTCCTGGGATCAGCTCTCCGGACCCCCGTTCCGCAGCCTCCAGGCCAGGAGGGAAGCGCTCAGCCACACTTGAAATCACAGGTGTGGTGGCCTCTGAGGAGGAGCCTTCAGACAGGGCTGGTGAAGCAGGTCGTGGCAGACTGGAAAGGAGAGGAGCCTCGGGAGAGCTGGGTGATGGAAGCTGGGGCAGCGAGGAGTCCAAGCTGGGGGCCTTGGTCACTTCTAGATATTCATCATGCCGGGCTCTGGTCGGGGGCCCCGGAGCCAGAGCCAGAGCTCGGTCCCTGGAGAAGGCGAGGGAGCCACAGGGTGCCGAGCGGGGTTCAGCAGGAGAGGGCAGCTGTGGAGGAGCTGGCTGCAATGAGGAGAAGCCAAAGGCTGAAGCAGGGAAGTCCAGGCTGGGTCGGGCAGGACCTAGGTGTGAGTCTGAGGGAGGGCTGGAATGTACCTCACTTTCAGGCCACAATGTGGGGGGCCCTGCAGAGACGGGGTGAGGGGGACTTGGGGACTGGGCCTCTTTCTCTGGCTGTTCCCGAGCCCCCTTCTCCAGCTCCGAGTCACTAGTGCTATCTTCCCAGTGACTGTGGCCTGATTCCTTGGGGGATGGGGTTCTCCTGTCTGGGCTACAGCTCAGGATATTACCATTAAGAGCAGGGCTTGGGCCTTTGCTCAGTGGGATAGGAACACGGGGGGGCACTGCAGGTGGGGTAAGGCTGGGCTCCACACTCGGTCCTGGCTCAGGCTCCTGTCTGGGGGGTAAAGTGGGTCCTGCCAGGGCTGCATAGCTAAAGGTTGGAGTGTCAGATTGGAGACTCTTGGGTGAGACAGGAGATGAAAGCTCCTTCTCTGCAGACGGGTTTCGGCCAGCAGCCTCTTCCTTGGCTGAGATGTGTGGCAGCCAATCCCCAGCTGCCCCAAGCGGAGGCTCTCTGGTGGGGCATGCAGGACCAAGCCCAGTGAGCATCATCTGCTCATAGATGTCTGCATACTGAAAACTTCTCTCATCAGGATAGGGTGTGGGCTCTCTCTCCTCGGGCTCCATCTGCTCAGGCTCCTTGGTGGCATGGCTCTCGCTGGCCGCTGGGACCTTTGAGTTTTGAGGGCTGCTGCCAGGAGCACCAGTTCCACCTTCTTCTTCCCTTTCTCCTTCAGCCTTGCGGTAGTCCTTCCCCAAGGGGGAGTATGGCCCACCTTCCAACTCCGCTGCTGCCTCTTGCACTGCCGTCACCACACTGTCATACTCAGCTGTGCCCCAGAAGGGCGCAGGAGTGTGTGGCTCTGGGGCAGGTGTCGGGGGAGCTGGAGCTGGGGAGAGGGGTGCAGGGGGCAGGGGTCTGTCCTTGGGCACCCATGGTGGGATGTCAGCCAGCCACGAGGGGGTGGTGGGTTCGTTCCTCACAGGAGGCATGGGCTCAGGCTCTGGGATAGGGCTTTCCTGTCCTGGGGCTGGAGGAACCCTCTGTCCAACCATCTCAGGTGGGGAGGCTGGAGGAGAAATGATCTCAAAAGGAGAACGGGTCAGCTTGTCCTCTTCCTCTGGTGGCAGCCCAACTGGTGACTCAGCAAGCCAGCGCTCCACCTCCAGCCCCTTCTGTGGTGAGGGATCCTGGAAACCCTTGAAGTCTGAGGCCCAGGGGCTCTGGGGCGCATGTTCCAGTGGGGGCACTTCTTGTTCATCATCCGGCCCTTCATCGAGGAAAGTGCTTTCCCTCTCTTCTGTGTACCGTGGCCGGGCCCCCTGGCCATCCAGCTCATGAGGAAACCATACCTTGCGCTCACAGCTCAGCTCCCTCCAGTATGTGTCCTGTTCCAGGCCCACATCCTCTCTGCCCCTCCAGTACCTGCCCTCCTGCTCAGGAGAGGTGTCCTCCCATGTCCGAGCAGCCTCTTTCTGTTCTCCAACTGGCTCCACTCTGGACAGGGATGTTTCTTGCCACTCCTGGACCACATCCTGCTCCTTCCCATGCTTTTCTCCCTGATCCTGGGCCTTGTCCCCCTGCACTGGGCTCTCTTCCAGACCCAGAGCTCTGGTATTTTCTAGCAGAGCTTCTTCCTTCTGCTGTATGGCCTCAACTTTTTCTCGAGATTTTTCCTCTAGGATCTTCTCCTTCTGTTTCATGGTTTTATCCTCCTGCACTGGGCTCTCCTGCTCCTGAGTTTTGTCCTTGTCTTCCAGAGCCCTGTCTTTCTCTTCAGCAGCCTTATTGTTTTGTTCCAGAGCTTCAGCCTTCTGTCCCAAGGCCCAGTATTTTTGTTCTAAGGCCTCAACCTTCTTTTCCCAGGCCTCGTCCTCCTGTTTTAGAGTCTTGTCTTTTTGTTCCAAGTCAATGTCTTTTTGTTCTAAGGTCTTATCCTTCTGTCCATGAGCCTTGTCCTTCTGTTCAGGGGCTTTGTCTGTCTGTCCTAAGGCTTTGCCCTTCAGTTCAGGGACCTTGTCCTCTGGAGCCTTGTCTTTATGTTCAGTGTCTTTGACTTTTTGTTCTAAGGTTTCATCTTTTTCTTCTAGGATCTTGTCCTCCTGTTCTAGAATTTTGTCTTTTTGTTCTATGTCTTTGTCTTTTGTTTCCAGGGCCTTGTCCTGGAGTCCTAGGACTGTGATCTTTTTTTCTAAGTCTCTGCCTTTTTGTTCTAGACACTTATCTTGCTGTTCTACAGCCTTGTTCTTTTCTTCCAGAGCCTTATCTTTCTGACCAATGGCTGTATCCTTTTGCTCCACAATATCCCTCTGTTCCAGAGTTTTGTCCTGCTCTAAGACTTCATATTTTGGTTCAGGCCCCTTGTCCCTCTGCTCTGGGGTTCTGTCTTTCAACTCTGAAACTTTACCTTCCCATTCCATGGCAATGCCTTCCATGGCAGGGCTTGGCAAAGACTCAGGACTCTTGGTGAGGGAGCTCTCAGGTGTCAGAATGTGTTCACTCGGGCTGCTGATCACACCAGGTGAATGCTTCCCATCTCCCAACAATGTAGAATGGAAGAAGGGGCTGGCAGGTAATTTCCTATCAGGGCTCTCATCTGTGGTGTCTGCCAGAGCAGGGTATGCAGTGGTTCCATCTGGGAGAGGCGACACTGGGGCTGCATGGGGTTCTGGAATAGATGCAGGCACTAGATTGTGAGAAGTGTCCTCAGCCTGCATTAGAGGCCCCTTTTCTTCCTTTCCAAGGCTTAGTTCCCCAAACTGGAGGGTGCCGAGATTTTCTGGAGAGAGCTGCTTAGAAGAGATATCCAGAGAGGTCTCCTTGCTGGGACTCTCTTCTGAGAGAGAAAGTGACTGGGTTTCTTCTGGAGATACCTCTGGCCAAAGGTCTTTGTGTAGCTGCTGCTCTGTCAGGCCAAAGGGAGACCTGGGGATGGCTTGTTGGTGGGCTGTATCTGGGGAGACCACACTGAGTATAGATACGGACTCTGCATCTTCAGGGGAGAGGCTTTGGTCAGGAAATTGGAGCACTTCATCTTTCTGAGTTTCACCAGGTTCTTGGAGTGATGTTCTCAAATCTCTGGGAAGGGCTTCTGTTCCCAGAATTAGGCCTGGGGGCTCTCTTGCCTCCACAGTCTCAAAGACTATTGCTTTGTCCTGTTCTGGCAACAGCTGGATAGTGCAGCCTGTATGTCCCCCAACAATGTTGACAGGTGCTTCCTGGGCAGGGGGATTCCTGGGAGAAGGCAACTTTCCCTCCTCCTCTAGTGCGACCTCTTCAGGCCCTGGCTTAACTACCTGCTCTATAGCATCTTCCTTGCCCACACCTGGTATACGCCTAGTTCCTCCCCAGGAGCCTGCTTCCTGGAAGTCTTGGGGCTCAGACTTTTCTTCCACTGGGGACTGATGAAAGGGTGTGTGGGTGGCACTGGGTGGGCCAGATGGTGGAGGAGAGGCCATCTTCACTGTGCTATCATCTGGGCTGAGGCAGCGCTCCTCCACTTCTCCAAGGATTGGTTCCCCTGGATGTAGGGTATGCCCAGGGGCACCAAACATCGGAGCTCCAAATTGACTAGAAATTTTCTCAGACTTCTCTGCATTTGTGGTCTCCTCCTCTTCCTCTTCCACAGCTTTCTCTCCAGGCAACCCTCTCCCTGCAATCTCTCCTTTCTTCTCTGACTCCCCAGTCACAGAGAAATCCTCATAGGGTGGTGATTTGAAGCCCTTGTCTTCTTCCAGTGAGGAGGTGGGTGAGATGGTTCCAGCCGATGGCACATAGTCCAAGCCCTGAGTGGCTTCAGTGCGGGATGAGGGGATGCTTGTGACCGTGTCAAGCAGCAGGGAGCTCTTGCCTGTCTCCTCTGTCTGGGGAGCTGTGAGCGACGCCACAGACTGGTCCTCAGCCACAGATGTGGCAAAGGAAGAAAGCTTGTCACACTCAGTGATTGAGGTGGCCGAGGACACATGCTCCTCTTCAGCCAAAGGGGCGGCCACCATGTTGGGGGGGTAGGTGAGTTCAGTCTCTGGCACTCCGTAGCCTTTGCTGGAGGCAGTAGGAACAGCACTGTCTGTAGGCTGGCTAGCTTCAAAGGGGCCAGTAGCTTCAGCCCCAGGTAGGTCATACGTACTTATAGGAAATCTAGGTGGAGCTGGGCGCTCTTCTGGCTCGTCATGAATCTCCTCATCTGAGATGGTCTGCTCTGTCTCTGAGTAGCCAGGGATTGTTTCATCCTGGATGTAAGAGACATGCTCAGTGGCTCCTGCAGGTGTGGCCAGGCTACTTAGGAAGGACGAGGTCTCCTTCTCAGGAGCTTTGCCTTGGAGTCCTACATCCCGGCCCCCGAGGGCCTCCCTGCCCCTTGGAGTTACCTTCAAGGCTTCCTGCATATGTTTTTGGTAAAAACCCTCAGCCTTTGTCTCTTCTTCTTCCTCCTCATCTGAAGGGTGCAACTCCTCCATTTCTTCTAACTCAGCCTTCTCTATCACATCCTCCTTTACCTCGGGTTCACTTTCCTCTCTGGCTTCTGTTCTATCAGGGAGCCTCTCTGTTTCCTTCTGCTTCTTTTCCTCCCAGGTCTCTTTCTCTTCCTCTGTTTCAGCCCCAGAGTCTGGGCCTCTATCCTTGCTTCCTTGTTCTTCAGGGACATCTGAGACAACCTCTTTCTCCTTCATCATCATAGGTTCTTCGTGTTCCAGCCGTGGGACAGAGGGTGGTATCCCCTGGCCATTTGTGCTCGGAGGTCTCTCCTCTGCAGTGTCTGGAGGGAATGGTTTCTCTCCTAGTCTTGTGTCCCTTTGTTCAGCCAGCAACCCCCTCTCCTCACGCTTCAGCTCCTCAAAGTCCTGTGTGAGGTCCTCTGGTGAAGACAGAGCCAATTCCCTGTGCCCACTGACTACTGGGGGTGGTACAGCCCCCTTCTGGGCTGGGGGTGTCCGGGGCTCAGAAGACAGCTCCTTCTCTGCACGAGCAGCCCGACTCTTGTCCATTTTGACCCTGCCAGGGGCCTTGGCTTTGTAGAGGGTCTTACGAACCTCAGGGGTAAAGGGCTTAAGGTCTGGCTTGGAAATTTTCTTGACCTCAGGTTTGGTATCTTTCCTCTTCTCCTCCTTTTTGGCATCCTTCTTCTCCTCCTTCCTTCCTTCATCCTTCTTGAGCTCCTTTCTCTCCTTCTTGATCTCTTTTTTCTCTTTGTCTTTTTTTTCTTCCAGCTTTGATATCTTTTCTTTCAGGTGCTTCTTCCCCACCTTGTCTTTGATCAGCTTTCGCTTCTCTGCCTTCAGGGCCTCACTCGACTCTGTCTTCACCCTCTCGGGCTTCATAGGCTTCTCTGGGGGCTTCTCAGATGACTCCTTTATTTTTTTCTCTGTCTTGGCTAACTCCTTGGCCAGTTCTGAGCGAGCTTCCTTGGCTCCCTCTTCAGCCACCTCCTCCCGTTTGGCCAGCTTGCTTACAGCTGGTTTGGCAGTGGCCTTGAGGCTCTCCTTGCTGTCAGCCCGCTGTTTGATTTTGCTGGGTTTGAGGTTGGTAGGCACTGCACCAGAGGCCAAGTCCTTCTGTGTAGCCACAGGGTACCGCAGGAAGTCCAGGTGCCTCAGCTTTTCCAGGCCTTCCAAGATCTTATTCTGGGGAGCATTCCCTGGAAAAAGCACACGTACAATCTTCTCAGTGGGGTTGGCTGGTAGCCAGACTACCAGAGCAGTGATAGAGGTCAGGTAGGGCACCGAGATCTCAGCCTCCTTCCCGTTAGCCAGCACAATGCCTGTCTTAGCTTTACTGTTGCCTGCCCACTTTTGCATGAGGAACTGCATCTCCTTGCTGTCCTTGACAGGGTTGAGAACATACATGTCCAGCCGGCCCACACCCATTTTGTGAAAGAGGGTCAGTGGCTCAATGGTGTTGCTGACCACACGGTAGAGAGGTTCGGCCTGGATGCCCAGGCGGTTTAGGTGTTGCAGAGTGAGGCAGGCCTCCTCAATGCTGCGCTTGGCTTTCCGGGAGGCATCAGGCAACCGCAGTTTATCTGGCACGTTGAAGAACACAACTCCAAGCTCAGGGGAGATAAGATTCTTCACCCAGTCGCTGTAGCTACTAGAGCCCTGGGACTGCTCCTCTTCCAGTTCTGCCACTTTGCGCTGCAGGAGTCCATTGATGCCTGGCAGGTTGTCTGCCCCGATGTGTGTGAGCAACACTGAGTCAATGCGGTCCAGGTGCCGCACCAGCTTCCAGAAGCAGGACTTGCGATCAGAACCACCATCCACCAAGATGTTGAAACCATTGACGGCAAAGAGGGCAGAGTCCCCGCGGCCACCAGGGAAGATGTAGCAGCAAGGCTTGGAGAGCTTGAGGAAGCCCCCTGATGTAGGGGGCTCTAGTAGGTCAAAGGGAGATGGCACATCCACAGTCTCAGAGACATACTCGGAGAACTCGGCCACACCATCCATGGTGGGCAGCGTGGGCTCAGGGTTTAGTCGGAGGTGCAGGGTCTCTTGGGAACTGGATAGTCCCAGGTGGCTCCAATCACCCTCCCCTAAGCAGGAAACAGTGAGGAAGGCCTGGATCCCAGGGTCTCTATTGCTGAGCAACTGGGCAATCTAGAAGAATGGGAGACAAAAGGCTGATCAGGTGAGGTAGAGACCTGGGGTTGTCTTAAGCCAACTTAGATTCAATCTGCTAGTCTCCATCGCTTTGTGAGGGGATTTCCTCCTACCTTTCTGCCAGCGTTCCCTCTGGTCAAGCAACCTGAGATTTTCCCATGCTTGGATCCCTCCCCACAGCTCTAGTCCTACCCCATATTCTGTTCCTCCCAGATATGCAGATGTGGAGCTTACCTCTGGGTTGTGAAGGACCTGGGCAAAGTTTTGGTAAGAGTAGGTACCACTCTGAAGGATGAGGTCTCCCCCGGGCTCTAAACTTTGCCCACTCAAGATTAGTAGTTTGTGAGCTGATGGACTGCTAAGGAGATGGTGAACCTGGAAGGGAAAGATGGGAGTGTTCACGGAGGGAGGAAACCCAGGGATGGGCCCTGGTTATTCCTGCTTGCCCTCAGTACTGCTAGGACACATTCCCCACTTGTAGGCCCACAACATCTCTAGTGTGGGGCTGGGGATCATAGGGCAGCTTAGATGGTTCAAAGCCAAGTCTAGGCACTTTGGGCCTTCCAGCAGTAGTACTGGCAGAGGCGGGTTATAACATTTCCAGCGAGCCCTAGTGGCAAAGCTCAGGCCCCGATCTTACCTCAGAGCTGATGCTGTCGGCACTGGGGTTTACCAGGATGATGGTCTCTAGGATCTCACTCTGGTGGGAGAGGGTCCTCTGGCCTGAGGGAGGAGAGATGCAGGATTTTGTATTAAAGAGAGTGGGTATAGACTAAAAGGGAGAGGCATTGTGTGGGGCAAGAGAGAAAAGAATATAGTATCATAAAATGGGACTAAGGGGAAAGAGAAGCCCAGCTAGCCTTAGATCCTGCCACTCTGGAGACTGCTGAGCAAGGTCTAGGAACTGGCTCCTCCAGCCCTTCCCTTTCAGGGTTTCCTCCTCCCCTCTCACACACTGGCAGTCTTCTCACTCCCTTCATCTGCCACACCCCCTCAGCCCGGAACTTCTGCCTCAGGCTAGCCTATTGACAAGAAGCTTTTGTCCCTCTGGAGCACTAAGCTCCTGGTGCTGCCTGGGGATGGGGGGCTCAGCTGGAGGGAGGGCTCCCGGGATCATGATCCTTACTCAGCTCTCTTCTCACTAGCCTGCCTCTGCCCTAGGCTTTCATGCCAGTAGAATCCCTGGAAATAAGGACATAGACACTTCTTTGCAGTGTCTACAGACTCCCCATCCTCCTTTCCATCCCCTATCCAAGGCCAGAACTCCCATTCCAAAAGACTCAGTTTCTATCTCTCCAAACCTTTGGGGTTTTACAATTCAAAAAGGAGAAACAGGACTGTAATTTCTCATTCTGTTTTCTACTTCCTCAGAGGCCAAGCCTGCACTCAAAAACATACACACAATCATACTATTGCCACCACCATTCCCTCTCCCTCCTCACCTCCATATCCTCAGGCACAAGAGAGGCCAGATTCACTGCCCCACAGCCCATCCCCTGTGAACAGTGTCTCCTGTCATCCTTACCCCTCTCCCACGGACCCTTTGCCATGGAGACAGAAAGCCACAAACTGGAGTTAGGGGCCCACCAACAAGAAACAACCAAGGATGGAGAGATTCAGGGTGTTTCCCACGCCATGGAGAAAGACAAGACAGCCTCAACTCCCCTATCTACTTTCCTTCTCCAGACTCAAGGGAAACACCAAGCAGTGCAGCAAAAAGGTGGCGGGTTCGAAGATAAGGGAGGAGGATGTGGCCATCCCCTGCTCTGGGCCTTCCTAGCTGCTGGATGCAGACTTGAACACTTGGCCTGCAAGGGGGCTATCTGGGAGATAAGGGTGGAAGAGCTCATAACCTTCCCCTAGATTATGTGATCCAGCTCTCTCCTCTTTCTGGGGTTTGGATGAGAAAAGCCTGGGGCCAGGGCCTTTGTTAGGAGGACAAGCCCTAGTGCCAGGATCAGGCAGATCTGGCAGCTTGGGGCCAAACTTGCAGCTGCAGGGAAATAAGCTGTGGATGGGGTCAGAAGAACAAACCTCACGTAAGGTGGATGTGGGTAGGGCCCAAAAGGAGTTCAAGGGTTCTTTTCTATTAACTTGGCAACTGAAGGAAGCTTTGATGTCAATTCAGAGGATGAGAAACACGTTAGAGACAGGCTGGGGCAGGGCTTGGCTGGTGAGGGGTATCAAGGTTCAGGAAAGGGCCAGGCTAGCCATGGTCTGGTCATAGGCATAGGCAGTTCCTGCACTCCCCACAACACAGATGCACAGGCCCAAACAGTCAGGCTAGGATGGTCTGAAGAGAAATATCTGTGGTACAGACTGATTTGCTTTCCTCTTCCTCCCCTTAGCAGCCCATTCCTCATAGTCCCCTGTGTATGACCATTAGACTTCTCTGATCCCTGTTCCTCACCCATGTGCTAATTCTGACAGGCAACGAAATGGTCTGTATCCTGTACCCCTCCTTTTGAGGCCTGGGAGAAAACCTGATTTCTCCCTTCTGCTCCCTCAGCAATCCCACCGAAGGGAGTGGACTTGTTTTTCCTTTTTCTTTGGAAGGGACTTCTTGTGAGGCAGGGGCGCTTGCCTCAGCCAAAGCTGGGGTGGAGGCGGGCCCGGGTGCTGAGGCTGAGCAGGCAGGAGGGCAGGTGTCTCCGCAGTGAGGCAGAAGGGGAGGGGGGGCCGCTTGGGCAGCTGCAGTGTGCCGCAGTGTGTGAGTGTATGCGAGTGTGCGCGCTGAGCTCAGACTCCAGCTCCGCCCCCACCCCCCACCCCAGCATGACAAGTCATTTTCTTGGCTGCCTCTGCATGGGGTGGGGGGGTGGGGAGCAGAGAGGGAGAAGAAACTGGCGCCTCTGTTCCAGAGCCCCCATCTTGGGAAGAGAAGCAGAGATGGGGTGGGGGTGGGGCTGAGACTTGGAACCTGTGAGGTTGACAGGACTTGGGAATGCAGGGCAGCTGCTGGGGAGGGAGTGCTCGCAGCCGGAGGGAGCCAGAAGTGGGGGCTTAGAGTCTCAAGCTGGCCGCAGAGAATGGGAGCGGGGAGCCCACTGTGAATAGGTTGGTCTGCGAAGAGGCGAGTGCCACGTCTCTTAATGACCCTTTACTCCCTTTCCTTCCCGCTGCCCCAGTGTCCACCACCTTCCCTTACTTGGCAAAAGCTCGCTATTCTGCTCACCCCCAGCATAGAAGCAGCTGAGCAATCCAGCAGCTGACACCAGAGACCCTCCCATTAGGCGCAGTCCCGTAACATCCGCCTTTCCTTCAGATTCTTCTGCTTCTGCCCAAAGATAGCCCCTAAACTCCTCCAGCACCGCGGGCTGCCAGACAGAGCGAGGGATACCATCCTCTGCTGCTGACCCTTGGGTGATGTCTCCCGCCCCAGCCCAGCCTGAGAAGGGACTGTCACAGTCCCGGGTCCAATGGCCTCCACCTGGTCATGGGTCCAGGCCGACCCCACAGCCAGTAATGTTCATCTTCCCTCTCGGTTTCCCCACTTTGCCCATCGTGCTGGGCTAATTCCAAACAAACCAGATATAGGTATCAACTCCTTTCCCGTTACTCCTACGGCAGCATCCCCCCCCACCCCGCCCCCATGCAAAGCCCTTTGGTTAGGTTCTTACCCTGGGGTGTGGGCGGGAGCCCCTCATGGAGGCTGCAGCTCCGGCCTCTGCCGGCAGCTTCAGGGAAGAGTCTGCCGCACTTGGGGTGGGAGTGGGGGGGGGGGCGCGCTTGATGGGGAGGGCGGCGCCTGGGCGGGACGAGGGGCTGGTCCATGACGAGGCACTGGAGACTTAACTCTTTCTTTGCCTTCATCATGTCATGCTCTGGGGCTTCTCTTTGGCTCTGGGGGGCTGCGGAGCTGTCTAGCAGTTCAAAGAGCCCAGGTGGTTTCCAATGGTCCCAGGGCCCTTCTCCCCCCCGAAGCTGTTTAGTCAAGAAAGACCCTTTTAGCATCAGTCAACAGCCCTGTTCTAGGGCACACCGCAGGGACACAGGAGGTTTGGGCTGCCTGGCCCTCCCCCTTTCCTCAGGAACCATCTGCCACCTCTCCCTTCAGACCCAGGGAATGACCTTCAGTTCCTGGAGGAGCAGGAGACAAAGGGACTAGGGACAGGCAAGAATGAAGAGTGGACCACTTGAGATGAAGGCTGGGGAAGGGTTTGTGCTGAGCTCTGTGGGCTTCTGAGCCACAGCTGCAGAAACCCGGGGAGGGTAGAAATAAGTCTCATTTTAGATTGCAGGGTAGGTTGAAATTCCAGAGTGGACACTTGTCCCTAGCACATCCGGGGTGGGGCACAGGGATTCTGGGAGCTGCTTGTAGTTCTATGTCAGTGCAACACCACACAGTGGCCACACTAGCACTGATACTTGGAATTCTTGGGTCATTGGATCTGAAGAGGCTGGGTGGTTTCTGCCACTCAGTGGCCATTCTGCCACTCACTGCCATTCAGTGAGAGTTAACAGGGACCAAGGAGAATCACCAGGGTCCCAGGCCCAAGCAAGATTTACTTACTATAGGCCAATTATTAAGTGCAGCATAAAGTACGTGTTTGGGTTAAAAAAAAAAAAAGTCTATGACTTTGTAGGGTCTTGTGTCCCTGTACTCTCCTTGTCTCTGTACTTTTTAATTTCTCTCTGATGTCTCTTTCTTATACTATCTTAATCCTTCCAATGTTGGTCCTGTTTCCCTTAGTCTCTACCCCTGACTCAGGAATCAAAAGACTCAAAGGGAGGCTCTTGAGAGCTCTAGCACAAGGTTCCAATCCTGTGATGCTCATGTTCGCACAGAGTCCTTCCTCGCCCTCTCCGCATCCATCAACCATCCCCAGTCCTGGACAACTCCTAATGCCTTCCACACATTGACATCCACCTACTCAAACCCAAGCACCAGCCCCACCCTTGCCCCAGACTGCCAAGAGCTGCTTTTGAAGGTCAGAGAAGCCAAAATAGTCTCTGCTCTCAGCATCTTCCATCCCCCCCTTAACTGTAGCCAGAGGAGAGGAGGAGCTGAGTCACCAGAACTTGGTGGGGGGGGGGGGGGAGAACAGAGGAGGAGGAATCCTTGCTCAGATCCGGAGATGCAAAGCAGCAAGATGGCAACAGCCCCATTTGGATTGAGGAGGCCATCTGCAGAGATACACAACACAAACCAGGCTGAGTTCTGAGCATCACAAAAGGAAAACTCCTCCCTTCTTCAACTTCATATTTCTTATTTCTTCCCACCTCAAACCTTCTACCTTCTACCTGCTTTCTAGGGCTCTCTGGAGTGTGCTAAGAAGGAAACTTAAGTAAACATTTGGCTTGAGAGCAAAATAACATATCCCAGCCCAATGCAGAGCCCATCCTTATTCTCAGCTGCTGCCCCCAAGGGCCACACCCTGGGCATAGTTCCAACTCACACTAGAGTCTTCCTTCAGCCCTCACCCTCTGAACAGCCACCCACCACAACTGACCCTTCACCTGCTGTATTCCTAGGGTCTCGGCAATGAAATGGTGAGATGCCAAAGAGAGAAACGCCTGAGCTCAGACTTAAAATGCGACTACAAGTCCTGGATTTGAGACCTGACTCTACCATTGTATTAACCATGCTGTTAAACAAGCCACTTAACCTCTCCAAAAGCTTGCTTCCTGAACTATAAAATGAGCATAGTGTTAATACCATCTAATAATGCAGGGAAGAATGAACGGCATAAGAGATGAAAAAGTACTTCATTCCTAGAATCCTGAACCTGCAGTGCACAAATGCCCCTGGAAGTCTGTTTCTCTTTCATGGAGAATTTATGACCAGGGAAATCCTAAATCAGAATCTCAGACCAGACCAGCTCTAGAGTATACCCTTAGCTCCCAGGCAAACCCAGAATTGGAGAGGTCTGCAGGAAGGGACTTAAAATACTACTCATGTTTACTGCTTTCCCTTTTCAGACAGCAGTGCAGACCCCCAGTTGTAGGGGTTAATGACCTACTATATTAATATAGAATGGCTTTCATGTTTGCAGAATAACAGAACCAATACCTTCAGAGCACATCCGTGGAGAGTCACACAGAAGGCCTACAAACTGATCCTTCAGTATGTTTCTTAAAGTCTTAAAATATCAATCATGAATTATAAATTTTGAAAGTCTCTTCATTTCCTGTAGGTGCCCAATAGAAGTATCAGAGTGTTGTTTAAACTCAGTTTTCCATGTCTTAATAGTTTCTGGGTTTGTTTTACAATGCTTGGAAGCTCCAGATTATCTGCAGAATTTAGAAAGGAAGGCTCCAAGTCACCCCTGGAGACTTTCTGGTGCAAAATTCACCTTGTAAAGCCTTTACCAGATTTGACCGCTAGAAGGAGCTGGGCCACTGACTGTCCATCAGTGGGTCCTTCCTTGTCTGTGTTCCAGCAGTGAGGAGTGGAGAGTGGATAGGAATGAGTGCACTTGCCCTGATGCTGTAGGATACATGTTTTTCCCTTTCTTGGCCATTTGTCCCAGGGCTGAGGAGAGGTGAGAAGTATGGTGGCCTCGCCTGTGGGGGTGGGGGTGAGGGCAGAAAGGATTAAGTCATAACAGACTAGCATATATCCTTAAGCCCATCCCAGCAGCCTGGTTCCCCTTGCCTCTCTTCTGACGGGAGGCTGAAGGGCGGGACAGTGTCTGCAGCTGCTGTGAGCTGACTGTTGTTTGTGGGGACAGCTGAAAGAGGAGCCAGCAGGGGTGGGGCTGTGGCTGTCTTGAGCCCTGTGGGTTTTTCCAGGAAATTCTCCACTGTTCTCCAGGGACATAGACGGGCCACCATGAAAATGTCCACACCTAAAAAAAATTCAGTATGCTAAAGTGAGCATTGGGACTATTGCCCTATGCTCCTCGGGAACACTATGGTAAAACTCTTTGATTAAAAAAGGTCAAGGGACGCCTGGGTGGCTCAGTTGGTTAAGCAGCTGCCTTCGGCTCAGGTCATGATCCCAGGGTCCTGGGATCGAGTCCCGCATCGGGCTCCTTGCTCCGCAGGGAGCCTGCTTCTCCCTCTGACTCTGCCTTCCACTCTGTCTGCCTGTGCTTGCTCTCACTCTCTCTCTCTCTTACAAATAAATAAATAAAATCTTTAAAAAAAAAAAAAAAAAAAAAAAGGTCAAGTAAGTGTTTATATAGTAGCGCTCATTTCTGAAAGGTGCCTGAGGGTAACTATGCACCTCTCTGTTAAGTTTCTTCCCAAGGATCTCCCAATGTTAATCTGAAGAATGGGTAAACGTTTTGGTTTAAGTTCTGTTCATTCTTACACCATTCCAGAAAGCAGCCTACTTTTAAATTTCTGTTCGGAGGACAAAGTTAGAGAATTCAGTGTAAATTGTCAACATCAGCAGATAACCCCCAAACTTCAATACAGTCATTCATTTCAACTGCTGTCATCTCCTTATCCAGCTTACACCAGAGATCCTAGAAGTAATAAACAGCAAAACTGTAGATTTTCAATCATCAGTGCTAATGGAGGGAGCCATGACATGACTAATTCTAAAGAGAAGGCAGTCTCAAAACAGTGAGTAGCTAGCTTCACAGGAAGCCAGTCACATGAAGGAGATGCCAGCTTCATTTTTTTAAATGCTGCACATACTCCTAGGATAATGGAATGTTAGTCATATTAACCCTCTCATAGCCTCTTTTTAGGAGCATCTCTAGAGGAGTCAGTGATCAGGGAAATGACTAAAGATGGGGCAGTTAGCAGGAGGAGTATGAAGAGAAGGGGAAGTGACTATCCACTACACTGGCTAATTGAGAACTATCTGTATAAGATATGATTTCAGTCATTTGGTGGCAGTGACTTTTGAGTGGTTGGATTTTACATTCCATAAAGGCACTGGCACATGAACTGGTGTGTCAGCATTTACTGATATCATGACCAGATGCCCACCACTTTTATAACGGGATATAGGGCTTTCTGCAGTCACCCTACAGATACTGACATGGAATGATAACTCCTAAAATATTTTCTTAAATCCCTAACCCATTTTTCCCACCCAGCAGAATGGGAAACTGAATCCTGTGAACTTTGATCTCAGAGCCAAATCTGAGTGTGACCAGCTCTTGTGGCAGCAAATCTAGGAGACCCTGCTTCCACCCTGGATTTGATGGTGCTCATCAGCCTTTGGTACCGGGATTCTGCTCTGCTCTGGAGATCTGTTGGCTGAACCAAAGAAGGAACCAGAAATCCTGAAACCATAGGCCGTGCAAACTGAGGGAAAGGCGCTAAACAAGGACCTGGGAAGGTGACTGGGGGACTCACAGTTCTCTATAAAGGGAAGCAAGAAGGCTAGGATATACAGAAAGGGGAACACAAAAAGAGTGGATTTTTGCATGGGGGATGATTGATCACTCAAGAGAAGTACCTCATTCCATTAGTGCATGTCAACAGCTTTCCTTAAACCACCCTCTTCTCAGGTAGACATTCTGTTCTTCAGGCTCCCTCCACCATTATACCATCTGTCTGCAAAGGGTACTGGATATGCAAGGATAGCTTTGGAGCTTTGCAACTTACCCCTCAAGAGTACCTCCCTTCTGCCCAACCCAAACCTCTCACAAAGCCAGCTCTGCCAGAGAGACTGGAACTCTGCTCTTCTATAACCAACCCTCACCCAAAGAACTGAAACAAATGACACTAGTCCTAACCTTTGACCTCTGAGGAGAAGTGAGCTAGGTGCCGGGTGATGAAGAGTCTCAATTGTTGGTTCAAGTCAAAGGATGATAAGTCAATGTTCCAGGAGAGAATCCCTGTGAGAGAGAGAGAGAAAAAAAAAAGAGGGCTCTAGATAAGGTCAGTGGAGGGGGCCTTAGGGGAGTACTTCCAAAGCTCCAGAAGGGGCAAGGACAGCGAGAGGGTAAGGATTGCCATGATCAGCCTCAGTGACGTCTTTAAGAAAGGTGGCTGATACCTATGTCTATTTTCCATCTCGTGCCTTTCTTGAGCTTTGCCTCAGCCAGAGAGAGAAGGGCAGAGTTTAGGCTAAACTTGGTCATTAATGAGTTTGTATATAGTCATTTTCTCGCAGAGTTGCCCAGTTGGGATAGAAGTGACAAGGGCCGGTTCCCAGATATTGGGGGCTCCCTTCCTGGTCTTTACAGTTAAATAATATTCTAGACTCTCCTTCTATGCCCTCTCCTTGCCTCCACCCCTCCCGGGCTTGCTTCCACCCGCAGGTGGCTCCGCAGCACTGCGCCATAGGCAGGCAACTAGAGAGGGAGGTGAGGACTGAGGAGCTTCTGGCCACGAAGGTCACTCTCAGGTTTACCGCTGGCACTGAGAGATTTAAGATTTGTCTGCGGCGTTCAGAAAGCACCTTGTTCCTGTTCAGAGATCCTAAAGAAGAAACTAAGGTAGGAACATGGACTCTGCAGGGGATGGTGAGGACCCTCAAGACATTTGACCCGAGACACTGCTAGTGGGAGGGGTGTGACCAGGGTGGCCCCAGGGGAGCAGAGCTCCCTAGCCTCGGGGAGATTGCAGAACGCCATGGGATGTGCGGCAGGGATGAGGAAGCGAATGTTAGTAGCTAGAGACGATATGGACACACGACATGAAAGATGCAGGTGACCAGGACTGATGATACAGGTTAACAGGGAGAGCAGATCTCAGTCCGTGCAACCTAGGGATGGAGAATGCAGACGTACACAGATGGCGGAGAAGCACGGGATGGAGGATGCCCCAAGCATGGCCAGGACAGCGGCTCACCTTGTTCAAGGTGGGCCCGTACGGCCCTCAGCTGACTTTCTGTACCGATATCACCGATCACGATGAGCAAAGAGTGTTTCCGCAGGTCCCAGCGTGCTGCCGCCACTGCGGCTCCGGCTTCGCACAGTGGCTCCGCGGGGTTCTGAGCCAGGAGAGAGCCGGGGCTTCGGAGCCCCAGCCCGGGACTTGTCTCCATGGCAACGCCGCTAGGCCGCCCAGGCCCAGCCTCGGTCTCCATGGAAACTCCGCTGGAGTGCTAGGCCGGCAACGTCCGCTGCAGGGAGAGTGTGTGCGGTTCTTAAAGGCCGGCGGCAGGACCCGTTCATTGGCTGCTGCCTGTCAGGGGGTGGAGCCCTGGCGCCGCAGGGGCCGGGTTGGGGCAGCGGCGTTCTGGCCCTGCGGACACCCGCGGCGGCAGGGTGGTGGCTGCCCCTGTCTTCCCCATCTCGTTTTTTCCATACAGAGCTCCCACCCCGACTTGGGCAGGGGTGGGGCTCTGAGGGACCGGGTGGAGGGGCGAGTCGATTGCCTCGGCGCCGGAAGAAGCTTCTAGTTAGGATGTTTCCCGAATAAGTACTGTCTGGCAATTCTGCAGCCTCGCCAGAACTGAGGGGAGCCATATTGTCCCTCCTGTCTGTCTCCCAGTTTGTATCGTTGTCTCCATCTGTGCCGGTGTATTATCATTGTCTGGTGCATTTTTTTTTTTCCCCGGTCCTAGATTCCATCCTTAGTTTACTTGTCCTCATCTCCCCAGGCCCGGGGAATGCTCAGGAAGGCTGCGCAGTATTGGAGGGACAGAATGACCTTCCAGCCCTGAGTCCCTGGTGAGTTGTTATTCCGAAGATAGTGGTTGGCTAGTCTCCATCTCTGCTGAGTGCAGGAGTCCAGTGCAATGAGCTCAGACTGCAGCAAGGGGGATTTGAGTAAAACACACCCGACTACGAGTAATGTGACACAGTGAGTCTGGTAACCTTGGGAGACAGTGGTGTTACTTCCCCCAGGGATTTCTCAAAACAGAAGGGGCAATGTTTGAACCGAAGAGGCTGACCAGTCCAAAACCCAAGAACCGGAGATGGGAAAGAGGACTGGGGAGGCTGGCACTGTTAGATGACTGACTAGAACGTCCTTAGGAAAACGGTGTGTGCTGTTTAGTCTTACCTCCCCTGTTCCTCAGTGTGTCCCCATCACTTACTCTGCACTCCAGCATCTTTTACCCAAGAATTGGAATCATTCTGTACATGTATGTGTCAGAGAACCTGTCTTTTGTGCTTGGGCTCCAGCAGCACTTTTGGGGGGTGGGGGGGATTGGGGGATAGTACAGGGTAGAAAGGAGCACAGTTCCTCATTCTAATCCCCCACCTCTCTGGAGGCCCTGAGGAGGACTAGACAGTGCCTGAATATTAAGTACCTCACTGCAGTCCTAGTCCTTATCATGGGGCATGCATGAGAGCAAAACAGCCAGTCTGCTCTGCAGTCTGTTTGGATATGCCCTTACTTGGAACTAATATTACATGTCAATTTTATCTCAATTTGAAAAAAAATGGACATGGCCCTGAAAATCCTTTCCATAGCAGAGAAGGAGAAATAAGAGTACTAGCAAAATATCAGATGATGGTGGTGCTTCACCTTGTGTGACACATGAAACAATGTTCTGCTACATCTCTGCCCCACCATTTGCAGATCTGAATCTGGCAAAGCTTGGAGAAGAGATGTGCAGGCCTCATCTTCTGCAATCAGACAAGAGTGCCACGTGGAGGCAGAAAGCCAGAATAGGTTGTAGGGAGAAGAAGGGGACAGTTTCCATGGCAACTGCAGAGATGAGGCCTTTAGCTAGCGTATAGCCTCAGTATAAGGGTCAGCAGCAGTCAACCACAGGCTCTGCTTCCATCGAGTCTGACAACGAGGTTAGACAATAGACCTGAAAAGTATAGGGAAGGACCACACACTGATCAGATGGATGGTAAGGGCACAGATTCAGGTCTATGATCTCAGGCCCTGCTAGAATTAGGTTTTGTTAATTACAGCTGCAAAGGCAAACTATGATAATACTGAAATTGCACATACATGCTGGATGAGCATTCAGCAGGCTGTTCTTTAAAAGGCAGAAAATGTCCTAGAAAGACTGACTGGGGGTATCTCTTAATTACCCCACTCTTTTCTTGGTTTCGTGGTTTTCTTGGTTAATCCCAGCCATTGGGTGATGATCCCAGTGTCATCATCATATTATCAGAAAATATTTTCAAGCATCAAATGGCACACAGCACTGTGTACACAATGCTCTATAAAGAAAACTATGGTGTTTAGCATCAGTATCTATGTTTCAGAATTTTAAAGCCGAAGACAGAAAACATGCACATATGTAAAAGGCACAGAAAGCTGAATAAAAATATTGAAGAAATAGATGCATGAATTGCAAAGTACATAAAAACCCATTTTGTGGGCGCCTGGGTGGCTCAGTGGGTTAAGCCGCTGCCTTCGGCTCAGGTCATGATCTCAGGGTCCTGGGATCGAGTCCCGCATCGGGCTCTCTGCTCAGCAGGGAGCCTGCTTCCTCCTCTCTCTGCCTGCCTCTCTGCTTACTTGTAATTTCTCTCTGTCAAATAAATAAATAAAATCTTTAAAAAAAAAAAACAAACCCATTTTGTGTTTAGGAAGAGGGTGCTATGGCAGGAGCCTAATAATAAAAGGATCTCACTCAAAGACCAGTCCAAAGGGATTATTGGGCACCTGTGTTATGCATGATTGTGAGGAACACCCATTAGTATGCGGTGGTTATAGAGCCCACTTTGGTATTTCCTTCAACGATGGACTGCTGGAATGACAGAATATGATTTTTTAAAAAACATTTTATTTATTTATTTGTCAGAGAGAACCAGCAGGGGGAGAGGGAATGGGAGAAGCTCCCTACTGATCAGGGAGCTTGACTCGATCCCCAGTCCCTGGGATCATGACCTGAGCCAAAGACAGATGCTTAGCTTACTGAGCCACCCAGGCACCCCAATATGATCTCTTGGGAACTCCCTTATTCTATAGTTTCTTCCACACTCTTGTCGTGTAGAATTAACAGATGTAGTGATTATAACCAATGCTTTTCAAACTGTTTGTGGTGAAGGGCTCTTGAATTGCAGAAGGGGTCTCTAGGGATCTACCATTGAAAGGGGAGGTTAGAGGAGATGCAAAAGGAAGATACTAAAAAAAAAAAAAAAAAAAAAAAAAAAAAAAAAAAAAGGAAGATGCTATAATAGGCTCTTTCCTTGGGTGTGTACTGCAGTGGGCATAAGGCAGAAAACTGTATAAATCTGGAATAGTATGAAAGGTAATTGTAGCTTTGGCTAAGTGTAAGCCAGTTAAAGGATTCTCAGAACTTTACCAATTCATAATATGTAGTGATAAGTTATCAAATGGGTGAATTATGCACATATTTAACAAAGTAGGAGGGCTATATTTAAGTATTTTCTGGAAACAATTTCATATTTGGCATTTAAATTAAATTTAAAAGTTTAGTTGTCCTCTTAAGAAAATTGGAACTTTGTGAAGATTAATTGCACTCATCCTAAATGATGTGTATATGGGAGAGGAGGGCTTTCAATGCTTAAGGTCTCCACAGGACATAAGCCAGCTCTGGTAATTCATAAAGAAGAGACACTGACTCCTCCCTTACTTCTAGCCTGATGAATGTCATTAGTTTTTCTGAGGATCTGAGCTCATTTGGCAGAATTCCAGCCTGCTCTTCTGGATTGCATGGTCTTATCAACTAAAATATCCAAAAGGAGATGCATGCAGCTCAGATTCCCACCCTGTACTCTGTTCTGCCTATAAAGCATTCTTTACACAAAGAGAGGAGTGTTGGATTACAGGATTGCTGTGTCAGAGTTTTATCCTTGGCTTTTGGGGAAAATAATGTGATCATAATGTATACTGGCAGCCATAGGGTCACCTCTTAGCATGAACAGCTGGTTTATCTGCGGAGGCACTGAGTAGAATCATCTCTAAAAAGGTTGAAGTGGGGGAGAAACTTACATTTATTACTATGTCTGGCACACAGAGGAGGTCCACAGTAATTATCTGTTGGATAATTTTCCTAATTGCTATTTTCTAACATTAAATAATGGGAAAAACACAGGCATTGGATTTATCCTCTCCCCAAAGAACATTGCAAAAGGACAATGAAGATATTTACCCCTTTTTCTCCCTTACTTCCCTCATTCTTTTGTTGAAGAAAGTAATTCCCAAGAGTAAAAAAAAGCAACATTTAGAGATACTATTTTCCCTTACCCATTCCTTTAGCCTGTGAGATGGAAGTTAGTGTTGGCCTGTGGTCAGTACTTTTCTTTTGCCTTCTGAGCAAAGCTACCTCTTACTACAGGAACTCTATGGGTTTTCTTGGGGTGGTAGAGATGCTGGTCTTAAAGGTAATCCAAATCTAAGTGTATAACTTAGTTTTGAGGCCATGCCTGTGTGTGAATCAAATTTTACATGATTTTTTAAAGGTATTTGTAGAATAGAGTTCCTTGCCTTGAAGGAGTGCTTGAGTTGAAGAAGTAACATTCCCTTCCAGTATCACAAAACCACAATTACCCTTTCCCTTCCTTCTTAGTTCTTTTCTTAGCTTCCTTCATAATATACCCTAACTTCTCTTTCTAATATTACCTCTTTATTTTTTTAAGATTTTATTTATTTGTTTAACAGAGAGAGAGAGAAAACAAGCAGGAAGAGTGAGAGGGAAAATGGAGCTTGATCCCAGAACTCTGGGGTCATGACCTGAGCCAAAAGCAGATGCTTAACTGACTGAGTCACCTAGGTGCCCCTCTAACATCACCTCTTGCAAATACTTTGCATTAACCCTTAGTCAGTCAATCTGAACCACTTGTGTTTCCTTCACTCTTTCTTTTTTCTTTTTTAAAGATTTTATTTATTTTAGACAGAGATAGAAAGCATGAGTGGGGGTTGGGGGAAGGAAAAGAGGGAGAGAGAATCTCAAGCAGACTTCATGCTCAGCGTGAAGCCCATGGTGGGGCTTGGTCCCACAATCCTGAGATCATGATCTGAGTCAAAACCAAGTGTTAAATGTTTGACCGACTGAGCCACCCAGACGCCTCATCCCTCAGTCATTCCTCAGAACTTTCTGTTCAGGTTGTCTCTTTTTCCTTGGTTGCTTTGGTTCATCCTCATTCTCATTTAGTGATTTATTTACTTTACCCTTTTGATTTGCTTTGTTTATAGAACAAGTCCCATCTCATTCCAAAAAGGATTTAAGGAGTATGACCAAACTCAAACACAGCTGCTTCTATGAAACTAACTTCCACAATTGCCAACTTTGTGAACTTGGGCAAGGTACTTATCCTCTCTGTGCTTTAGCTTCCTCTTCTGTAAAATTATAATAATTGCAAATTATAATAATTGAAAATTATAATAATTATAAAAATTATAATAATTGCAAATAATAATTGAAAATTAAGTGGGACAATCTCTTGAATATGCTCAGAACAATGTCTGGAATTAATTTATTTATTCATTCTTTCAGTAATATTTATTGAGCACTTACCATGCGCTAGTGCACACAATACACAAAGACTCCTGCTCCTGTGGGGCTTACATTCTAGTGGGGGAGACAGATAATTAGTAAAGAGTTAGATGATATAGTCTGTCAGAAGTGATTTGTGCTGTGGCAAAAAAGAAGATAAGGTAAGTGTGACTGAGAATGCTGATGAGGGCTGTGGTCATGGGGAAGAATGGTGAAGGGATAGGAGAGGTTGCAGTGTTTTGTTTTTAAGATTTTATTTATTTATTTATCAGAAGAGAAGGCACAAGCAGGGGAGCAGCAGGCAGAGGGAGAAGTAGGTTCCCGACCAAGCAAGGACCCCGATATGGGACTTGATTCCAGAACCCTGGGATCATGACCCAAGCCAAAGGCAGATGCTCAACCAACTGAGCCACCCAGGCATCTTGAGGTTGCAGTTTTAAATGGGCTAAGTGTTATTGAGAATATGAGACTTGAGCAGATTTGAAGACAATAAGGGAGATAGCCACTTGAATATCTGGCAGAGGAGTCTTGTAGAAAAAGAGGATGGCTAGTACAAAATAGCGGTGTGCCTGGTACATACAAGGAATAGCTGGTGCCCATTGTAGCTGGAATGGAGGAGTAAGAGAAAGAAGAGTAAGAGATGAGATTAGGGGAATAACAGGGACCAGATCACATGGGCTTTCCCTTTTTTTTTTTTTTTTTTCCTTAAAGATTTTATTTATTTATCTATTTGAGCGAGAGGGAGAAGGAGGACAAATGGATGGAGGGGCAGAGGGAGAGGGAGAAGCAGACTCCCTGCTGAGCAGGAATCCTGATGTGGGCTCTATCCCGGGTCCCAGGGATCATGACCTGAATAGAAGGCAGACATTTAACCAACTGAGCAACCCAGGCACCTCTCTTTAAGATTCATTTATTTTAGAGAGAAAGCACTCAAGTGAGCATGGGCGTAGGGGTAGGGGCAGAGGGAGAGAGAGAATCTCAAGCAGACTCCTCACTGAATGTGGAACCTGAGGCGGGGCTTGATCTCACAACCCTGAGTTCATGACCTAAACTGAAATAGAAAGTCAGATGTCTAACTGATTGAGCCAAGCAGGTGCCCTCATAGGGCCTTCCTTATAGGCATTGTTGGACTTTGGTTTTTTTCTCTGAGTGAAATGGGGAACATATGCAAGCTTTTAAACAGAGGGATGAGGGGCACCTGTGTGGCTCAGTTGTCAAGTGCCTTCAGCTCAGGGTCCTGAGATCCAGCCCAACACTGGGCTCCCTGCTCAGCAGGAAGCCTGCTTCTCCCTCTCTCACTCCCCCTGCTTGTGTTCCCTCTCTGGCTCTCTCTCTCTCTCTCTCTCTGTCAAATAAATAAATAAAATCTTTTAAAAAATAAAAATAAACAGAGGAGTGATATGGCTTGACTTAGATTTTTACAAGATCACTTTGGCTGCTGTGTTGAGAATAATAGACTGTAGATATTGTAAGGGTTACAGTGGGAAGTCTCTCAGGGATCTTGCCATGATCTGGGTAAGCAATGATGTAACTCAGACTAGAGCATGTCAGTGGAGATGGTAACAATCAGTGAGATTCTAGACATATAGTATTTTAAAATTTTTAGTATTTTATTATTTCAAAAAATTTTTAAATTTTTATTTATTTGACAGAGATCACAAGTAGGCAGAGAAGCAGGCAGAGAGAAGTGGGGAAGCAAGCTCTCTGCTGAGCAGGGAGCCCAATGCGGGCCTCGATCCCAGGACCCTGAGATCATGACCTGAGCCGAAGGCAGAGGCTTTAACTCACAGAGCCACCCAGGTGCCCTAGACGCATAGTATTTTAAAGGTAGATCCATCCTGATTTCCTGTCTAGTCAAATGAAAAATGAGAGAGAAAGAGAATAATGACTCCAAAGATAAACCAAAAACTTAAAACCTCCTACTCATAGGAGGACAGAAGAAGCAGACTGTGAGGCAGCCAGGGATGGGAAGGTAGACTTTTAAAAATTTAACTTATTTTGTAGATTTGACTTTGAAATAGAAATGTTTTAAAGAAGTATGAGCCAAAATGAACTCAAGAGAAGATGCACACATGGCCAATAAATACAGGAAAAAGTGTTCATCATTAGCCCTAGGGAAAGGCAAAGTAAAACCACAGTGCAGGGGCCCCTGGATGGCTCAGTGGGTTAAGCCTCTGCCTTTGGCTCAAGTCATGATCTCAGGGTCCTGGGATTGAGAGCCACATTAGGCTCTCTGCTCAGCGGGGAGCCTGCTTCCCCCTACCTCCAACCCCTCCTTGCCTCTCTGCCCACTTATGATCTCTGTCTGTCAAATAAATAAATAAAATCTTTTAAAAATTAAAAAAAAAAACACAGTGCACTATCACTTAACACCTACAGAATGGCAAAAGTTAAAAAGACCTATAGCACCAAGTGTTAGCAAGGTTGTAGAACAAATAGAACTCTCATACACTGCTACTAGTAGTATAAAATGATATAACTACTTTAGAAAAGTATTTGTAAGTTTTTTGTAAAATTAAACAAATACCTGTCTTATGACCTAGTAGTTCCATTCCTGGACAGTTACCCAAGAGAAATGAAAACACATGTGTCTGCAAAAAGAGAGTTGTGATGGCTGTTCATAGCAACTTTATTCATAATAGCCCCAAACTGGAAACAATCCAATGTCCATCAGTAGGAGAATGGATAAAAAAATTGTGGTATCTTCATGCAATATAAAGATAAAAAAGAAACTACAAATGTACACAACATAGATAAAAAGTAAAAACATCATTCTGAACAAAAGAAACAAAATACAAAAGAATATTGTTAGTTGGTCTTCTGGGAAAATAATGCCAGGACATAATTAGATGGGCAAAATAGAGGTGCCTCGATGGCTCAGTTGGTTAGGCAGCTGCCTTTGGTTCAGGTCATGATCTCAGGGTCCTGGGATCAAGCCCTGTGTTGGGCTCCCTGCTCAGCAGGGAAACTGCTTCTTTGCTACTCCCCCTGCCTGTGCTCTTTCTCTCTCTATCTTTCTCTTTCTGTCAGATAAATAAATAAAATCTTTTTTTTTTTTGGAATTTAAAAAAATTATTTCTTTTCAGCGTAACAGTATTCATTGTTTTTGCACCACAGCCTGTGCTCCATGCAATACGTGCCCTCCTTAATACCGACCACCTGGTTCCCCCAACTTCCCACCCCCTGCCCCTTCAAAACCCTCAGGTTGTTTTTCAGAGTCCATAGTCTCTCATGGTTCACCTCCCCTTCCAGTTTCCCTCAACTCCCTTCTCCTCTCCATCTCCCCATGTCCTCCATGTTATTTGTTATGCTCCACAAATAAATGAAACCATATGATAATTGACTCTCTCTGCTTGACTGATTTCACTCAGCATAATCTCTTCCAGGCCCATCCATGTTGCTACAAAAGTTGGGTATTCATCCTTTCTGATGGAGGCATAATACTCCATAGTGTATATGAACCACATCTTCCTTATCCATTCGTCCATTGAAGGGCTTCTTGGTTCTTTCCATAGTTTGGCGACCATGGCCATTGCTGCTATAAACATTGGGGTACAGATGGCCCTTCTTTTCACTACATCTGTATCTTTGGGGTAAATACTCAGTAGTGCAATTTCAGGGTCATAGGGAAGCTCTATTTTTAGTTTCTTGAGGAATCTCCACACTGTCCTCCAATGTGGCTGCACCATCTTGCATTCTCACCAACAGTGTAAGAGGGTTTCTCTTTCTCCACATCCTCTCCAACACACATTTCCCGTCTTGCTAATTTTGGCCATTCTAACTGGGGTAAGGTGGTATCTCAATGTGGTTTTAATTTGAATCTCCCTAATGGCTAGTGATGATGAACATTTTTTCATGTATCTGATAGCCATTTGTATGTCTTCATTGGAGAAGTGTCTGTTCATATCTTCTGCCCATTAAATAAATAAGATCTTAAAAAAGATGTGCAAGAGATTTATCTGGGGAGTATATTGGTTATCTATCAATTTGAAACAAATCAACACAAAATGTAGCAGCTTAAAATGGCAAATATTTATCATCTCACATAGTTTTTAAGGATCGGAAACCTAGGAGCAAATTAGTTGAGTTATTTTGGCTTAGGATTTCTCATAAGGTTGTGGTCAAGTTGTTGGTTGAGTTTATAGTAATCTGAAGGCTTGACTGAGGCTGGATATCTCCTTCCAATATGGCTCACTTACATGGCTATTGGCCGGAAATCTTTAGTTCCTTCACCATGTAGGCTTTTCCCTAGGTCTACTTGAGCACCCACATGACATGGCAGCTGGCTTCTCTCAGAGCAAATGAACAAAGAGAAAAGAAGGAGACACAATGCCCTTTTGTGGCATAGTTTTGGAAGTTAGGCACCATTACTTCTGTCTTAGTCTATTTATTAAAAGCAAGTCACTAAGTCTAGTCCACTCTCAAGAGGAGGGAAATAGGCTCTGCCTTTTGAAGAGAATGTCAATGAATTTATGGGCATATCTTAAACCACTATAGGGAAGGATTAGGGAAAGACAGAGAGAGCCTTCAGACCAAGGTACAGGTCTGACATCTGTGGAAGGAGAGAAGGAAGAAATAAATCTTTGAATGGAAGAGTCTTGTCCTACAGCATCATTCCAAGAAAGGTTTGGACTGATGAAGAACCTTTAAGTCAGGCAGGTGAGCAAAATGGTTGAAGGAGATTAATTGAATGGTGATGGATGGTAACACCCACTTATTGATAAGTGAATACTTTGTAATGTGTACAGATATTGAATTATTGAGTTATTGTATTATATTGAGTAACATATACAGATATTGAATTATTGTGGTGCTTGGATGGCTGAGTCAGTAAAGCATGTGACCCTTGAGATAGGCGTTGTGAGTTCAAGCCCCAAGTTGAGTGTAGAGATTACTTAAAGATAAAATTATTTTAGAAACCCCAAATACTGAATTATTATGTTGTATACCTGAAACTAATATGTCATACACCAATTTTACCTTCAAAAATGTGAGCAAATCTATTGGCTTAATGTACCAATTAACCTAAGACCTAATGAATATTAAAATGGCCCTGAAGAACAGGCCCTGGCAAGAAAAAAACAATTCAATAAATATTACATCCTTAAAAAATTACCTTCAAGTCAAAAGCACTTGTTGGAGGCATCTTGCCTATCACAGCATTGGACCTGCTTTTATAGCCCTGCTGTGCTCTGTCATTGGCTGGGATCAGCCTGTGGGAAGTGTGGCTTTGGTGCAAATGCGGTGGTAGATCCCAAAATGCAGCAGGTAGGGTCATTAGTTATTTATGCCCCCAAACGCAGATTTCAGTGGTGCGTTTTCATGGTCACTACAACTACATACTGCATGGTTAAGGTTTTGTGTAATTCCAGAATGGGTGAAACTAATCCACAGTGATAGAAAGTAAGAAAGTGGTGGCTTGGAGCTGGGGAGGGTGTGATAACTGATTGCAGAGGGGCACAAGGGAACTTTTGAGGAAGGTGAAAATGTTCTATGTCTGATTGTAGTGGTGGCTACACACACATACACACCCACACATTTGTCGAACTTATTAAAATGCTACACAAAATGGGCACATTTTGTTGTACATAAATGATATACAAAGTTTGCTAAAAACACAATGAGATAGGACTTTACCATGACAATATCAAATGGTAGTGAGATGTGCAGCACCTAAATTTCTCACGTGTTGTTAGTGGGAGTAAAAAATTATACAGCCTTTTGGAAACTTTGGCAGTTTCTTACAAAGTTAAGCAAATGCCTATCCTGTGACCCAACTGTTCCACTCTTAGATATCTTTGCAAGAGAAATGAATATATATATTCCTGAAAGACCTATTTGTGAATATTGCAAAAGTTTGTTTGTTTATTTATTTATTTATATTAACGTATAATGTGTTATTTGTTTCAGAGGTACAGGTCTGTGATTCATCAGTCTTTTTTTTTTTAATTTGTAAAGATTTTATTTATTTATTTGACAGACAGAGATCACAAGTAGGCAGAGAGGCAGGCAGAGAGAGAGGAGGAAACAGGCTCCCTGCCGAGCAGAGAGCCCGATGTGGGGCTCGATCCCAGGACCCTGGGATCATGACCTGAGCCAAAGACAGAGGCTTTAACCCACTGAACCACCCAGGAGCCCCGTGATTCATCAGTCTTACACAGTTCACAGTACTCACCATAGCACATACCTTCCCCAGTGTCCATCCCCCAGCCACCACTCCCTCCCATCTTCTTCCACTACAACAACCCTCTGTTTGTTTCCTGTGATTAAGAGTCTTATTGTTTGTCTCTCTGGTTTTGTCCCATTTCATTTTTTCCTCTCTTTCTCCATGATCCTTTGTTTTGTTTCTCAAACTCCGCATATCAGCACGATCATATGATAATTGTCTTTCTCTGATTGACTTGTTTCACTTAGCATAATACCCTCTAGTTCCATCCATGTCATTGCAAAAGACAAGATTTCATTTTTTAATGGCTGCATAGTATTCCATTGTATATATTACCACTTCTTCTTTATCCATTCATCTGCTGATGGACATCTAGGCTCTTTCCATAGTTTGGCTATTGTGGACATTGCTGCTATAAACATTCAGGTGCACGTGCCCCTTAGGATAACTACATTTGTATCTTTGGTGTAAATACCCAGTAGTGCAATGCTGGACTGTAGGGTAGCTCTATTTTCAACTTTTTGAGAAACCTCCACACTGTTTTCAGAGTGGCTGCACCAGCTACCAACCCTGTAGGAGGGTTCTCCTTTTCCTGCATCCTCACCAACATCTGTTGTTTACACACTTGTTAATTTTAGCCATTCTGACTGGTGTGAGGTGGTACCTCATTGTGGTTCTGATTTGTATTTCCCTGATGCCAAGTGATGTTGAATATTTTTTCATATGTCTGTTGGTGATTTGGATGTCTTCTTTGTAGAAATGTCTGTTCATGTCTTCTGCCCATTTCTTTTTTTTTTTTTTTAAAGATTTTATTTATTTATTTGACAGAGAGAGAGATCACAGTAGACAGAGAGGCAGGCAGAGAGAGAGAGAGGGAAGCAGGCTCCCCGCCGAGCAGAGAGCCCGATGCGGGACTCGATCCCAGGACCCTGAGATCATGACCTGAGCCGAAGGCAGCGGCTTAACCCACTGAGCAACCCAGGCGCCCTTCTGCCCATTTCTTGATTGGGTTTTTTATTCTTTGGGTGTTGAGTTTGATAAGTTCTTTACAGATTTTGGACACTAGCACTTTATCTGCTATGTTATTTGCAAATATCTTTTCCCATTCCATCGGTTTTCTTTGGGTTTTATTGACTGTTTCCTTTGCTGTGCAAAAGCTTTTTATCTTGATGAAGTCTCAAGAGTTCATTTTTGCTCTTGCTCCCCTTTGTCAAATGCATTTTCTGCATCTATTGAGAATATCATATTGTTCTTGTCCTTTCTTTTATTAATGTATTGTATCACATTGATTGATTCGAGGATGTTGAACCAACCTTGCATCTCAGGAATAAATCCCACTTTGTTGTGGTGAATAATCCTTTTAATGTACTGTTGGATCCTATTAGCTAGTATTTTGGTGAGAACTTTTGCATCCATGTTCATCACAGTTATTGGTCTGTAATTCTCCTTTTTGATGGGGTCTCTGTCTGGTTTTGGGATCAAGGTAATGCTGGCCTCATAAAATGAGTTTGGAAGTTTTCCTTCCATTTCTATTTTTTGGGACAGTTTCAGGAGAATAGGAATTAATTCTTCTTCCAATGTTTGGTAAAGGGCACCTGGGTGGCTCAGTTATTAACCATCTGCCTTTGGCTCAGGTCATGACCTCAGGGTCCTGGGATCAAATTCCGCATCAGGCTCTGTGTTCAGTGGGGAGCCTGGTTCTCCCTCTGACTGCCTCTCCCCCTGCTTGTGTTCTCTCTCTGACAAATAAACAAATAAAATCTTAAAAAAAATAAATGTTTTGTAGAATTCCCCTGGGAAGCCATCTGGCCATGGGCTCTTGCTTGTTTGGAGATTTTGATTACTGTTTCAATTTCCTTACTGGTTATGGGTCTGTTCAGGTTTTCTATTTCTTCCTGGTTCAGTTTTGGTAATTTTTGTTTGTTTGTTTGTTTTGTTTTAAAGATTTTATTTTACTTATTTGAGGGAGAGAGAATGAGAGAGAACATGAGAGGGGGAAAGGTCAGAGGGAGAAGCAGACTCTCTTTGGAGCTGGGACCCCGATGTGGGACTTGATCCCAGGACTCCGGGATCACAACCTGAGATGAAGGCAGTGGCTTAACCAACGGAGCCACCCAGGCACCCAGTTTTTGTAGTTTATACATCCATTTCTTCTGGATTGTCTAGTTTGTTGGCATATAGTTGCTCATAATATGTTCTTATAATTGTATTTCTTTGGTGTCAGTTGTGATCTTTCCTCTTTCATTCATGATTCCTTTCTCTTTTCTTTTTGATAAGTCTGGCCAGGGGTTTATTGATCTTATTAATTCTTTCAAAGAACCAGCTCCTACTTTCATTGATATGTTCTACTGTTTTTTGGTTTCTATTTCATTGATTTCTGCTCTGATCTTTATTATTTCTCTTCTGTTGGGTGTAGGCTTTATTTGTGGTTTTTTCTCAGCTCCTTTTGGTTTAGGGTATTTGAGACCTTTCTTGTTTCTTAAGAAAGGCTTGTATTGCTATATATGTTCCTCTTGGGACCACTTTGCTGCATCCCAAAGATTTTGAACAGTCATGTTTTCATTTCTATTTGTTTCTGTGAATTTTTTTAATTCTTCTTTAATTTCCTGGTTGACCCATTCATTTTTTAGTGGGATGCTTTTTCACCTCCATGTATTTGAATTCTTTCCAACGTTCCTCTTGTGACTGAGTTTGAGTTTTTTTTTTAAAAGGTTTTTATTTATTTGTTAGAGAGAGAGAGAGAGATACAGAGTGCAAGCACAGGCAGACAGAGTGGCAGGCTAGAGACAGAGGGAGAAGCAGGCTCCCCGCCGAGCAAGGAGCCCGATGTGGGACTCGATCCCAGGACGCTGGGATCATGACCTGAGCTGAAGGCAGCCACTTAACCAACTGAGCCACCCAGGTGTCCCCTGAGTTTGAGTTTTAAAGCATTGTGGTCTGAAAATATGCAGGGAATGATCCCGGTCTTTTGGTACTGGTTGAGACCTGATTTGTGACCCAGGATGTGATCTATTCTAGAGAATGTTTCATGTGCACTAGAGAAAAATGTGTATTCTGATGCTTTGGGATGGAATGTTCTGAATATATCTGTGATGTCCATGTGGTCTAGTGTGTCATTTAAAGCCCTTATTTCCTCACTGATCTTTTGCTTAGATGATCTGTCCATTCAGTGAGGAGGTGTTAAAGTCCCCTACTATTATTGTATTATTGTTGATGTATTTTTTGATTTCATTATTAATTGACTTATATAATTGGCTGCTCCCATGTTAGGGGCATAGATATTTTAAATTGTTAGAACTTCTTGTTGGATAGAACCTTTTAGTTTGATATAGTGTCCTTCCTCATCTCTTATTATGGTCTTTGGTTTAAAATCTAACTTGTCTGATATATGGTTGCAACTCTCTGAAATGAAGAAAATATTTTATATCTTGATTGATATGTATGTTTCACAGATACATTTGTTAAAACTCATCACATTATACGACTAAGCACTGTGCATTTCATTGTATTTAAATTTAATCTTGGGGCGCCTGGGTGGCTCGGTGGGTTAAAGCCTCTGCCTTCGGCTCAGGTCATGATCCCAGGGTCCTGGGATTGAGCCCCACTTCGGGTTCTCTGCTCAGCAGGGAGCCTGCTTCCTCCACTCTCTCTGCCTGCCTCTCTGCCTACTTGTGATCTCTCTCTGTCAAATAAATAAATAAAAATCTTAAATAAAAAATAAATTTAAAAAATGAATTGAAAAATGAATTGAAAAAAATCATTCATTTCAAAATTCATTCATTCATTTCAAAAATTGAAAAAATGAATTAAAAAAATAAATTTAAAAAATGAATTTAATCTTAGTTAAAAAAGTAAAAATAGTCACTAAAAATAAAAAACAAAATGAAATAAATTAACCACTGCATTAAATTAGTAGAATTATTTCAAATGACTCTAAAATACACTAATTTAACTGTACTGGTTTTAAAATTTTTTATTGTAAAATACACATAAAATTTACCATTGTAGCCATTTTTTCCCCATTATAGCCTATTTTAAGTGTCTTGTTCAGTAACACTAAATATACTCATAGTGTTGTGCAACCATCACCATCTCTATTCCTCTTTTTATTTCATAAGACAGAAACTCTGTACCCATTAAATCAAACCTCCCCATTCCTCCTCTCTCCCCATATCTTGGCAGCCACCATTTTACTTTCTGCCTCTATGATTCTGACTACTCTATATAATTATGTAAGGTATATAAGTACTTCATATAAGTGGATTTGTCTTCTTGTGAGCAACTTATTTTCTGTAGCATAACGTCTTCAAGATTCATCCATGTTGTAGCATAAGTCTTAACTGTACATTTTTTATGAGATGTACCTTAAGGAAAAAATTAAACTGGAGAGGAATGCTAAACTTTTTTTCATTGTCTCATTAGTAATAATATTGGCATTTTTCTGAAATGATTTTATATATAGAGAGAGAAAGAGAACAGAATAAAGATTAAAGATAATGTTAACCTTATCAGGAACCAAGTTGTTAATCATAAGAGAGATACAAATATAAGATCAAGAAACTTTGGTAAAATCCCTGAAATCCTAAAATTTAATTGGAAAAAGCAGAACAGTGACCAATCCAATGTTAGCAATAAGCTTTCCAACCATCCAAACTGTGGTCTCCAAATGTGATTTACTACTAAAACGAACCAAGGCTTCTCAGAACATCTGATTCCAGATCTGCAGCAGGAAATTAACAAGGTGAACTTGGAACATCTTCTTACAACAGAGAACAAGCAAGCTATCAAAGACCACTGGAATAGAGTCAGAACGACTCTGGAGCTAATCTGAAGGGATTTCCACAGTCCAAAGATGTGATGATATGCATTTCAAAATGAGCAATAACTGCAATGTATTGGATATGCTAAATGTGTTAAAATCCATGAGTTCATAATGAGACTAAAAACAAAAATCTCATTGGTCATTTTTGGAGAATGCTAAGGAATTTCATCATTTGGAGAACTATTCTCTATTATGTCGAGAAGCTCAAGTCATCAATTTGAAAACTAGCAAATCAAAAGAAAGAATCAAGCATTTATTCTGCCTTTCCTTATGTAATCAAATGTTTGATGAAGGAAAATTTCTTAGTTACAAGAGAATTCCAGCTAATAAATGAAGACAGTATGTTAAAATTAGAATATCACTATTTTGCAGCTCTTAGTGAAATAATACACCTAGGTAATGCTTACCTATGACTGCTAAACTATCAAGTAAAAAAAAAAAATCACATTTGAGCCTACTTATCAATTGTAACAAAATAAAAATACATTCAACAAGATGTTATATGTCTCCTGATAAGATGCAATAGGAAGAAACTAGTGATGTAGTATATGTTGGCTAATTGAATTTAAATTAAAAAAAAAAAGATGCAATAGGAAGTAAATGATAGCACCTATGAAATATTCTTGCCAAAAAAGAAAAAATGGAACATAAATCATAACAACTCTATATCTAACTGCCTAGATATAGGAAATAAGAAGAGACAAAGAAATACATCAGATGACACCATGGGGATGCAATAAAAAGAAACCCACACTACTGGAAATTTTACAGAACAAATGACCTAGTTTCATCAACAAATGTATAAATTGCAAGAAATAAAAATGAGGAGAGATTTACAGATTAAAGGGTAGCTAATAAAAGAATCATCCAAATGCAATGTGTAAATCTTGTTTTGGAACTGCAAAAAAAAAAAAGAGAGAGAGAGAGAATTGGAGAAATTTGAACACTATATATTTGGTAACATTAAGAAATTGCTGTTAATTTTCTTTGTGTTAGTGATATTTTTAAAAGATTCTCTATATTTTGCAAACAAATACAAGTATTTATGGATGAAATTATATGGTATCTGGAATTTGCTTAAAAATAATCAGTTGGGAAAAGAAGTGGGAAAAAAACAAGACTGGATGTTTGTTGATAATTGTTGAAGTTGGTTGATAAGTACATGGTTATTTATTTTCTTTTTCTATTAAAAAATAAAAAGAATATCTCTAAGCTTTTTGTTATAAGCAGCAGGAAGGATGAAGTTTCATCCCCATCACTGAGATGGGGAAGGCTGCAAGTGGAGCAGGTTTAATAGAAAAGATGAGTTAAATTTTAAGCATATTGAATTTGAGATGTCATTTGAACTCCAAATGGAGATACTGAATAGGCAGTTAGATATATAAATTTGGGATTTGGGAGATAGGTCTAGGCTGAAGATATAAAGTTGGGAGTCATTAACCTGTAATGACATTTATAGCAATGAGTTTGGATTAGATCAAAGAAGGAACAAGAGTAAACATAGTAAGTGCTCCATAAATATTCAATATAAATATGATTAAAACTATCACTTTTGGGGCGCCTGGGTGGCTCAGTGGGTTAAGCTGCTGCCTTCGGCTCAGGTCATGATCTCAGGGTCCTGGGATCGAGTCCCACATCGGGCTCTCTGCTCAGCAGGGAGCCTGCTTCCTCCTCTCTCTCTGCCTGCCTCTCTGCCTACTTGTGATCTCTGTCTGTCAAATAAATAAATAAAATCTTTAAAAAAAAAAACTATCACTTTTGATTTCTTTCCTCTCTGAACTCCTATAAATACTTTTATTGTATTCTGTATTATAGTTACTGTAATATATTTACATATTATATATATAAATGTGGGAAATACACGCACACACACACACACACACACACATTTATTTATTTATTTATTTATTTATTTATTTATTTATTTATTTTTAAGATTTACTTATTTGGGGCACCTGGGTAGCTCAGTCAGTTAGGCATCTGCTTAATGCTCTGGTCATGATCCCAGGTCCTGGGATCGAGCCCCATGTTGGGCTCTCTGTTCGGTGGGCAGCCTGTTTCTCCCTCTCCCTTTGCTGCTTCTTCTGCTTATGCTCTCTCTCTCTGTGTGTCAAATAAATGAATGGACTCTAAAAAAACAGATTTACTTATTTATTTTAAGACTTTTTTTTTTTTAAGATTTTATTTATTTATTTGACAGAGAGAAATCACAAGTAGTCGGAGAGGCAGGCAGAGAGAGAGAGAGAGAAGCAGGCTCCCTGCTGAGCAGAGAGCCCGATGTGGGACTCGATCCCAGGACCCTGAGATCATGACCTGAGCCGAAGGCAGCAGCTTAACCCACTGAGCCACCCAGGCGCCCCTACTTATTTATTTTAAAGAGGGAGTGAGGTGTGGGGAGAGGTAGAGAGCGAGGGAAAAAGAGAATCTTAAGCAGACTACCTGCTGACCATGGAGCTGAGGCAGAGCTCAATCTCACATCCCTGAGATCATGACCTGAGCCAAAATAAAGAGTCAGATGCTTAACCGACTGAGCCACCCAGGCACACTGTGGGAATTAATGTCATAATCATCCTTATATATTGCTCTCCTTCCACTACCACCATTCTGGTGTCTTGCATATAACTGACTTACAATCAATAAGTGAACTAGAGTTTGTAAAGAAATTTCTGATCAGTGCTATGGATTTTCTGGCTTCAGTTTCATGAGACTCCCTATACTGATGGGCTTATATGTTAGCAGGGCCAAAGTGTGTTACTGTAGCTCTTGCTAATTAGCACACTGGCTCTGTATAGCCTAAATCAGCCTTTGGGATCCAGCCCTATCTAAGACAGTACAGAGGAGAAACAAAATCATGATTATATGGTCAATTAATCTTTGACAAAGGAGGCAAGAATATGCAATGGCAAGGGGCGCCTGGGTGGCTCAGTGGGTTAATCCGCTGCCTTCGGCTCGGGTCATGATCTCGGGGTCCTGGGATCGAGTCCCGCATCGGGCTCTCTGCTCGGCGGGGAGCCTGTTTCCTCCTCTCTCTCTGCCTGCCTCTCTGCCTACTTGTGATCTCTCTCTGTCAAATAAATAAAAATAAAATCTTTAAAAAAAAAAAAAAAGAATATGCAATGGCAAAACATCTCTTCAATAAATGGTGCTGGGAAAACTGGACAGCTACATGCAAAAGATCCAAACTGGACTACTTTCTGACACCGTACACAAAAATAAACTCAAAATGGATTAAGAACCTAAATCTGAGACCTGAAACCATAAAAATCCTAGAAGAGAGCCCAGGCAGTAATCTCTCTGACATGGGCCATAGCAACACTTTTCTAGATATGTCTTCTGAGGCAAGGGAAACAAAAGCAAACCTAAACTATTGGGACTCTATCCAAATAAAAAAGCTTTTGCACAAAAAAGGAAAACATCAACAAAACCAAAAGGCAACCTATTGAATGGTAGAAGATAGTTGCAAATGACATATCCAATAAAAGGTTAGTATCCAGAATATATAAAGAATTTATATGGGACATAGGGGTGGCTCAGTTCTTTAAGAGTCAGCCTTCAGCTCAGGTCATGATCCCAGGGTCCTGGGATTGAATCCCACATTAGGCTCAGTGTTCAGCAGGAAGCCTGCTTCTCCCTCTGCCTGCTGCTTCCCTTGATTGTGTGTGCACTCTCTCTCTCTCTGATAAATAAATAAATAAAATCTTAAAAAAAAAAAAAAGAACTTGGGCGCCTGGGTGGCTCAGTGGGTTAAGCCGCTGCCTTTGGCTCAGGTCATGATCTCGGGGTCCTGGGATCGAGTCCCACATCGGGCTCTCTGCTCGGCAGGGAGCCTGCTTCCTCCTCCTCTCTCTCTCTCTGCCTGCCTCTCTGCCTACTTGTGATCTCTCTCTGTCAAATAAATAAATAAAATCTTTAAAAAAAAAATAAAAAAATAAAAAAAAAGAACTTATAAACTCAACACCAAAAAACCCAAGTAATCCAATTTAAAAATGGGCAGAAGTCTTGAACAGACATTTGTCCAAAAAACACATACAGATGGCCAACAGACACATGAAAAGATGCTCAGCATCACTCATCAACAGGAAAATGCAAGGCAAAAACCAGAGTGAGATACCATCTTACATCTGACAGAGTGGCTAAAATAAAAAACACAAGAAACAAGTGTTGATGCGGATGTGGGGAAAAAGGAACACTCATGCTCTGTTGGTGGGAATGCAAACTGAAGCAGCCACTATGGAAAACAGTATGGCGGTTTCTCAAAAAACTAAAAATAGAACTACCATATGATCCAGTAATTCCACTACTGGGTATTTACCTAAAGAATGTGAAACACTAATTTGAAAAGATATATGCACCCTTATGTTTATGTAGCATTATTTACAATAGTTAAATTATGGAAGCAGCCCAAGGGTCATCAATAGATGAATGGATAAAGAAGTATATATATACAATGGGCCATTACTCAGCCGTAAGAAAGGATGAAATCTTGCCGTTTGCAACAACATAGATGGATCTAGAGTGTATTATGCTAAGCTAAATAAGTCAGTCAGAGAAAGATGAATACCATATGATTTCACTCATCTGTGGAATTTAAGAAACAGAGGACCAGAAAAAAAGAGACAAACCAGAAAAACAGACTCTTAACTACAGAGAACAAACAGAGAGGAGGTGGGTGGGGGATGGGTGAAATAGGTGAAGGGGATTAAGAGTACACATTTTTTTTTTTTTTTTTAAGAGGGCGCCTGGGTGGCTCAGTGGTTAAGCCGCTGCCTTCGGCTCAGGTCATGATCTCAGGGTCCTGGGATCGAGTCCCGCATCGGGCTCTCTGCTCGGCAGGGAGCCTGCTTCCTCCTCTCTCTCTCTCTCTGCCTGGCTCTCTGCCTACTTGTGATTTCTCTCTGTCAAATAAATAAATAAAATCTTTAAAAAAAAAAAATTAAAAAAAAAAAAGATTTATTTATTTAGGGGCACCTGGGTGGCTCAGTGCGTTAAAGCCTTTGCCTTTGGCTCAGGTCATGATCGGGCTTTCTGCTCAGCAGGGAGCCTGCTTCCTCCTCTCTCTGCCTGCTTCTCTGCCTACTTGTGCTCTCTGTCTGTCAAATGAATAAATAAAATCTTAAAAAAAAAAAAGATTTATTTATTTATTTGACAGAGAGACAGTGAGAGACGGAACACAAGTGGCGGGAAGTGGGAGAGGGAGAAGCAGGCTTCCTGCAGAGCAGGGAGCCCAGCTCCGGGCTCAATCCCAGGACCCTGGGATCATACCTGAGCTGAAGACAGACGTTTAACCAACTGAGCCACCCAGGCGCCCCCTGAAACAAATTTAACACTGCATGTTAACTATACTGTAATTAAAATAATAACTAAAGGGGTGCCTGGGTGGCTCAGTAGGTTAAGCATCTGACTCTTGGTTTCAGCTCAGGTCATGATCTCAGGGATGTGAGAAGGAGTCCTGTGTTGGGCTCTACCCTCAGTACAGAACCTAAATGAGATTCTTTCCTCCCCCCCTCTCCCGCTCCCTCTGATCCTCCTTCCCCAACCCTCAAATAAAGAAATATACAAAATCTTTAAAAATAATAATAGTACTTGAAAAAAAAGTACAGAGAGAGGATGGAGACAAAGAGTGGCATGAAGGGCAATATGACATAGTGATATGGGGAGTAGGATACAAAATTGACACCATGTATATGATCTTATATATACACACACTTACCTCAGAGGAGTAAATATTTCATGGCTTAGTCACCCATGCATGAACAGGAATTAGCTTGGTGTCCTTGTCCACTGAAGTGTTTTATTTTCTTATATTTCTCAGCTCCAGAACATTCTCCCCATTGGGACTTAAGAGTTCAGGAATAGCTTTTTGTTTTTGTTTTTGTTTTAATGTGCAAGATGACTTTTCTCATTTTCTCATTGCCATCCTGGCTCTCATTCCTGGCAGTTTCCAAAGGCTCTAAGAATATTCCTTTTCTTGCTCTCATCCTATTCCTATGTTGGTTTCAGGTAAAATTTTCTTGTAGTTTTGGTTAGTACCACCCCTGCTTAGCTCCGATCTTGGATTATTTGGTATTGTTGCAGGATGGCAGGGTCCTTGTCTCAGGGAGTCAAAGAATGAATCTCATGGACAGAAAAGGGTGAAGTGAAGTGAAAGTTTATTAAATGAAGGTGAGAGCAGAAAAAGAAAAACTCTCTTGGGGGCCCTGGGTGGCACAGTCAGTTTGGCATCTGCCCTCGGCTCAGGTCATGATCCCAGAGTCCTGGGATTAAGCCCCAAGCTGGGCTCCCTGCTCAGTGGGGAGTCTGTTTTTCTCTCTCCTACTCCCCCTGATGTTGTTCCCTCTCTCCCGATGTCTCTCTCTGTCAAATAAATAAATCTTAAAAAAGAAAGGAAGAATGAAAAAAAAGAGAAAAAGCTCTCTAGAGTGAGAGGGGTCCCAAATGTGTTGCTACTAAGAGTTTTAAGGGCCAGTCTTTTATTGAAAACTTGACCAGGAAACTTGTAGCCTTGAGATTTTTCTGCCATCTTGGTTTGAGCAGGGACTATTGGTAGCCCCATTAATGACTTACCTCTTTGAGGTCTGGTCATTTTCTATGATTTTAGTGTAGCCGCCAATGAAAAATACTCCCTAATATCCAGGGCCAGGTGGTCTGCTCTATTCCCTTACCTATTTTTCACTCTGTCTTAGAGCTTCTGCCTGCCAGGAATAGTTTCCAGCCTAGTGAGGGGCCCCCATCTCTCCCTGCCTATACCTTAACCCTTTCCTAACTCAGTACCACTCTATTGTCTCCTTTCTTTTCTCTCTCTCTCTTTCTTTCTTTCACATCAAGATCAGGAAAATAACATTGATTCAATACTATTATATGCTCTACAGACCTTATTCGGCTATCATCCATACTTCCACTGAAGTTCTTTATAGCAGAACGAAAACCAAGTTCTTATCCAGGGTTTGGTTCTGGATATCATGTTGCATTTGATGGTTTCAAATCTGTTCAAATCTGAATTAGTTTCTCAGGCTTTCTTTGTCATTCCTGATCTTGGCATCTCTCTCTCTCTCTTTCTCTCCATTTCTTATGTCTCTAATTGAGAACTAAGGGCTGGTTATTTGCACAGTATCTATCAATTTAGGCTTATCTGATGTCTCCTTAGGGTCAGATTAAGGTAATGAATTTTTGGCAGGAATACAATTAAAGTGATGTTATGCCCTTCTCTGTGCATCGTCTCAAGTGACACAAAATGGCATTTTATCCCATTATTGGTGATATTAACTGGAATCACTTGATTAGGCTGGTGAATACCAAATTTTTTTTTCACTGCAAATATACTACTTTATGTTTGTAATAATTTAATACATTTTAGGGAGATACTTTGAAACTAAGTAAATACCCTCTTTTCTACCAATTGTTAGTTTTAGCACAAATGATATGTACTTAAGTCATCTTTATTGTGAAATATAACACACATAAAAATGAGTACAATATATACATAGAAAGGCATGAATTATAAATTATATACCTGTTAATGCCCCTGGTAATAAAAATAGAACATTTCCAAGCACCTTGCTTGCCTCTTAAAGAGTTAAAACCCCGTTACCCCTCTAAAATTAACCACTAGTCCTGACTTTTATTGCAATCATATAGTTTCTTTGTTATTATTATTTTTTGTGACCCAGGTGCTCATCTTTAAATACTGAAATTTAGTGTTGTCTCATTAAATTTTTTTTTCTTAGAGGCAAGGGACAGAGAGAGAGCACAAGCACTTGTGCAGGGGATTGCTGGGGGCAGGGCAGAGGGGAAGAGAGAGAATCCCAAGCAGGCTCCCTGCTCATCACAGAGCTGACTCAGGGCTCTATCCTATGACCACAAGATCACAACCTGAGCCAAAACCTAGAGTTAGATGCTTAACTGACTGAGCCACCCAGGTGCCCCTCATTAAAGATCTTTTAAACTAGAGAAGCCTGGGTGGCTCAGTCGGTTAAGCATCTGCCTTTGGCTCAGGTCATGATCCCAGGGTCTGGGGATGGAGCCCCATATCAGGCTCCCTGCTCAGCGGGGATTCTGCTTCTCCCTCTGCCTGCCACTCTCCTGCTTGTTCTCTCTCTCTGAAAAATGAATAAATAAAATCTTTTAAAAACCTCCTAAATTGTAGTACAAGACATATAATATAAACTTTACCATTTTAAACATTTGAAAAAACATTTTTTTTTTTTTTTAAGTAATCTCTACACCCAGTGTGGGGCTGGAACTCACAACCCCAAGATCAAGAGTCACATGCTCCCCAAACTGAGCCAGCCAGTTATCTGCATTTTAAACATTTTTAAGTATACAGTGCAGTAGCATTAAGTACATTCACCTTACACAACCATTACTACCGTACATCTCCAGAACTCTTTCGTCTTCCCAAACTGCAACTCTGTATCCAGGGCCAGGTGGTCTGCTCTATTCCCTTATCTATTTTTCACTCTGTCTTAGAGCTTCTGCCTGCCAGGAATAGTTTCCAGCCTAGTGAGGGGCCCCCATCTCTCCCTGCCTATACCTTTACCCTTTTCTAACTCAGTACCACTCTATTGTCTCCTTTCTTCTCTCTCTCTTTCTTTCTTTCACATCAAGATCATTGATTCAATACTATTATATGATCTACAGACGTTATTCGGCTATCATCCATACTTCCACTGAAGTTCTTTATAGCAGAAAGAAAACCAAGTTCTTATCCAGGGTTTGGCTAAGATAACTCCCCTTTTCCTCCCCCCCCCACAACTTCCAGAAACCACTCTTCTGCTTTCAGTTTCTAAGAGTTTGCCTACTCTAGGTACGTCATGTAAGTGGAATAATACAATATTTGTCTTTTCATGTCTGGCTTATTTCACTTAGCAGAATGTTTTCAAGTTCTATCCATGCTGTGGCAGGTTGGTATCACTCTTAAGTCTTTTCTTGTAGTACCGAATTCCAGGGAGTTATGGATTGGAAAGAAAGCAAGAGGGAGGAGAACCAGGAACCCTGGAGTCACTGAATGAGAATTTTAAAGAGGAGGGAATCAGCAACACCATCATATACTGTAAAGGTCAAAGCTAATGAGGTGATTTGACAAGAAATTTTCAGAATCGATTATTAACAATCCTTTTTAGAGTAACTGCTTTGTGCTCGGAACTGTACAAGGCACTAGGTTTATGGACGGAGAAGTCAGATTGCAAAGGATTCCAGAGTTACTGGTATGGAGAAAGCCAAGTTTGGAGGGAAGTAAAACAGAAAGCCTGGGAACTTGATAAAAAGGTAAAATGGAGAGGAGATGCTACCGGGATATGGATATTTGAATAATTCTGAGGAATAATCAGGGTAAGGATTGCAATCTCCGTCAGTATTCAGATAGGCAAGGATTCCACCTTCTCCCTGCACCCCACCCCAATACCACAATTTTCTGTTTCTGTTTCCAGGTAAGTGGCTCAGAGTGGAGTTAAACTCTTCAGACTGAAATCTGAAAAGGTGGAAGACAGAAAACTGCAGCTAATAACGCAGTCACAACTGTGTTTGGAATTGCCTATTTGAGAGAGACTCAGGCTGGTAAGAAGGCCTACAGTTGATTGGCTGGCTGGAAAATGAAGCTAGCCGGAAGGGGGCAGTGTGCTCTGCTCATGTGTGCTCCATTGCTTCATCTGTGGCAAATTTGGGGCTCTGGAGAGATTAGAAAAGTGGGTAAAAATGTACAAGGATGACAAAGAAAATGTGATTTATACAAGGGCACCTGGCTGGCTCAGCTGGTAGGGCATGCGACCGTTGATCTCAGCGTTATGAGTTCAAGTCCCATGTTGGGTGGAGAGATTACCTAAAAGTAGAAAAAAAAAAAGTGATATGTGCATATAATAGAATACTATTCAGCCTTAAAAGGGAAGGAAATTCCTATACATGCTTTTAAAATTACAATATGGATGAATCTTGAGGATATTATGCTAAATGAAATAAGCCAGACACAAAAGGGCAAATATTGTATGATTCCATTTATATGAGTTACCTAGAGTTGTTAAATTCATAGAGACAGAAAGTAGCATGATGGTTGCCAGGGGCTGGTGGGAGGGGGGATGGAGGAGTAACTGTTTAATGAGTACAGAGTTTTAGTTTGGGAAGATGAAAAAATTCTGGGGATGGATGGTCGTGATGGTTGCATAACAAAGTGAATGTACTGGGACGTCTGGGTGGCTCTGTTGGGTGAGCGTCTGTCTTTGGCTCAGGTCATGATCCCAGAGTCCTGGAATCGAGTCCCACATTGGGCTCCCTGCTTAGCAGGAAGCCTGCTTCTCCCTCTGTCTGCTGCTCCCCCTTGCTTGTGCTCACTAATTCTTTCTCTCTCTCTCTGACAAATAAATAAGTAAAATCTTTTTTTTTTTAAATAAAAGTGCATTAGTTTTTTTTTTTTTTTAAGATTTTATTTGTTTATTTGTCAGAGAGAGAGAGCGAGAGAGAGCGAGAGCAAGTGCAGGCAGACAGAGTGGCAGGTAGAGAGTCAGAGGAAGAAGCAGGCTCCCTGCGGAGCAAGGAGCCCGATCTGGGACTTGATCCCAGGACATCCCAGCTGCTTAACCAACTGAGCCACCCAGGCATCCCAAATAAGCAAAATCTTTAATAAAAAAAGTGAATGTACTTAATTCCACAGGACTGTACCCTTAAAAATGGCTAAAATAGTAAATGTCATGTTATATGTATTTTATCACAACAAAAAAAATTGAGTAGGAGCAATGTGGCAAAATGTTAATGTGTGAATCCAGGTGAAAGGGTTTATGAGAGATCACTTTACTATTTTTATTATACTATTTCTTCAAGTTTTCTGTTGCTCTGAAATTCTTTTCAAAATAAAAAGTTTACTTAAAATGAACAGGAGGCAGTTTTATAGAGATAAGATAAAGACCAATGGGCTTGCTTCTACTGCCTGGGTTGCAGGTATCAAGTCTGCCAGGCTCGTGTTAGGAAGTTTATATAGTACCATAGGCAATTATTGAGTACCTTAAGAAATTTTCTCTCACATTTTAATTACATCATCACCTCTTTGTTGACTTAACTTCTTCATAAGGATGTAGAGTTGACAACTTTACAATTTTTCCTCTGTTTTCTTCATATTATTTTAATTATTATGAATTCCTAGTGCACTAGGGACTGTGTTCAAATTCTAAATCTTACTAGCTCTAAGACACTAATGCAAATTATTTCATCTCTCTAAGCTTTAGTGTCCTCATCTGTAACCCTCAGAGAGTATGAGGCTTTTAGCTGGGAGAATGAATGGAAAACAGAGCACAATCCCCGCTGCATAGTAACAATGTAATATGTGTTATTAGTTAATTATATCATTGGTATATGACTGGACATGATTGTATAGGTCCAAGTGCAACAGAAGGTATCCCAGGGGTCAGAATCAACTATACCTTAAATGTAAGTTGAAATGTAATACTTTAATATTGCAGCTTAAAAGGGATCTATAATAGTTTTTCATTAAATTCAGTACTTGTCATATCCTCAGTAAAGTTCTCTGCCACTGAATGCCCAAACTGAGTTTCCAGATGAAAACAATAAAGCAAATTTAAGGGTTGGTATATTCACAGACACCACAGTGTCTGTGAGGTGGGACTAAACCATCTGGGATTCTTTTGTTTAGAGAAGTCTGTGATGAGACCTCAGAAAAAGACTAACAGGGGCATCTGGGTGGCTCAGTCACAATCTCAGAGTACTGGGATCAAGCCTCTCATTGGGTTCCCTGCTTGGTGGGAAGCCTCCTCCCTCTCCCACTCCCCCTGCTTGTGTTCCCTCTCTCGCTGTCAAATGAATAAATAAAATCTTAAAAAAAAAAAAAAGACCAGCAAAGGAAGTATATAGCACTTATATTTATTGTTTGATTGGCTGAAATATATTATAGAATTATTGGACTAGATACTTCCAGCCTTATGAAAATTTATCCAGTTTTTAAAATTACCAATTAAAGACAATAGAAGAGGAAGTAGCTTTAAGTTCTAGAATAAAGGATTTAGATTAGAAGATTAGAAGAAACATTTCTGACAATGAGGTTTACTAAATTTTAAAGTGAGTTAACATAAAGTCTGATGGGGTTTTCTTGTCTTCAGAGGTAAATTAGATTTCTCTCTCCCTGAGGTGGCTTAGGTAAAGATGCACCTACAGGTAGGTAGCCCAACTGATGGTCCTTGACAGCCTGAGTCAATAAAGGTCTTTGGCTCACCTAACCACAATCAGTCACAGTCTCAGTGGGTAACCATCTTGCCTGCATTTTCTAATCTTCTTGGGTGATTTAATGATTAATTTGTTATACTGGCTACCAAGGAATTCACAGTTTTTTGGTTCTTTTTTTTTTTTTTTTTTTTTTTTTTTTTTTACACAGAGAGAGAGAGCCCGTTTACATGCTCACATGAGGTGGGGCTGAGGGGCAGAGAGAGAATTGTAAACAGGCTTAAGTAGTGGTGGCTTAAGTAGGTAGGCTGCACTCCCCAGTGTGGAGCCCCAGGGTAGTGCTCCATCTCATGATGTTGAGATCATGACCTGAACTGAAATAAAAAGTTGGACACTTAACTGACTGAGCCATCCAGATGCCACTCACAGTTTTTCTTCACAGTTTTATTTAGTAATAGGAATGGCTCAGGTTTATTTATTTATTTATTTATTTATTTTTAGCTATGTTTATTGAGGTTCAGTTTATCCTTTTTGGTGCACAGTTTTGAGAGTTTTAACAAACATATATGGTTGCTTTTCAAATAATCAAGAAAGACTGTTTATTTATGTCTTGCTTGGGGAGGGATGCGATAGCAAGACAGAAAAGAGCAAATATATAGTGACTTTTGGGGTATTTTTATGAAAATCGAGGTCAAGATTTGCCTACAGTAGGAATTGACTGCTTGAGCTCTCACAAGTGGAACAGATGAATTCACTTAAGTCTATCTCATGTTGTTAATATTGACCTGCCCTGGTCCTTTTAGAATTAAATTTATGTGGTCACTGGTCTTCTGCAGCATTAGGAGCGGAACAAAGGAGGAGTCAATTATAAATGATTTTGAGATTAAGAAGTAGGTGGTGTCTCTGTGTGTTCTATTCCATTTTTGTTCCACTAGTAAAACATACCAGGGACTCTAATTATATTCTAGTTACAGCAACAATAGATTCTGGATTTTTCAGGATAGATTCATTTCAAAGATTCTGTCCTGTTGTTTCCATAAGTAACGTAAACTCACATGATATACTTTGGTTGTTGGCTTAAAAAATGTGATCACTGGGGGCGCCTGGGTGGCTCAGTGGGTTACGCCGCTGCCTTCGGCTCGGGTCATGATCTCAGGGTCCTGGAATCGAGTCCTGCATCAGGCTCTCTGCTCAGCAGGGAGCCTGCTTCCTCCTCTCTCTCTCTGCCTGCCTCTCTGCCTACTTGTGGTCTCTCTCTGTCAAATAAATAAATAAAATCTTAAAAAAAATGTGATCACTGTAATTTATAATAGCAAGGAGAAGACTGGTTTATAGGAAGCTCCACTTCCTCTTAGCCTGTATCAAGTGCTAAACTGGGTATTTACAGGGTTGGAAGATCGTGGCTGGGCTGTACCTAAGTCATTCTGAGCCTGGGGTAGAGAGAAAGAACTACCTCCTATTGAATGCCTGCTATGTGTGTGCTTGGCAGAGTGTTAGGTGATTTCCCTGTTGACAGCTGCTCTGGCTAGAATTCAGTTCCAGATGCAACCACCACTTAAATAAAACAAAACACGTATTCCTCATGGTGTCTAGTTCATTAATACAAGTCACAGCTGCCACACCCTCTATAAGACACTGGCACCATAATTAGGTTACTAGAGACTCTTAAGGTTTGAAGGGATCTTTGAGGTCATCTAGTTAAAGGGGTGGCAGCTGTTCTCTTCACCTCGGAGTCTGCAAATCAATGTGCTCAATTCTCTCAACGAAGTACAAAAAATGTCTGGGGATATACTCTCCTTGGGCGTCAAGTTCATATAAAAGATAGAACAATGATAAGCAAACGTGAAGCTCGAACTATGTTCCAGACTGCAAAAGGCAATAGGGACCAAAAAAAAAAAAAAAAAGAATTTTTTTTTTTTTTTTTACTGGGGCCCTCAGACAATCATATAAAGGAAAACAACAACAACAGCACAAACAAAAATCCTCCTAAAACCAACCCCAAACTGGCGGAGACGTGATGTGAGGGCCTGGAATTCAGTCAGAGGCCCACATAAAAGGATCCTGAGGGACACAGGTAAAAACCCAAAGCATCCTCCTTTTCTTTAGTTTTAACAGCTCTGAAGTACTAGGCATCCTGGATCCTCTTCTTCACCCTTTTATTAGAAAGCTGGGGAACCCTCTCCTTTTCTATGGAAGAGGATGATAGAAGGGGCCTCAAGGTGCAGGTACGATAGGAAACAGGTCTTTTCTCTTATGTCTCAGTACAAACAATTTTCCTAGAGGCAGGGGAATACATTTCACGCCCTCTCAAGGTCCCTTCGGTTCAAGGATACTGTCATTCTCTGGCTGTACTAGGGGGAGGGCCTGCAACGTCCAGGCTGCCATGGAAACACGCCGCGGTGTTCCTTTTTCTTACGTGGGGCGGGGCACTTTGCCTCAGCCACCAATTATCCACAGGGTTTCTTGAGTGGCGGACAGCAGCAGCGAATGGGCGAGCTGATACTCCGTGACGCGACGGGAAAAGGGGGAGCTCGCGGCCGGCGGCGGCGGTGGCTACAGCGGCGACCTGGGGATCGAGCTGGAGGGAGCTGGGGAACGTGCAGGGACTTCTAGCTCCAGCGCGAGTCATCTCCCGCCGGGATGCCTGGTACTATTTGTAGAAAAGTGGGGATGCAATGAGCTCTGAAGGCTTGGGTTTCGGGTCTGAAGGGATGGCTGACCGGAGGGGGCGGGGTGACAAGCATGGCGGCGGTGACGGGGAAAGGGTTGGAGGGCCCTGAGAAGGGGGTGGGGAAGCAGTAGCTGGGAAGGCTGGGTGGTCTTGAGGAAGCGTGAAGGGCTGTGGGTGTTCTGGCGAACAGAGATTACAAAGCAGCCTTTTTGGGGGGCCATAGAGGCGCCATAAGGACGTAGGGAGGGTTGTGGGGGATGGAAAAAGAGGCGGGGAAAGAAGAGGTTAGGAAGGGGAGGAAAGGCTGTCTACGGGGAAGGTGATGGAAAAGAAGAGGGAGAGAAGGATTGGCAGGCTGATAGTAAATAACGAGGAAATCAGGCCTTGGGAGGTGTGATAGGAAAGTGCTTGCAGCGATTATAAATATGATCTAATTAGAGCCCTAGACGGGTCCCCTTTCCTAGTTCTTGTACTTCCGCCCCATTATTTAAGCTCAGACTGCGTGAGGAAGGCTAGTAGGTTACACCGAACTGATCTTTTGTTATTCCATTCCAGGGGAGCAGATGGACCCCACTGGAAGTCAGTTGGATTCAGATTTCTCTCAGCAAGACACTCCTTGCCTGATAATAGAAGATTCTCAGCCTGAAAGCCAGGTTCTAGAAGATGATTCTGGTTCTCACTTCAGTATGCTATCCCGACACCTTCCTAATCTGCAGACACACAAAGAGAACCCTGTGTTGGTGAGTGATACCTTGGTTGGAAGTGATTGAGGAGAAATTATTTTTCATTTAATCAAGACCAATCAGCAAACATAAGTACTTAGGAGATCACTATCTTTTGGATTAAAATTGGTTGTAAAAATGAAATCAACACATTCACAAAAAGTATGCCTCATTTTGGATTATTTCATATATAGTGGGGATATTAAGTATGTATATTTTCTAGGATGTTGTGTCCAATCCTGAACAAACAGCTGGAGAAGAACAAGGAGATAGTAATAGTGGGTTCAATGAGCTCCTGAAAGAAAACAAAGCTGCAGGTGAGGTGTTTAAAGTTATTAGTCCCTTTTGCAGGAGTGCTCTTGTGGAGCTGGGTGGATCTAAACATGTGGTTGTGGTGAATGTATATAAGGAGGTTTAGCACAGTATTTGGTGCATAGTAGGCACTCAAAAAGTTGATTTTTTAATGTAGCTGGTTAGATTGGATTGTCTGCATTTCTAAACTTGCATCGAAGTTTGGTGGTAAATGCCTTTTATACTAATACCCAGTTATTTTTTTCAGAACCTATGGATTCTTCTCATTTGGACACATGTAGTTCCATCAGTCAGGTCATTGAACAGTTACCTCAGCCAAACAGGACAAGCAGGTATACTAGTGTTGACAGGAATTTATTTAAATTTATTAATGGATGAATTCTTTCATTTGTGCCTATTGCCTTATCCCAAGGGTAAAAGGATTAATCTTATTTTTGTGAATTAGAAAGTGGGATTTGAGGATTGTATTAACTAGTACATTAATACTGATAGCTAGAATCTCTTTTGTAAAGGTAATAACATTTTTATACCTCTATTATTTTTGTGATTTACTTTATGCATGTAAAACAAAATAAGCATTTTTCATTCTTGGCATAGATATGACTTAGTAGGAAAAAAAGCATCAGAAAATATTTAGATATATATATTATCAAAACTGTTAGGCATGCTTTTGATGTACCAACTAAATTATCTTACCTTTAGAACCACAATGTTTAATTCATACCCTAAACAGTGTTGAATTTTTACCTTGTCTTATCTTTAGTTTTATATTGTCCATTTATTGAGTTTATCCTCTGTTAGGCATTAGTTGGATGTTTGCTATATAGTCCCATTTAATTTCATCCGTAAAGTAGCTGTATTGTGAAGACTTTTTATTATTTCCATTACATAAAGGGGGAAATTGATGGGTGAGGAAGTTAAATAACTTGCTGTAGCATACATTGGTTGTAAGTGATGGCTGAGCTTTGAACCCTCCTGACTCAAATGCCTTCTTTCTTTTTTACTACTCAGTACTTCTTAATCTTCCTTCTAAAATCTAAGATCAAAGGAGAACTTAGGCAACCTCAGGGACCTTGTGATGGCAGGGTAGAAAAGGGAGCAGTCAGAGAGGAGAATGTTAGGTTGAGGTGGTGAAAGAGTATGGTTTTCTCTTAAGAAAAAAAAATTCTTTTTAAAAAAATTTCTATTTAATACTCTGCACATAAATTTTTTCTCCCAAATCACCAGTTGGATACTTTAGAACAAGCTACAAATTGTTGGGTTTGTTTTGGCCTGCAGGTTGTTTCTGTTTGGCCCAAACATGGTTGTAAAATATATTTACATTAATTGATAGAATTTTTAAAAGGGGAGATTTTACATAAAACTTGGATTTTCATCTTCTGGCATTAGCAGTTCAAAGGTAATACAGCTGTTAAATTATTGCTAACAATTGGCTAGAGCTGTGAGTAGCAGCCTACCTCTGCTTAGATGGGAATGAGAGCTATGGTCTGTTACAGACCCTGTAATTCACTGTTGACTATTGAACATGGACACTGAAGCCAAGTATTCACTTATTTTATTTTTTAAAAGATTTTATTTATTTATTTGACAGCGAGAGAACAAATACAAGCAGGGGAAGTGAGAGAGGGAGAAGCAGGCTTCCCACTGAGCAGGGTGCCCCATGTGGGGCTTGATCCCAGACCCTGAGCCCAAGGCAGACACTTAATGACTGAGCTACCCAGGCGCCCCCCCCCCCCCAAGTACTCATTTATTGTAGTGCTTTTGCTTTTCTTTTTAGCCACTTCACTCATTTATGTAACCTTATTTTGCTTTCTGTAGGCATTTAAGTTTATGGTACTTCTTTAGGAACATGTGCTTTATGTTTTTGTGGCCCTTGGTTTGAACTAGTGGGAACAGGAATTATGTGTACCCCTTATTGTATATGAAGCAGTGCTATCAGAGAAGGCCCATGCTCTACTTTTCCCTTTTTGCATCAATGTGTTGCCCTTTCTCAAAACAAAACAAAAAAACCAAAAACTCACAAAACATCTTGAATGTTTACATTCAATAAATGTGCAGACACTGTGACAGGTGTTTTAAAGGGGCTTTGCCATCATGGAGCTTATAACTTAATAGTTATTGAAATCATTACAGAAGTAGCTATGCAGTTACAATTGTGATCCTTGCAAAGGAGGAAGGAAAATATATAACCTAATTTGTGTGATAGAGGTAGACTTCTCTAAGGAATGTAGTCTAAACTATAAATATGAATTTGTTAGCCATAGTTGAGGGGTTGGGCAGAAGTTTGGCATGTGGGGGAAGGAGCTTTCTAGACAGAATTATATGTGCAAAGCCTGTGAATCTAGAAAGGATTTGGAGTTGATTTCAAGAGATTGAAAGCCCTTCAAAACACATGTATGTTTATTTTTAAAATGTTGTCTTTATTCATTAATGCAAGTATTTTGAAAAAAAAACTGTGAACTTTTCTACATAAAATTCCAAAAAGATCTTCCTCTCATATCTAGTGTTCAGTTGATATAAGCTGATGGTCCTAAACATGGATCATCCTAAAATATACTGAAAGAACTATAGATTGTTTTATTTCCCTGTCAAACATCTTACTTTATTTTTGTAAAAATTTTGAATTAAGTAGTCTCTACATTCAACATGGGGCTCGAACTCATAACCCTAAGATGAAGAGTTGCATGCTCCACTGACTGAGCCAGCCAGGCATCCCTCCCTGTTAAACTTTTAAAAAAGTTAAGGCTAAAACATGCAGTTTTAAGAAATAATATTTGGAGATCCTTTGTAAACTTTGCCCTGTTTCCCAAATGGTAATGTTTTGCAAAATAGTATTATAAAATCATAACGAGGCTATTGACGTTGATAAAATCCACTGTATGTACTCAGGTTTCCCTAGTTTTACTTGTCTTTGTGTGAATTTTTATAGTCTAGTTACCTATGTATCTACCACTGTGGTCAACATACTGAATTGGAACCATTCCAGCCCTCCAAGGATTCCTAGTGCTATCCTTTTATAACCATTAGTGAACCTCTGGTGATCACTAATTAAGACTGTCCATAGTTTGTGATATTTTGTCATTTCAAAATATTATATAAATGGGACCATATGTTATGTAACCTTTTGAGATTGGCTTCTTTCCATCCACATAACTCCTGGGAGATCTGTCCAAATTGTTGCATGTATCTGTGGTTCATTCCTTTTTATTGTTGAGTAGCGTTCCATGATGTGGATATACCACAGTTAAATCATTTACCTAATGAAGGAAATATGGGTTGATCTGGTTTATGACTATTACAAATAAAGTTGCTCTGAACATTTGCATGCTAGTTTTTGTGAATGTAAGTCTTCAAAGCTGAGATAAATGGCCAGGTGGTCACCTACATGTTTAGTTTTTTAAGAAACTGTCAAAGTGTTTTCTGGAGTGACTGAATCATTTTATAGTTTGACTAGCAGTATAAGAGACCCAGTCTCTCTTCATTCTCACTAGCGTTTGGTGGTGTCACTATTTTTTATTATGGCTGTTCTGATAAGTGTATAGTGATAATCTCATTTTGAGTTTCCCTAGTGGCAAGTAATGTTGAACATCTTTTCATGTGCTTATTTGCCATCTGTACATCCTTTTTAAGGAAATGTTCATGTGTTCTGTCCCTTTTCTAATAGGATTTTTAAAAATCATGTTTTGAGAGTTCTTAATATATTATAGTTATTAGTCCTTCATAGGATATGTGGTTTGCAGATATTTTTTCTCACCTGATAGCTTGTCTTTTCATCCTCTTCAGAGGGTTTTTCACAGAACAGATTTTTAATTTTCATGAGACCTGTCAAATATTTTTAACAGAGCAATAAAAATAATTAATTAATTAAAAGATTTTATTTATTTATTTGACAGACAGAGATCACAAGTAGGCAGAGAAGCAGGCAGAGAGAGAGGAGGAAGCAGGCTCCCCGCCGAGCAGAGAGCCCAACGCAGGGCTCGATCCCAGGACCCTGAGACCACGACCCGAGCAGAAGGCAGAGGCCTTAACCCACTGAGCCACTTAGCCACACTGAGGCGCCATGTTAGGCGCCTCAAAAATACTTAATTTATTTAAAAAAGGGCTTTTGGGGCACCTGGGTAGCTCAGTGGGTTATGTGTCTGACTTTGATTTCAGCTCAGGTCTCCAGCTCAATATTTCAGGGTCATGAGTTTAGGCCCCATGTTGGGCTCCATACTGAGTGTGGAGCCTACTTAAATAAAATAAAAATAAAAAGATAAAAAGTGCAAAAGAGCTTATAACGAAAAGCTCCTTTTCCACACTTGGTCCCTTTTCAAAGAGGCAGCCGTTTAAGTGTGTTTTAACTTCTTTGAGAGGTTGTTGTCCTAGCACTCAAATCTTTTGTAAAGGTAACACCATTATACTGCCATTTCTTAGTTTATCAAATTAAGACAATTAAATTCCATAATGAAAGATGAGGATTTAACTCAAAACACTCCCAAGTTTTGATAATAATTATTTTAGTTCTAAATTTTATTAGCTACTTTTATATTTCTAAATAATGTATTTAAACCTTTGTTTTCTTTTCCATCAGCTTTAGACAATGGAAAAAATTTAACATCAGTATTTTTTGTCTATAATCTGATTTCAGGCCTTTTCAAATTCTTCTAGTCATTCTATGAATATTATTTGTTGGGTGTTTCCTATATGCCAAGCACTGTTGAATTTTGGAGATGAAAAGGACCAGAAGAAATAAAAAATCATAGACCTTAATAGAGCTTACATTCTTGTATGAGAGATACAGCAATTCATAATAAGAAAGTAGTATGTTAGAAACTGATAAGGGCTGGAGAGAGAAAGATAGCAGAGAAGGGTATAGGAAATGTTAGAGGATTTCCAGGTTTAGATAGGGTTACATAAAGAATGTTTCACTGATATGACATTTGATTAAAATTTCTTAAGTGATGTCTGCTGTTATCTGGGATAAGTGCAGTCCAGGCATAGAGAACAGCAAGTGCAAAGGTCCTGAGGTAGCAATGTGCCTGGAATATTTGAGAAATGGCAAGGAGGTTAGTGTGTCTGGAGGAGAGTGATGGAGAGAAGTGGGAGAAGAGGTCAAAGAAGTAAAGGGGGAACCAGAATATGTAAGGACTTACAGGACAGTGTAAGGAATTCAAGTGTTACTCTTAGCTAGGAAGGCATTTAAGGGTTTTGAACAGAGGAATGACATGATGGGATTCAAGATTTTAACAGGATCGCTCTGGCTGCTGGATTAAGAATAGACTGAAGAGTGAACAATTTTTATTTGTTGATTATGCCTTGTTAAAGCTGGAGAAAAAAATTAAAAGAAGCTATTTAAATAAAATTAAAGAGGAGAATAGACTGAAGGGGGAACAAGGGTAGAGGCAGGAAGACCAATTAGGAGACTACTGTATTTATGTATGTATGTATGTATGAACGTATGTACCTATGTATGGAGGGTCAGTGGCTGCCTTTGGCTTAGGTGGTGCTCCCAGGGTCCTGGGAGTGATCCCTGCATGGGGCTCTCTGCTCAGTGGGCAGCCTGTTTCTCCCTCTCCCTCTGTTCTTGTTCTGCCTGCTTGTGTTCTCTCTGTCAAATAAATAAATAAAATCTTAAAAAAAAAAAGGTTTATTTATTGTAGAGAGAGTGCAAGTGTATGTGCATACAAGTGGGAGGGGGAGAGGAAGAGAACCCCAGTCAGACTCTGCAGTGAATGTGGAGCCTGGCGTGGGGCTTGACTCCATGACCCTGTGATTATGACCTGAGCCAAAACCAAGAAGTTGGATGCTCTACCAGCTGTGCCACCCAGGCACCCTCTGAAAATATTTAGGCAACATATGCCTTTGGCTAGACCAGAGTAGAAATAGATGAGGAGTGGTGAGATGCTGGGTTTTTTGATTGGATGTGAAATATGAGAGAAAGGGTGATAACAATGATACCACATTTTTGGTTTCAGCACTAGAAGAATGGAGTTGCTGCTAGAGGAGATGAACAGGAGTGCAAGAGAAGGTCAGGTTTAGATGTATTGAAGTTGAGGGACGACTGGGTGGCTCAGTTGGTTAAGCAGCTGCCTTCGGCTCAGGTCATGATCCCAGCGTCCTGGGATGGAGTCCCACATCGAACTCCTTGCTCAGCAGGGAGCCTGCTTCTCCCTCTGCCTCTGCCTGCCATTCTATCTGCCTGTGCTCGCTCCCCCCCCCCCCCCGATAAATAAATAAAATCTTTAAAAAAAAAAAAAAGATGTATTGAAGTTGAGCTGCCTTTTCATTGGACAGTTGGAGGCAATTGTTGGCAAATCTGGATGGAGCTCAGGGGGATGGTGTAACTAACTGGAGGTTTAAATTGCACAGTCATAAGTATGTGGATGGCACTCAAAGCCGAGTCTGGATAAGATCATTAAGGAAGTGGGTAAAGGTGGAGAAGAGCTCCAGGGACTCACTGAGGCTACCAGCATTTAGAGGTTAGGAAGGGACATGAAGCCAAACCACCAAAAGATAACTGAGGAAGAGCCAAAGTATGATTTGTGTTGTGTTTCATTGCTCTTTTACATTTTGTCATGTTTGCTTTTGGACTTTTCTTTCCCTATATTTCCCAAGGTTATGTAACTGGCCTAACTGGTTATAGGTAACGTTCTATTTTATTTTTGTGAAAATCTTTACTTAGTCCCGTTTCCTTGGATCATGGTCCCCAACCTCACAAATTTGTTTTTCACTTCTTTATGCTCATTATGGTTATGTTTAGTCGTCTTTGTATGAAATATTAAATGTGTAGATAGTTTCGAGGAAGTGAAAAATGTTACCTGTAATTCTGCCACCCAGAGGCTAATTGCTGTAAACATTTTGGCATATTTTCCCTCTTTTTTGTGTGTGCACTTCATATATGTGTAATTGACATGTGTAAAGTAAAAGTTTGTTTGCTGACCTTTTTTGCTTAACAACATGGAGTTGTTCCCATGACAGTTAAAACTCTTAGTAACATTTTCCCCAAGTTTTTTTATTTTAAAAGTTTAAACCCACAGAAAAGATGAAAGGATATTGCACATTTGTTCTCTCTGTATGTATGTATACACACACATATATAAACACACATATGTAAAATACCTGTTTTGGGGGGCTGAATTATTTGAAACTAAGCTGCAGACATCTCAGTTACCCTTATATACTTTAGTATCATTCCCTATCATGTAATACATTAGCTTACATTATCGTAATACTGGTATCACACGTAAGAAAATATTAATTCAGTAGTACCTAGCAAAATAGTTCCTACATAGATTTTCACAGTTGTATCAGATGTCAAAATATACTTTACAATGAACATTGTCTCAAGTATGTTTATTTTTCTATTTAGTTATCCAGGATCCAATCCAGGTTTTTTTACACATTATATCTGGTTTTTTCAAACTTTTTTTTTTTTTTAAAGATTTTTATTTATTTATTTGATAGAGATCACAAGTAAGCAGAGAGGCAGGTGGTGGGGGTGGGTGGGAAGCAGGCTACCTGCTGAGCAGAGAACCCAATATGGGGCCGATCCCAGGACCCTGGGATCATGACCTGAGGTGAAGGCAGAGGCTTAACCCACTGAGCCACCCAGGCACCCCTCAAACATTTTTAATAGCTGCATAATATGTAATTTTATGGATTAGGAAATTATTTAATTATTTCCTTAATGCCGGCCTTATAGGTATTTCTTAATCACAGTAAACATTGAGAAATAAGTTTGTACAAGGATTTTTGCACATTTCAAATTATTTCTTGAAATTATGGAAATTATTGGGTTATAAACATTTTTTAGAGCTTTTTTAGAAACATCTCTTTCCAAATTGTTCTCCAGAAGATTCTTTTAGTTTATAGCAAACTAAATAGTTTAGTGTTATAAATAGTATATAATGACAGTGCTCATCTGACCTTAGGTTTGGGCAATGATGAATGATAGTACAGTATTTTTAATTTTTTTTTAAAGATTTTATTTATATATGTGAGAGAATGAGAGAGAGAGAGCATGAGAGGGGAGAAGGTCAGAGGGAGAAGCAGGCTCGATATGGGACTGATCCTGGGACTCCAGGATCATGACCTGAGCTGAAGGCAGTTGCTTAACCAAATGAGCCACCTAGGTACCCTGTAATTTTTTTTCTCCTAATTTGATGGGCAACAATTAGTTTCTCTGTCTTTCTACATGTTTAAAGATACTTGTGTTTCTTTTTTTATGAGTTGTCTGTTCATTTATGTCTTAGGGTTCTTCATATGAATTCCTTATGTTCTGTGGACACTATTCTATTTGTTGGAGTATTTTTTCTAATTGTTGTCTTCTACTTTTGTTTATAATGTTTTTTGACCTGTAGTGTTAATTTCCTTTAAATATACAGGCCTCTTACCAGAATTTTATTCAGACTGTCTGATTCTATATACTCTAAGGTTTTTCTTTTTACTAAAATATTTTTGTGAACTGTTGATGTATTTTTGAGTCCCTTCAGTGCACATTTAACGTGCACTGAAATACATCAGTTGATGTATTTTTGAGTCCCTTCAGTGCACATTTAATGCATATCTTCTTCTTCTTCTTTTTTAAAATATTTTATTTATTTATTTGACAGAGAGAAATCACAAGTAGACAGAGAGGCAGGCAGAGAGAGAGAGAGAGAGGGAAGCAGGCTCCCTGCTGAGCAGAGAGCCTGATGTGGGACTTGATCCCAGGACCCTGAGATCATGACCTGAGCTGAAGGCAGCAGCTTAACTCACTGAGCCACCCAGGCGTCCCTAATGCATATCTTCTCATGTCACTTGTCAGTAATTCTCTTGAGAGTAAGATTTTTCTCTCCCTGGTTATATTTTTTCAGAGAAAGGTAAAATTCCAAGTATGTTTGTTCCTTCCTTCTGTTAAGTATTTGTGCTATTTAATTTTGCACAATGATTTTTGAGTTGTCAGGTGCTTTCTGTAGAAAGAAGCACTAATGGGGGCCACGCCTTTTACGTTTTTCAAATTTGCTTAAGATGTTGGTGTGTGGGGATCTCACAAATAAATTTCGAAAGATGCTTTGAGCAAAGTGTCTGAACCTGTCTGGAAAGACATAATTGTGTCTTTCTGCTGTTTAGTGTTTTGGGAATCTCAGTGGAATCTGCTCCTCCTGTGGGGGAAGAGAAGGAAGAAGACATGGAAGAGGAGGAGGAGGAAAAGGAAGAAGATACTAGAGATGGAACTATCACACACTCCCTTGGTGCTGAAGGTAGCTTTATGCTTTTTCTGTATAGTAGATTGTTCTAAGTCCCTTTAACATAAGCATGTAGATATCTAAATATTTCTTTATTGGTGGGGCACCTGGGTGGCTCAGTCAGTTGAACGTCTGCCTTCAGCTCAGGTTATGATCCCAGAGTCCCTGGATCAGAGCCCTACTTTGGACTCTGGTCTGTGGTGAGTCTGCTTCTCCCTTCCCCCTCCCCCTACTCCTCCTTGCTCTCTCACTCTCTCTTAAATACATGAATAAAATCTTAAAAAAAAAAAAATTCTCTTTATGGGGTCTTAGATTTCTCATCATTAAATTGAAAATAGTCATTAAGAAATTTGCAGTTGTCTAAGATACTTCACCTAATTTGATGTTCAGGAATTTGATACTTATTGGATAGTCCCCATTCTGCATATTGACTCTTCTTTTTGCATTTGTTTTTCATGTATTTTGGGGATGTATGCTTTGCGTGTGGAAGTACAATCTGAATTGCTATGTGTGGGTATGGTTTATGTATATTTTTAGAAAGTAGACATGGACTACCTATATATTAGGTGCTCCTAAGGTTTTATAATGTGTAATTTTTTGCTTCATTACATATTTTTCCTCTTCATTTTTAGTGCCTTTATTCTTTTTATTTGTTTTCTGTTTTTTTTTTTTTTTTTAAGATTTTATTTATTTATTCGACAGAGAGAGATTACAAGTAGGCAAAGAGGCAGGCAGAGAGAGAGGAGGAAGCAGGCTCCCTGCTGAGCAGAGAGCCTGATGCGGGACTCGATCCCAGGACCCTGAGATCATGACCTGAGCCGAAGGCAGCAGCTCAACCCACTGAGCCACCCAGGCGCCCCTGTTTTCTGTTTTTTTTAAAGATTTATTTTTTTTAAGCTTTTTTTTTTTTTTTGGTAAAGATTTCATTTATTTGACAAAGACAGACACAGTAAGAGAGGGAACATATGCAGGGGGAGTGGGAGAGGGAGAAGCAGGCTTCCTCCTGAGCAGAGAGCCTTATGCAGGGCCTCTATCCCAGGACACTGGGATCATGACCTGAGCTGGAGAGGGATCATGACCTGAGCTGGAGGCAGTCGCTTAATGACTGAGCCACCCAGGTACCCCAAGATTGATTTATTTTAAAGAGAGAGAGAGAATGTGAGTGAGCGCAGGAGCTGGGGGAGGGGCAGAGGGAGAGAATCTCAAGCAGACTTCCGTCTGAGCGTGGAGCCCTGCAGTGCTAGGTTCAATCTCATAACCCTGAAATTGTGTCCTAAAGCAAAATCAAGAGGTGGGATGCTTAACCCATTGAGCCACCCAGGTACCCCCCACTTTGAGTTCCTTTATTCTTAATTTTATTTTGAAAAGCTTTGGGGTAAGTCTTTGGTGTGGAGGACTTAAAATGACCCCCCCCCACCCTTTTTTTTTTTTGGCTAAGGAACAGCACCTTACACAATGCATAATATTGTGGGATGCTACCTAATTTCTTGGGATTTTGTTTCTAGATTCTGCCTCATCACAGCTGGGCTTTGGAGTTCTGGAACTGTCTCAGAGCCAGGATGTTGAAGAACATACTGTGCCATATGAAGTAGCTAAAGAGCCTCCACTGTCAGTAACCACCAACTCTACTTATACTAGGCTGTCTGATGTGGATGCTAATACTGGTATGAAACATGTTTTCTGGCATTTGGAATTGTGAATAAGCATTTTTCTCCTGAGCTAGAGCTAGTTGTTTTTTTCCTTGATACATGTTATAGTTTCTAAGTTAATATAATCTAAGTTAATATAGTAAGGTTGTCTGGCAAATGCTTGTCAGTTGATGGCTTGCAGATTAAGTTTTTGTAAGTGGGTTACTGGTTATTTTCCTTTTTTGAAATGATGCCTGTATATATTTTGAAATTGGACTTCTCTTTTTATTAAAATCTTTGCCATTTAAAAAGCATTTGGGACTGCTGCTAGTACCTTGAAAAATTAAATGTCTCTTTCCTGTCTTTTAAAATTTCAAGGGAGTAAGCATGAAGAACAGTCCATTGAAGATACCCCCACAGCAGAACAGCCCAGCAAGGGTGTCCCTGTGGCAGCACAGCCCAGTAAGGATGTACATGTGGTCGAAGAGCAAAACTCACCACCTGGAAGGTAAACCCTGCTCTTTCTAGAAAGTATTTTTGAGTTTTTGTTTTAGGGGCACACTTGCTTTACCACTTGGCTAGGTGGAAGCATATTTAGAAATTGTTGCCTTTTCTCCCCCTTATAATGTGCATATTTCTGGTCTGGTGGAAACACTGATTATTTACAAATTCTTGCTGTGTCCTCATCTCATCTTTAGGTATATTACAAAGTCATTTTATTGCTGCTATAACTATAAGCATGACTCCTCTTTTTTTTTTTTTTTTAAAGATTTTCATTTTTAAGTAATCTCTACACCCAGTGCATGGGCCTCGAATTCACAACCCCAAGATCAAAAGTCGCGTGCTCCACCAACTGAGCCAGCCAGGTGCCCTATAAGCACGACTCCTTAATCTTTGCTTGTTACTTCTCTCTGATCTTTGTCTACAGAGGCACTGCTTATGGGAGGACTTCTACCCTCTCTAGTGTTATGAGAGGTCACATGACTATTTGAAAATCTGTTCCTATATTGAGGAGCACCCAAATTGCTTTGGGTCCTCAGGTATCCTGTGTCTGAAAGTTTCTGGTATAGCTGTAAAGAGGTATTCTTTTCCCAAGTCCTCTGGGCCCTAACTTGGTAGGAATTAGGCATATTTCTCTGCTCTGCCTGTGGTGATTGTTGTATCCTAAACTTCATTACCTCCGGTCAGCAGCTCAATATGGCAGAGGAAAAGTGGGATGTGTCCAGTTTAGGGGAGATAGTGAATAAACATTGTCTGTAATGTGAGGAATGGGGTCCTGAATAAAGCTGAATATCAAGAGAAGTTGTCTTGCCAATGCAAAATATTCAGCCTAACTTGGGCCGACTTTTTAAGCTTTTCTTAGGAAGTTGCTCTTGTAGCTAGCTATGCTATCACTTTAGTATGTGAGTCTCCCAAGTCTCTGGAAAGGGGCCAGGATTGAGAATCTTACACGTATGAGTAGTATTGGTATGAAGGATTCTTGGTTTGGGGCTTAGGTTGAGCAGATCAGATGGTCAAGGCCAGCAAAAGATGGTGTGTGGCAGTAGCACCCCGGGTTATTCACACCCAAGCTCTTTTTTGTGGAAGGTCTTCATTAGGACTGGCATTGTTGTGGTCTGGATCAGAATCCTTCATGCTTCCCTAGATAACAGTGTATGTAACACAAATCCTTAAATCACTTATCAGAAATCTTGGCCAGCATGCTGCACAGCTGTGAGCAAAGTTGAAAAGAAATATTGGTGTGAGAAACAGGCTTTGAAATGGGCTAAGGATTTTATACTACAAAAAGTAGCTTAATTCACTTCCAGCGATTATTTATATAAACTGGAACCACTGGAAAATTTGAAATTATTAAAGGAAAACACAAAACAGAAGAAGCTTGTTAATTCAGAGGTGAATGCATTTGAACATAGCAACTTTTTTCTCCTGGTGATTTGAATTTCCTAGGTCAGAGGAAAGTCCCAAAGTATCTCTTGCTGCTGTGGAAACAAATGAACGAGTAACTGCTCAAGAACTCTTGCAAGGTGGACTGAAGATTCAGAAGTCACCAGAGCCTGAGGTTTTGTCAACTCAGGAAGACTTGTTTGACCAGAGCAATAAAACAGGTACAAAGAGTAATTAGTTGCTGTAGCTCCTTTTCTCCAAAGGTCTAAACTTTATTTCTGTTCGGAGGCGACATTTAAGTTAGAAGGCACTTTATAGGTATGTAGGCTTGTTTGTAATGTGGAAGGAAAATGTGTTTCTACCTGATTAATGAGAAGGGCTTTTTGCGAATGGTTGCTGGTTAACATTTTAACATAGTTTTCTCTCTCTGTTGTAGATGGAAATAGGAATAATACTAATATAGTAAATTTAATATTGTGGACAGAGTAGCTATTTCTGTCATCATAGATCTTTAGATCTTAACTATCATGATAATTAAGGGTAAGTTTTCATAATCACCTGGACAACAGTTTACCTACTCATCTGTCAGACATAGGAAGTTACGGCCTAGCAGAAAGAACATAAAACTTAGAAGACTGGGTGGTGTTTGTTTCACATTTTGTTAACCTCCACCATTCCCCCATTCCAAGACCTGACAGAGCCAGAGAGCTTCAGTAACAACCATTATGTTGTTATAAGAAGGGAAGAAGAGAAGGTTTTATTCCTTTACTCTGCTGTGAATATGTTCAAGACATATATATTGGTTATAAGGAGGGAAGAAAGAGAAGGTTATATTCCTTTACTCTGCTGTGAATATGTTCAAGACATTCAGAGGGTCACCAGAAAAACTTTTTTGGCCTCTCACTGAAGCTATTAGGTTGTATTTAAGAAATTCCTTTTATTTTATTTAATTTTATTTATTTTTAAGATTTTTTTTTTTTTTTTTTTTTTAAATTTGAGAGAGAGTACGTGTGTGCGTATGTGAGCTGGGGCCAGGAGGTGGGGGGAGAGGGGGGGGGGGAGGAGGGGGGGCCCCCCCCCCCCCCCCCCCCCTTTTCCCCTCACTGAACAGGAAGATCAAGGTAGCCCCAATCCCAGGACCCTGGGATACCAAGGCAGATGCTTAACTGACTGAGCCATCCAGCCACCCCAAGGAATTCCAGGTGCCGCCAAGGAATCCCCAAGGGATTAATGCAGCTGATACTCCCATCTGTTTCTGAGGAGAAGGGACTAACAGGAGATTCTTCATAGTATAAATCAGTGATGGCTGCTCATATATCCTTTTACTAATGCATTCGTATTTTCTGTCTCCTCTGAGGAGGTTCAGGCTCTTATCTTGAAAATTGCTGCATTCATATCATCAGGGTTCCCCCACCCAAGATTTTATTTATTTGTCAAAGAGAGAGAGTGAGAGAGCACACATGTGAGCATAAGCAGGGGGAAGTGGTTGGCAAGGGGAGAAGCAGACTTGCTGCTCAGCAAGGATCCCAGTGTGGGGCTCAATCCCAGAACCCTGGGATCATGACCTGAGCCAAAGGCAGACACTTAACTAACTGAGCCATCCTGGCATCCCTGTATCTTCAGGTGTTATGCGCATTGTTTTGACATCTCCCTTCTGCATCATGGCACGAGCTTTACATCACCTTAGGCAGACCTTGGAATAAAAGGCTCACTTGCTGTTTTATAATAGAAGCTTCACAAGACAGAAGAGCAGACAAGCAGAGGTATTAGGATTCTGCCTTTTTCCTCCAAGCTTTGGTCATGATAGAACTAAGAAGGGGCACCTGGGTGGCTCAGTCGGTTAAGCAAGTGCCTTCACCTCAGGTCATGATCCTAGAGTCCTGGGATTGAGCCCCACATTGGGCTCCTTGCTCAGCTGGGGAGTCTAATTCTGCCTCTCCCTCTGCCCATGCTCCTGTACTCTTCTGCTCACTCTCTCTCAAATAAATAAAATCTTCAAAACGAAACAAAACAAACACTAAGGAAAACTTTTTGTCAATTCTGTATTAAAGAAACCCATATTTTAGGGCCCCTGGGTAGCTCAGTGGGTTAACTATCTGTCTTCAGTTCAGGTCATGATCCTGGGGTCCTGGGATTGAGATCTGCATTGGCTCTGTGCTCAGCACAGATACTGCTTGTCCCTCTCCCTCTACCCCTCCCCTCCACTTACACACACACACGCCTCTTTCTCTGTCTCTCTTTCAAATAAATGAGTAAAATCTTAAAAAAAAAAAAAAAAAAGGAAAGAAAGAAAGAAACCCATAATTTAGCAGCAGGGGGCATTGAATGGTCACTCAGAATTTGTGTTAGCATCCATTTCATTGACTATACTACAATCAGAAAACAGTTTCTGCCCTCTTGGAACATGGTTAGAAACATGGATATTACTCTTCTTGCCATACACAGTGGCTTCTTTCTTTTTCCTCTTCCCTTCCTTCTCCCCTTCCCTCCCTTCCTTTTTCCCTTACCTCTTTCTTTCCTCTTTCCGTCTTTTCTTTAATACAACTCCGTGATGTCAATCTGAGAAGCAAATGCAACTAGAATTTCTCTCTCTCTCTCTCTCTTTTTTTGAAAAATAGCTTCTGATGGTTGCTCTACTCCTTCAAGGGAAGAAGGTGGATGTTCTCTGGCTTCCACACCTGCTACTACTCTGCACGTCCTGCAGCTGTCTGGTCAGAGGTCTCTTGCTCAGGAGAGTCTTTCCACGTAAGTAAGCCTAAAATAGCTCTGCCAAGGAAACATGTATCTGAGCGTCTTAGGCTAAGATTGAAAGAACTAAAATTGTCTACTAGTCCAGAATTCTTTTTAAAACTAAAAGGCAAACTCTGGGCTTTAGAATTTTGGGGTTAAAAATTTAGTGGACCTGTTGAAGGCAGGTAGCTCTTCTTTTCTGTTTTGAGGTTTTATAGTAGTAGCCCAGAGGTTCCACTAGGAAGAAACTGCCCAGTTTATGTTCTCTTACACATCCAAAACGAGTACGCTGCTCCTCCATTTGACCAGCAGTTCTTTCCATTTAGCAGCATAGGAGTGGAAGAATAGGTTATACTAGAGTTGACAGTAGTTAGAGCTCTTTATTTATGGCAAAGAGGTTGCTTTTTTTTTTTTTTTTTTTAAAGATTTTATTTATTTGACAGAGAGAGATCACAAGTAGGCAGAAAGAGAGGGGGAAGCAGGCTCCCTGCTGAGCAGAGAGTCCGGTGCAGGGCTCATTTCCAGGACCCTGAGATCATGATCATGACCTGAACCGAAGGCAGAGGCTTGATCCACTGAGCACCCAGGCACCCCTGCTTTTTTTTTTTTTAAACAAAAATGTGCATAATCTTTCTGATATTTCTAATTAGGAAAAAATGGTGTTAATCCCAGTTCTGCAGATGAATTTATTTTTTAGCACTTTCTCTTCTTTGTAATCATGTTGTTCTTTTGTCAGATTGTTGATTTCTCTTATAATCATATGGCTTTACCCTTACTCTTTTTTTCTTTTTTTTTTCTATTCTAAGTTTGGATAGGTCTGGTATGAGAAATAGTTAAGTATTATTCATGGTTCTTCCGCCAACCTCTGGTAGCTGTTTGAGAGATCGCTAATAAGATTTGTCTGATTGACTTAGATATTTTTACTGTTAAAGTAAAAAACAAATACAAAACTGTGGCTATAATAAAATAACCTGTGAATTCTCTCTTTATATAAAGGAATTCCTCAGATCTTGTTGCTCCTTCCCCTGATGCTTTCCGATCTACCCCTTTTATCGTTCCTAGCAGTCCCACAGAGCAAGAAGGGAGAAAAGGTGAGCTCTCTTGATTTGTCTGTTGGTCTCAGATTAGAAGAGGAGGAACACTTCTGCCTTGCAAAATGTACTGTTTCTTTATTTGCTTGAACACTGGGACATTATTCAGTAGGGCTTGTGTCTGACTTACCTTCAGAGATGTGGCCTAGTATAAAGTGCTTTCCTTAGTCCTCTGCTCTCCTAGCACTGCACTGATTCTTATACCAATTCTGTATTATTGATTTAATTTTTAAAAAGATCCTTAAGGCAAAATGTTTATGTTTTTAAAGTTTAACTCAAAGAGGGAGCCTGGGTGGCTCAGTGGGTTAAGCCGCTGCCTTCGGCTCAGGTCGTGATCTCAGGATCCTGGGATCGAGTCCCGCATCGGGCTCTCTGCTCAGCAGGGAGCCTGCTTCCCTCTCTCTCTCTCTCTCTGCCTGCCGCTCTGCCTACTGTGATCTCGTTCTGTCAAACAAATAAATAAAATCTTTGAAAAAAAAATTAAAAAAAAAAATTAAAAAAAAAAAAAAGTTTAACTCAAAGTAGTATATTGTAGTAGTATATTAATGAAGAACTGGGTTTATTACTAATAGTCCAGTAGTTTCCAGCAGCATGCTGACATGCTTCTGGTGAAAGGGAACCAAAAATTCTTTTGCTATTTATTTATTTTTAAAGATTTTATTTATTTATTTGACAGAGAGACACACAGCAAGAGAAGGGAACACAAGCAGAGGGAGTGGGAAAGGGAGAAGCAGGCTTCCCGCTGAGCAGGGAGCCTGATGCAGGACTCGATCCCAGGACCCTGGGATTGTGACCTGCGCCGGAGGCAGATGCTTAACTGACTGAATCACCCTGGCATCCCTCTTTGCTATCATCAAACCACCCCTTTGCTATCATCAAAGCAATTTTAGCCAGGGAGTGGCAAGGAGGTAGTGGTAGAAAGTTTGACTTCATTCACATTGTCCTTCGTGGACCTAGTGATTTTATATTATTTTATTCACAAGAAAGAATTCCTTTTTACTTAATTTATCTCACTAAACCTCTTTTATTCTGTCCTAGTCTCATATCAAGTAACTCAAGATATTTCTTTTTCTTTTTTATTTTTTTTAAGATTTTATTTATTTATTTGACAGAGAGAGATCACAAGTAGGCAGAGAGGCAGGCAGAGAGAGAGAGAGAGAGAGAGAGGAAAGCAGGCTCTCCGCTCAGCAGAGAGCCCGATGCGGGACTCGATCCCAGGACCCTGGGATCATGACCTGAGCTGAAGGCAGCGGCTTAACCCACTGAGCCACCCAGGCGCCCCAACTCAAGATATTTCTTTCTTTCTTTTTTTTTTTCTTAAAAAGGATTTATTTATTTATTTATTTATTTCAGAGTGTGAGATCACACATACACAGGGGAGGGGCAAAAAGAGAGGGAGAGAAGGAATCTGAAGCAGGCTCCCACCCAGTGCAGAGCCTGACATGTCTCAAATCTCATGACCTTGAGATCATGACCTAAGCCAAAATCAAGAGTCTGATGTTTATCTGAGACACCAAGGTGCCCCAGTCACTTAAGATATTTTTAAGTTCCTGCTACTTCTGCATGAAAACTTTTCCAATAAATTTCATGATTTTCTTTTTTATTATTTCACTTACGAATAATGATGTGATAGTTAATATTTACTGAGCACTTAGTGTATGCCAGGCATTGTTTTGTGTACTTCTCTTTGGTTCTAGGTGCTTTTCTTTGTTTTTTGGTTTGTTTTGTTTTTTCACTTTTCATTGAACCCTCACAACATTCCTGAGAAGTAGGTGCTACTTTTATCTCCATTTTACAGATGAAGAAATCAGTCATGAGAGAATTTACAACTAATAAGTCATAGAGGCAGGATTTGAACTCAGGCAGCTGCTTCCAGGGCCAGTGATCTTATCTGTTGTTTACATGCTTTCTATAATACCGTTCTGTCTCTACTGTCAAGTGATGTAAATATAGAAATATGTTTAACTGTTTTTCAGGTGCAGTTTACCCATGACAAAATTTAATCTTTCTAAGTCTTTCTAGGCCACTAAGTTTGTGTCTGGCTATTCGTCTTGAAATCAGTTATAGGTATCCAGATGGACTAGTACAACTTTAAGCATAACATGATTAATGATATCTTTAGTAAAAAATAAAAGTAATCCATTCTACAAAAAAATTCCAACGCAAGTTAAGTTTGATTTATACTTAAAACCATTTCTTCTACTCATAGTGTGAACATTGAAGATACATAAAAGTTACATTAAAAATGCTTTCTCCCTGACTGTAAAATAGTTAATACGCACTGTGGAAAGTTTGGAAAGCATATATGAAAGTAATGAGAAAATAAAAATCATGTGGATATCGCAGTCCAGCTACAATTAATATTAGGATATGTTTACTTTCAGAATGTTTTCTATGCATAAAGAAGTATTTAACACACTTAGGAATATGTTAAGTATGTGATTCAGTGTTCTTTTTTTTAATGTAATATACTCTATTTTCTCCTGTCAAATGTATTTTAGAGTTAATGTATTTGCTTAATATGTGCCTCTTCGTGTGTCTATATTTGCTTGCTTCCTTCTTTTTCTTTATTTCTAAAATTATGAACCTAAAGCCTAATTGATTGATTGATTGATTGATTTGACAGAGAGAGAGAGAGAGAGAACAAATAGGCAGAGAGGCAGGCAGAAAGGGAGGGGGAAGCAGGCTCCCAGGGAGCCTGATGCAGGGCCGATCCCAGGATCCTGAGATCATGACCTGAAACGAAGGCAGTCACTTAACCCACTGGGCCACCCAGTCGCCCCCTTAAAGCCTTTTTTATATGTGGTGCTTAGAATAGTGGGTCTTTAATAAGTGCTTTGTCATGGTGACAGATCAAAAGTTGTTATGAAAATACTTACCACAGCTGTAGTAGCAGCTGAAGACTGGTAGCACCAGATTGCAACCTAGCATTAAACTGGGATGTGAGGTTGAAGTCAAGCGAAGCAGCAGGGGTAGGTATTAAAGTGAGGCATAGCCAGTACCATGAGTGTAGATTGCAGTGAAAAACCTAGTGGCATAGATAGTTTGTGAGAGTGGTCTAGAGGGAAGCCTGTTGGGGTCAAGTTGTAAAAAGGGGGGAAAGAGTTGTTGAATAACTATTGGGTAGCTACCCAGCTAGCTAGGTGGGTCCTGAGGGAGAGCCTGTTACCCTGCAGGTCGGTAGTATATTGCGGGAACACAGTGGGGAGGTGGTGGTGGGTGTGTGGGTGGGTGTGTGTGCGCGCGCACCAACGTGTTTGCTTTCTCCGTGGGCAATTTGTCTCCTGATTAGTGGCTTGGTACTTCGTTCTTTGATAAATCACTGCTGATGGGCATTGTTAGATTTTTTTTCTTCTGTATTTGTCCTTGCATTCATCTCTCTGTGGTTAGCAGTTAAGGCAAATGTAATGAGTTCATAAATAAGTAGATATTAGAGTGGTGACAAGTTCTGCTTTTCAAGGCCTGTGGCAGAATATATGATGGTTAATTAGATGACATTAATCTGGATGTTCCTATGGCAAATATGAAAAACTGAGTTATAGTAGGGAAAGGGGTTCAGAGGAACCAAGTTAATGTTTCATGTGGACGAGTGGATATCCCCAGATGAACCCCATTTTCATCTCTATCTCCGAATTTTGGAAGTGTGGACTTTCCTCCTCCCATGGAAAGAAAGAATTGCTAGATTTCTGTGATGCAATCTACTGTTTATCTATCTGCTTTTCTGAAAATTACAGTTTTTTTAGGAATGGAAATTTCTGTAACATAATTGTTACTAGTGGTATTTTGAACATGAGTGATATTGATATGTTTTTCCTGTTTTAAACCAGATGAGCCAATGGATATGTCAGTGTTATCGGAAGGAAAAGGAGAGTCTTTTGAGAAGAAACTCGAGGATGATGAACCAGTGGAGACAGAAAATCCCCCTCTCCCACCTGAGTCCACTGTATCACCACAGGCCTCAACACCAGTATCGCAGAGCACACCAGTCTTTACTCCTGGGTCACTTCCTATCCCATCACAGCCCGAGTTTTCTCATGTGAGTATTGTAGAAAGAGTGTTTTCCTCCTAATGTTGTTGTTGTTGTTTTAAACCATCTTTGAGGTATAATTTATAAATCATAAAATTCACCTATTTTAAATGTATAATTTAGTGATATTTAATACACTTACAGAGTTGTGCAGCTGTCATCACAGTCTAGTTTTAGAACTCTTCCAGAGTCACTTATGTTTAAATTTTGTATTATGTCTTGAGCTTTTTGAAAATGTTCGTGCAAATTGGAGGGGATGTTAATCATAATTCTACTGTAACACAACTACTATCATTTTTGTCTTTCCACATGCCTACTTTTTTTTTTAAATGAAGTTGCTTATAGTGAACATATAGCTTTAATCTTTTTTCCAGGTAACTGCATCATAATGATTTTTCAGTGTTACACAGTCTTCATACTATCTTTTCCTTTTCCTCCGCCTCCTTCTTTTTTTATTTATTTATTTTTTAAGATTTATTTATTAGAGAGAGAGTGCATGCATGGGGAAAGTGAGAGGGAGAGAAGCAGAGTCCAACTCGGTGCTCTATCTCAAAACCATGAGATAGTGACCTGAGCCAAATTAAGAGTTGGATGGATGCTTAACTGACTGAGCCACCCAGGCACCCCCATACTACCTTTTCAAAACTTGTATAGTATTTCTCTGAGTGGATGTACCATAAGCTAATTAATCACTCCTGGATGGAGGGTATTAAGATGATTTTACGTTTTCAAATGAGAAGTTTTCTTCTAAAAGCAAGGGAAAACTAACATCTTTTCTGTGTAATTTTAAGTATTAAAATAATAGAGTGCAGGTTTTATTCATAGTGAATTGAAAGTCCTTAACTAAATCTAAGTGAGTATATTATATTTTCAGTCTAAATGCCTCTTATAAGACTGTAATCGGGGGGATTATTTTAGTGTTACTGGGAGAACTTCTTTCATGCCTTTCAATTTGTGGATATTGTATGAAAGTTTATATTTAAAAAGGAACAGTAGTGAAATATACTATAAATTCAGTATAGAGATAGTAGGAAGAAAAGTTTTAAAATTTTGGAGCACCTCAGTGGCTCAGTTGGTTGTCTGCCTTTGGCCTAGGTTGTGATCCCAGGGTTCTGGGATCCAGCCCAGCTTCGCTTCCTGCTCACCAGGGAATCTGCTTCTCTCTCTCCCTCTGTGCTTTCTGTGCTCTTTCTCTTTTCTCTTTCACTCACTCGCTCTTTCAAATAAATAAAATCTTAAAAAAAAGTTTAATTGCTTTCTGCAGTTTTTAAGACTTGTGTGTTTTGTTGGAAATTCCGTTTTATGCCAATCATTAGAAGTGACTTGGTGGGGTGGTTAAGAATGACGCTGGAGTCAGAACTTCCTAGACTTAGTTCTGGCTCTGCCATTACTGCCATTATGACCAGTTGGAACTGAGTCTCAGTTTCCTCATCAAATCAAATTGGGATATGGATACTACCTACCTCAAGGGTAGTTGTGAAGGTTACATGGGTTAATATATATCAAGTGCCTAGATTAGTGCCTTGCATGATCCAGAAGGGTTAGTTTTGCCAGCATTGAAGAAGTGAAGACATGGCTACCTAGAGGTGAAGTCAGTGTGCATACACTGTACATCTTTTAGTTTTTTCTTTTTCTGTGAAAGTTGTATGTGGATATATATAGTTCTAAAGAATCATCAGAGTTTAGGGATGAGCTATAAGCACTGACCAAGAGCATTGAGAAGAATTTTCTAAAAAAAGGTAGCTGATGTGAAAGAGATCAGTTACAGATGTTTATCAGTGATCAAACGGGACTTTGGGACTTACATGGAAATGTATATCTTTGCAAAAAGGTATCCCTACCAGAAGAAGTGAAGCCTGGCCACAAAGAGATAACTGACTTTTTGAAGAACAAGGCACTGTTGAAGGAATTGCTTCACCTTCAGCATTTACTAAAGACCTCCAGAGCATTTATAAAACTAGCAATAAAAATTTGAGTCATGGGGCGCCTGGGTGGCTCAGTGGGTTAGGCCACTGCCTTCGGCTCAGGTCATGATCTCAGGGTCTTGGGATCGAGTCCCGCATCGGGCTCTCTGCTCAGCAGTGAGCCTGTTCCCTCTCTCTCTCTCTCTCTGCCTGCCTCTCTGTCTACTTGTGATTTCTCTCTGTCAGGTAAATAAATAAAATCTTTAAAAAAAAAAAAAAAAAAAAAAAAAAAAA